>NC_053022.1:571344069-571678904 GCF_003073215.2 Triticum urartu | reverse complement strand
GGGTGAGGGGAGGGCTGCATAGAACATCCAAGGCGCAGCCCCTCCCCTCCCCAACACATCTCCTCCTCCGTCACGAGCTTGGCGAATCCCTGCCGGAGTACTGCTGCTCCACCACCACCACGCCGTCGTGCTGCTGCTGGAGCCATCTTCCTCAACCTCTCCTTCCCCCTTGCTGGATCAAGAAGGAGGAGACGTCACGCTGACCGTACGTGTGTTGAACGCGGAGGTGCCGTCCGTTCAGTGCTAGGATCTCCGGTGATTTGGATCACGTCGAGTATGACTTCCTCATCCCCGTTCTTTGAACGCTTCCGCGCGTGATCTACAAAGGTATGTAGATGCAATCCGATCACTCGTTGCTAAATGAACTCATATATGGATCTTGGTGAAACCGTAGGAAATTTTTTGTTTTCTGCAACGTTCCCCAACAGTGGCATCATGAGCTAGGTCTATGCGTAGTTCTCCTTGCACGAGTAGAACACAATTTGTTGTGGGCGTAGATGTTGTCAACTTTCTTGCCGCTACTAGTCTTATCTTGCTTCAGCGGTATTGTGGGATGAAGCGGCCCGGACCGACCTTACACGTACGCTTACGTGAGACTGGTTCCACCGACTGACATGCACTAGTTGCATAAGGTGGCTAGCGGGTGTCTGTCTCTCCCACTTTAGTTGGAGCGGATTCGATGAAAAGGGTCCTTATGAAGGGTAAATAGAAGTTGACAAATCACGTTGTGGCTATTACGTAGGTAAGAAAACGTTCTTGCTAGAACCCTTTTGCAGCCACGTAAAACTTGCAACAACAATTAGAGGACGTCTAACTTGTTTTTGCAGCAAGTGATTTGTGATGTGATATGGCCAAAGTTGTGATGAATGATGAATGATATATATGTGATGTATGAGATCATGTTCTTGTAATAGGAATCACGACTTGCATGTCGATGAGTATGACAACCGGCAGGAGCCATAGGAGTTGTCTTTATTTTTTGTATGACCTGCGTGTCATTGAGAAACGCCATGTAAATTACTTTACTTTATTGCTAAACGCGTTAGCCATAGTAGTAGAAGTAATAGTTGGCGAGCAACTTCATGGAGACACGATGATGGAGATCATGGTGTCATGCCGGTGACAGGATGATCATGGAGCCCCAAGATGGAGATCAAAGGAGCTATATGATATTGGCCATATCATGTCACTATTATTTGATTGCATGTGATGTTTATCATGTTTTTGCATCTTGTTTACTTAGAATGACGGTAGTAAATAAGATGATCCCTCATAATAATTTCAAGAAAGTGTTCCCCCTAACTGTGCGCCGTTGCGACAGTTCGTTGTTTCGAAGCACCACGTGATGATCAGGTGTGATAGATTCCAACGTTCACATACAACGGGTGTAAGACAGATTTACACACGCAATACACTTAGGTTGACTTGACGAGCCTAGCATGTACAGACATGGCTTCGGAACACAGAAGACCGAAAGGTCGAGCATGAGTCGTATAGAAGATACGATCAACATGAAGATGTTCACCAATGTTGACTAGTCTGTCTCACGTGATGATCGGACACGGCCTAGTCAACTCGGATCATGTTATACTTAGGTGACTGGAGGGATGTCTATCTAAGTGGGAGTTCATTGAATAATTTGATTAGATGAACTTAATTATCATGAACTTAGTCTAAAATCTTTACAATATGTCTTGTAGATCAAATGGCAAACGTTGTCCTCAACTTCAACGCGTTCCTAGAGAAAACCAAGCTGAAAGACGATGGCAGCAACTATACGGACTGGGTCCGGAACCTGAGGATCATCCTCATAGCTGCCAAGAAAGATTATGTCCTAGAATCACCGCTAGGTGACGCACCCGCCCCACAGAACCAAGACGTTATGAACGCTTGGCAGACACATGCTGATGATTACTCCCTCGTTCAGTGCGGCATGCTTTACAGCTTAGAACCGGGGCTCCAAAAGCGTTTTGAGCGACACGGAGCATATGAGATGTTCGAAGAGCTGAAAATGGTTTTCCAAGCTCATGCCCGGGTCGAGAGATATGAAGTCTCCGACAAGTTCTTCAGCTGTAAGATGGAGGAAAATAGTTCTGTCAGTGAGCACATACTCACTATGTCTGGATTACATAACCACTTGACTCAGCTGGGAGTTAATCTCCTGGATGACGCGGTCATTGACAGAATCCTCCAGTCGCTTCCACCAAGCTACAAGAGCTTTGTGATGAACTTCAATATGCAGGGGATGGAAAAGACCATTCCTGAAATATTTGCAATGCTGAAATCAGTAGAGGTAGAAGTCAAAAAGGACCATCAAGTGTTGATGATGAATAAAACCACTAAGTTTAAGAAAGGCAAGGGTAAGAAGAACTTCAAGAAGGACGGCAAGGGAGTTTCCGCGCCCGGTAAGCAAGCTGCCGGGAAGAAGCCAAAGAATGGACCCAAGCCCGAGACTGAGTGTTTTTATTGCAAGGGAAGTGGTCACTGGAAGCGGAACTGCCCAAAATACTTAGCGGACAAGAAGGCCGGCAAAACGAAAGGTATATGTGATATACATGTAATTGATGTGTACCTTACCAATACTCGTAGTAGCTCCTGGGTATTTGATACTGGTGCAGTTGCTCACATTTGTAACTCAAAGCAGGAGCTGCGGAATAAGCGGAGATTGGCGAATGACGAGGTGACGATGCGCGTCGGGAATGGTTCCAAGGTCGATGTGATCACCGTCGGCACGCTACCTCTACATTTACCTGCGGGATTAGTTTTGAACCTCAATAATTGTTATTTAGTGCCAAGTTTGAGCATGAACATTGTATCAGGATCTCGTTTAATACGAGATGGCTACTCATTTAAATCCGAGAATAATGGTTGTTCTATTTATATGAGAGATATGTTTTATGTTCATGCTCCTATGGTGAATGGTTTATTCTTAATGAATCTCGAGCGTAATGCTACACATATTCATAGTGTGAATGCCAAAAGATGTAAGGTTGATAATGATAGTCCCACATACTTGTGGCACTGCCGCCTTGGTCACATAGGTGTCAAACGCATGAAGAAGTTCCATACAGATGGACTTTTAGAGTCTCTTGATTACGAATCATTTGACACGTGCGAACCATGCCTCATGGGTAAGATGACCAAGACTCCGTTCTCAGGAACAATGGAGCGAGCAACCAACCTATTGGAAATCATACATACTGATGTGTGCGGTCCAATGAGTGTTGAGGCTCGTGGTGGCTATCGTTATGTTCTCACCCTCACTGATGACTTGAGTAGATATGGGTATATCTACTTAATAAAACACAAGTCTGAAACCTTTGAAAAGTTCAAGGAATTTCAGAGTGAGGTTGAGAATCAACGTGACAGAAAAATCAAGTTTTTGCGATCAGATCGTGGAGGAGAATACTTGAGTCACGAATTTGGTACACACTTAAGAAAATGTGGAATAGTTTCACAACTCACGCTGCCTGGAACACCTTAGCGTAATGGTGTGTCCAAACGTCGTAATCGCACTCTATTAGATATGGTGCGATCTATGATGTCTCTTACCGATTTACCGCTGTCATTTTGGGGCTATGCTTTAGAGACTGCCGCATTCACTTTAAATAGGGCTCCGTCGAAATCCGTTGAGACGACACCGTATGAAATATGGTTTGGGAAGAAGCCTAAGCTGTCGTTTCTAAAAGTTTGGGGATGCGATGCTTATGTCAAGAAACTTCAACCTGAAAAGCTCGAACCCAAGTCGGAAAAATGCGTCTTCATAGGATACCCTAAAGAAACTATTGGGTATACCTTCTACCTCAGATCCGAAGGCAATATCTTTGTTGCCAAGAATGGATCCTTTCTAGAGAAGGAGTTTCTCTCGAAAGAAGTAAGTGGGAGGAAAGTAGAACTTGATGAAGTATTGCCTCTTGAACCGGAAAGTGGCGCAACTCAGGAAAATGTTCCTGTGATGCCTGCACCAATTAGAGAGGAAGTTAATGATGATAATCAAGATACTTCTGATCAAGCTCCTACTGAACTTCGAAGGTCCACAAGGACACGTTCCGCACCAGAGTGGTACGGCAACTCTGTCTTGGAAATCATGTTGTTAGACAACGGTGAACCTTCAAACTATGAAGAAGCGATGGCGGGCCCGGATTCCGACAAATGGCTGGAAGCCATGAAATCCGAGATAGGATCCATGTATGAAAACGAAGTATGGACTTTGACTGACTTGCCCGTTGATCGGCGAGCCATAGAAAATAAATGGATCTTTAAGAAGAAGACAGACGCGGATGGTAATGTGACCATCTATAAAGCACGGCTTGTTGCTAAGGGTTATCGACAAGTTCAAGGGGTTGACTACGATGAGACTTTCTCACCCGTAGCGAAGCTGAAGTCCGTCCGAATCATGTTAGCAATTGCCGCATTCTATGATTATGAAATATGGCAAATGGACGTCAAAACGGCATTCCTTAATGGTTTCCTTAAGGAAGAATTGTATATGATGCAACCGGAAGGTTTTGTCGATCCTAAGAATGCTGACAAGGTGTGCAAGCTCCAACGCTCGATTTATGGGCTGGTGCAAGCATCTCGGAGTTGGAACATTCGCTTTGATGAGATGATCAAAGCGTTTGGGTTTATGCAGACTTATGGAGAAGTCTGCATTTACAAGAAAGTGAGTGGGAGCTCTGTAGCATTTCTCATATTGTATGTGGATGACATACTGTTGATGGGAAATGATATAGAATTCTTGGAAAGCATAAAGGCCTATTTGAACAAGTGTTTTTCAATGAAGGACCTTGGAGAAGCTGCTTATATATTAGGCATCAAGATCTATAGAGATAGATCGAGACGCCTCATTGGTATTTCACAGAGTACGTACCTTGACAAGATATTGAAGAAGTTCAAAATGGATCAGTCAAAGAAGGGGTTCTTGCCTGTATTGCAAGGTACGAGATTGAGCTTGGCTCAATGCCCGACCACGGCAGAAGATAGAGAAAAGATGAGTGTCGTCCCCTATGCCTCAGCCATAGGGTCTATCATGTATGCTATGCTGTGTACCAGACCTGATGTAAACCTTGCCGTGAGTTTGGTAGGAAGGTACCAAAGTAATCCCGGCATGGAACACTGGACAGCGGTCAAAAATATCCTGAAGTACCTGAAAAGGACTAAGGAAATGTTTCTCGTTTATGGAGGTGACGAAGAGCTTGTCGTAAAGGGTTACGTCGATGCTAGCTTCGACACAGATCTGGATGACTCTAAGTCACAAACTGGATACGTGTATATTTTGAATGGTGGGGCAGTAAGCTGGTGCAGTTGCAAGCAAAGCGTTGTGGCGGGATCTACATGTGAAGCGGAGTACATGGCAGCCTCGGAGGCAACACACGAAGCAGTCTGGGTGAAGGAGTTCATTACCGACCTAGGAGTCATACCCAATGCGTCGGGCCCAATGACTCTCTTCTGTGACAACACTGGAGCTATTGCCCTTGCCAAGGAGCCCAGGTTTCACAGGAAGACCAGGCATATCAAGCGTCGCTTCAACTCCATTCGTGTAAGTGTTCAAAATGGAGACATAGAGATTTGTAAAGTACATACGTACCTGAATGTAGCAGATCCGTTGACTAAACCTCTCCCTAGAGCAAAACATGATCAACACCAGAATTCCATGGGTGTTCGATTCATCACAATGTAACTAGACGATTGACTCTAGTGCAAGTGGGAGACTGTTGGAAATATGCCCTAGAGGCAATGATAAAATGATTATTATATTTCCTTGTTCATGATAATTGTCTATTATTCATGCTATAATTGTATTGTCCGGAAATCGTAATACATGTGTGAATACATAGACCATAATGTGTCCCTAGTGAGCCTCTAGTTGACTAGCTCGTTGATCAACAGATAGTCATGGTTTCCTGGCTATGGACATGGGGATGTCATTGATAACGGGATCACCATCATTAGGAGAATGATGTGATGGACAAGACCCAATCCTAAGCATAGCACAAGATCGTGAGTTCGTTCTGTAGCTTTAATGTCAAGTATCATTTCCTTAGACCATGAGATTGTGCAACTCCCGGATACCGTAGGAGTGCCTTGGGTGTGCCAAACGTCACAACGTAACTGGGTGACTATAAAGGTACATTACAGGTATCTCCGAAAGTGTCTGTTGGGTTGGCACGAATCGAGACTGGGATTTGTCACTCCGTATGACGGAGAGGTATCTCTGGGCCCACTCGGTAATGCATCATCATAATGAGCTCAATGTGATCAGTGGTTGATCACGGGATCATGCATTACGGTACGAGTAAAGTGACTTGCCGGTAACGAGACTGAACAAGGTATTGGGATACCGACGATCGAGTCTCGGGCAAGTAACGTACCGATTGACAAAGGGAATTGAGTACGGGATTGATTAGGTCCTCGACATCATGGTTCATCCGATGAGATCATCGAGGAGCATGTGGGAGCCAACATGTGCATCCAGATCCCGCTGTTGGTTATTGACCAGAGAGTCGTCTCGGTCATGTCTGCTTGTCTCCCGAACCCGTAGGGTCTACACACTTAAGGTTCGGTGACGCTAGGGTTGTATAGATATGAGTATGCAGTAATCCGAAAGTTGTTCGGAGTCCCAGATGAGATCCTGGACGTCACGAGGAGTTCCGAATAATCCGGAGGTAAAGAATTATATATGGGAAGTTGTATACGGTCACCTGGAAAGGTTCGGGGGCATATTCGGTATTGTACCGGGGCCACCGGAGGGGTTCCGGGGGTCCACCGGGAGGGCCACCTCTCCCGGAGGGCCTTATGGGCTGTATGAGGAAGGGATCCAGCCCAAAGTGGGCTGGGGCGCCACTCCCCCTAGGGCCCATGCGCCTAGGGTTGGGGGAAACCCTAAGGGGGGCGCCCCCTTGCTTGGGGGGCAAGCCCCCCTCCCCTTGGCCGCCGCCCCCCCTCTAGATCTCATCTAGAGGGGGCTGGCCCCCTTCCTCCTTCCCCTATAAATAGAGGGGTGAGGGGAGGGCTGCGGAGGACATCCAAGGCGCAGCCCCTCCCCTCCCCAATACATCTCCTCCTCCGTCACAAGCTTGGCGAAGCCCTGCCGGAGTACTGCTGCTCCACCACCACCATGCCGTCGTGCTGCTGCTGGAGACATCTTCCTCAACCTCTCCTTCCCCCTGGCTGGATCAAGAAGGAGGAGACGTCACGCTGACCGTACGTGTGTTGAACGCGGAGGTGCCGTCCGTTCGGCGCTAGGATCTCCGGTGATTTGGATCACGTCGCGTACGACTTCCTCATCCCGTTCTTTGAACGCTTCCGCGCGTGATCTACAAAGGTATGTAGATGAAATCCGATCACTCGTTGCTAGATGAACTCATAGATGGATCTTGGTGAAACCGTAGGAAAATTTTTGTTTTCTACAACGTTCCCCAACAGTAGCATCAAGCGGATACAAAATATTATGAGTAACAACAGAGCATGGTTTTGGTGGGCCAAGAGCTGGGATGTCCAGTTGCATCATTCCCCATCAAGTATCTTGGCTTACCACTTCCATTAAAGAAACAAACGATAGTGCATCTACAATACTTAGTGGACAACTTGGCGAATCACCTGCCAAAGTGGAAGGCCACGCTTATGCCAAAGAGTGGGAAATTGACTCTCGTCCAGTTGGTTTTATGTGCCATGTCGATCCATGCGATGATGGACCTCGACCTGCCAATGAAAATGATTGCAGCAATGAACAAAGTGTGAGAGGCTTCCTGTGGTGCAAGAAGGCGGAGGCAAATGGCGGGAATTGCGCGGTGGCATGAGAACCGGTATGTGCCCCTAAATGGGCAGGAGGCCTTGGTGTCCCTAACTTGCACTGGATGAACGTAGCTATGCAAGCGAGGTGGCCATAGCTGAAACGGACGGATGATAGTAGGCCGTGGAATGAGTTCACTATCAAGGTGCCGAATGAAGCCATGCAAATCTTCCAAGCCGCAACTAGGGCAGATTCTCGCAATGGGATTTCCACTATGTTTTGGCAAGATAGGTGGCTAGATAGAATGAGGATACAGGAGGTGGCGCCGGACTTGTATAACATGATTCCCACTCGAATGTAACACGCCAGTCTGGTCGGTCAGGTGCCTGCAAGCGACGAGTGGGTAGTGGACATTGGGCCAGACATCACCACTGCAGCCCTACAATAGTTCCTCGAGTTGTGGCTGAGGGTAGCTCCGTGGGAGCCGCTCATTAACAAGCAGAATACACTCACTTGGTCTTGGGAAACACATGGGCAGTTCTCGGTGAGATTGGCGTATGCTTGCCGGTTTTGGGGACGTGAAGTTGTGCCAACGTCGAAGCTGACTTGGAAATGTCTAGCACCTTTGCAATGTCGCTTCTTTGCTTGGTTAGCCCTAAGGAACCGGTGTTGAACTTCAGATCGCCTAGCCAGGAGAGGTTACCACATCAGGACACATGTCCGTTTTGTGACCAGGAGGAAGAAATGAGAAACCACGTTCTACTCACATGCGTGTTTGCCAGGATGATGTGGACAACGGTTGGAGAGGCTTTTGGCAAGTGAGACTGGACGCCGAGCCAGCAAGATTCCCTTGGGGCTTGGCTATGTAACAAGAGTGGAGATACCTCTCTCGGCACCAAGGACCTGCATACCATACTGCTAGTTTTGTGGGAGCTATGGAAGCATCGTAATGCCATCGTGTTCGACGGTGCTTCGCCCTCGATCGAGAGGCTCATCGCCAAGGTGGGGTTAGAGACTAAGGTGTGGGCCGGCAGGGCTGCTCAAAGGGGAGTTGGACGGTTTTCTAGGTGGTTTGCATAGGTGGGCTAGTCGGGAGGAGTAGAGTCTATTCATGTATGCGGAGTGTGTACGGGAGTAATGGCCGTACGGAGATGTATGTGTAAACTGGTGGTCGAGGCATTCTTTGCCTTTCTTCTTTAATATATGATATGCACACTCATGCATATTCGAGAAAAAAATGACAGCCGAAAAGTCTTCGTGCACGTGCCCCTAAATACCAGCTTCACGGCGCCGAGGTCGTTGCCGTGAATCCTTGAATTGATCTGAAGAATATGACACCAAATCTTGTCGTTGCTTACGCACAACGAGAAGCACTAACCTCGCCGTTCTGAGAAGCTGGCAGGAATCTACACCATAATGACCTCCATTTTTAAAACGCCAACCAAGAATGAAAAAAGAAATGCCGGCATCACACGCACGAGTGATATGGGCAACAAAAAACAATGAGAACCTAACCCAATACTCACTCCATTCACAAATATAATACTTTTTTGTGAATCTTAGGTATATGGACACGTTTTTATTCACTCATTTTAGTGCATATCTAAGACATATATCTAAAACATCTTATATTTGTGGATAGAAAGAGTACGATAAAAAAAAGGACTGTCTAAAGATCGACTGAATTCCATTTGGGGTTCTAGTTGGATTTTTTTGTCCAATTGTGACATGCTATGTGTCAGTCTGCATTTTTCTCCAATTCTGTTGTTTAAAAGTCAACTGATTTCTCTATCCATGTAAGTCGAGTGGCACTTAGCCCCTGTCCAACTTCAGAAACGGGCCAGGTTTCCAGGGGATCGGTAGACCCCATTAGGGCATGTACAATGGTTCAATCTTAAGACTGCCACATAGGATAAATGATGAGGTGGAGGAGAGAAAAATCATAAGAAAAGGCTTGTCTTCTCTTATTTAAGAGAAGACAAGAGATGATCTCTTAGCATAATTTGTCTCACCATATTTTTATAAATAACTAGTTACTTGAAGATAAGCTAAGAGATGACCCATTGTAAATATGTTTTTTGTTATCTCTAAACTACATGCAAGACTTAAGATAAGACTATATTTATCAACCATTGTACATGCCCTGAGCATCTTCAACAACAACCCTACATAATTAATTAAAATAGGGCATCACTCCTTCAAACCTCGGCCTAATCCATAATTAATTAAAAAAATATTTCAGAAAATAATAATAAGCCAATGACAACACTATATCTAGTTTGACCGGTCCTTATCTAGTTTTCCTTCTTTTGTAGTTTGCTCCCACATGTAAGTGTGTGTGATAGAGGGGGTGAGAGAAAGAGTTTTTCCTGTATTTTGAGAGTGGGTCTCACATATAAGTGACACATGGAGATAGAGGTAAAAAAAGTCCAGCAAATGCCTGAAAAATGGTCAAAGCCCTTTGATTGGACGAAAACGTCACGGAAGGAATTCTATAAGGGCAACTAACGGCAAAGGCAAATTTGAGCAGGCTTGGGAAAGTGGTGGGTTTGAGTTAGGGGTTGAAATGTAATTGGCCCAAGAAAATGGACACAACTAACATAATGAAAACTACTACCCCCTCCGATCCATATTACTTATCTTCTAGACAAATCTAAGACAAGTAATAAGGATTGAGGGAGTTCATGATTTCTGGTGGGAAAACAGGAGAAAAAATTGTGATTTCATCGCTCTCTATTGTTTAATGCAAAAACCTTCTCAAGTAAAACATATTTCTCCATGAGTGCTTGAAAAAAAGGGATCACGGCCAAACTAAGTGAATTAGGTACCTTCTGCTCCCTTAAAAAAGTGTGTCACAGAACCAAACACTAACCATTGAAAGGCAGATTATCTCCTGCACACAAACATTCAGATGAGAGATTTACAATCTTGACTGAAGAATTAACAATAAATAAAAGACAACAAGACCTCCTCTGATTTGTTGTAGAAGAACGCTGAACCTATAGGGGGGGATTAATAGATGGGCATAGCGGACTAAAACAGAGAATAGGAAAAACAAGAAAAGCACATTGACAACTTGAACATTGATAATCATGACTGAAATTTATAAACTTGTTCCTGTTGTTTCTAACCACACGCAAGCAGACACACACACATGCATGTGTTCAGTTACAAAAATCAGAGAAATGACTAAAGAACTCATGAAAGCCCAGACGAACATCATCTTTAACTTCTCAAAGGACATGAAAGGACGACCATCATCTCGAGCTCATCGTGGGCAATGGTCTTGAATCTCTACTCCTAATGGACGAGTTGGTTGAATAGTCCCATCACTTTCGTCTGGTTTTTTTCGTCTGGTTTTTTTTGCTGTTTTTTTGTCTCATGTCCCATCACCCTCCCACTAAAAACCAAATCAATTTCCACAACCCTTACTCTGTTTTTTCCATCTTGGCACTTGTATTTCCCCATTACGTAAGATTCTCTCGATCTTGGGGTAAAGATCTCTGTCTTACTGATTTTCATTCAAATAATCAAGCGTGGATGTGGCCTATGTTGGGTAACGTAGCAGAAATTCAAAATTTTCCTACGCATCACCAAGATCTATCTATGGAGAGAAACCAGCAACGAGGGGAAGAAGAGTGCATCTACATACCCTTGTAGATCGCTAAGCGGAAGCGTTCAAGTGAACGGGGTTGATGGAGTCGTACTCGTCGTGATCCAAATCACCGATGATCCTAGTGCCGAACGGACGGCACCTCCGTGTTCAACACACGTACAGCCCGGTGACGTCTCCTACGCCTTGATCCAGCAAGGGAGAAGGAGAGGTTGGGGAAGACTCCATCCAGCAGCAGCACGACGGCGTGGTGGTGGTGGAGGAGCGTGGTACTCCAGCAGGGCTTCGCCAAGCACCGCAAGAGACGAGGAGGGAGAGGGGTAGGGCTGCGCCAAAGGAGAGAACTCATGTCTCTTGGCAGCCCAACCTCAAGTATATATAGGGGAAGGGGAGGGGCTGCGCCCCCACCTAGGGTTCCCTCCCTAGGGGTGGTGGCAGCCCCTAGATCCCATCTAGGGGGCGGCCAAGGTGGAGGGGGAGAGGGAGGCGCACCAGGCATGGGCCCTAAGGCCCATCTGCCTTAGGGTTTGCCCCCTCCCCTTAGGCGCCTTGGGCCCTTGTGGGGGCCGCCCACCTGGGGCTGGTCCCCTCCCACACTTGGCCCATGCAGCCTCCGGGGCTTGTGCCCCACTTGGTGGACCCCCGGGACCCTCCCGGTGGTCCCGGTACGTTACCGATAAACAAAACTTTTCCGGTGACCAAAACAGGACTTCCCATATATAAATCTTTACCTCCGGACCATTCCGGAACTCCTCGTGACGTCCGGGATCTCATCCGGGACTCCGAACAACATTCGGTAACCACATACAACTTCTTATAACCCTAGCGTCATCGAACCTTAAGTGTGTAGACCCTACGGGTTCGGGAACCATGCAGACATGACCGAGACGTCTCCGGTCAATAACCAACAGCGGGATCTGGATACCCATGTTGGCTCCCACATGTTCCACGATGATCTCATCGGATGAACCACGATGTCAAGGATTCATATCCCGTATACAATTCCCTTTGTCTAGCGGTATTGTACTTGCCCGAGATTCGATCGTGTATCCCGATACCTTGTTCAATCTCGTTACCGGCAAGTCTCTTTACTCGTTCCGTAACATCATCCCGTGATCAACTCCTTGATCACATTGTGCACATTATGATGATGTCCTACCGAGTGGGCCCAGAGATACCTCTCCGTTTACACGGAGTGACAAATCCCAGTCTCGATTCGTGCCAACCCAAGACACTTTCGGAGATACCTAGTAGTGTACCTTTATAGCCACCCAGTTACGTTGTGACGTTTGGCACACCCAAAGCACTCCTACGGTATCCGGGAGTTGCACAATCTCATGGTCTAAGGAAATGATACTTGACATTAGAAAAGCTTTAGCATCGAACTACACGATCTTTGTGCTAGGCTTAGGATTGGGTCTTGTCCATCACATCATTCTCCTAATGATGTGGATCCCGTTATCAACGACATCCAATGTCCATGGTTAGGAAACCGTAACCATCTATTGATCAACGAGCTAGTCAACTAGAGGCTTACTAGGGACATGGTGTTGTCTATGTATCCACACATGTATCTGAGTTTCCTATCAATACAATTATAGCATGGATAATAAACGATTATCATGAATAAGGAAATATAATAAGAACCAATTTATTATTGCCTCTAGGGCATGTTTCCAACAGTCTCCCACTTGCACTAGAGTCAATAATCTAGTTCACATCGCCATGTGATTAACACTCACATGTCACATCGCCATGTGACCAACACCCAAGAGTTTACTAGAGTCAGTAGTCTAGTTCACATTACCATGTGATTAACACTCAATGAGTTTTAGGTTTGATCATGTTGCTTGTGAGAGAGGTTTTAGTCAACGGGTCCGAACCTTTCAGATCCGTGTGTGCTTTACAAATCTCTATGTCATCTCCTAGACGTAGCTACCACGCTCTATTTGGAGCTATTCCAAATAACTGTTCTACTTGGAGCTATTCTAAATTGTTGCTCCATTATATGCATCCGGTATCTCTACTCAGAGCTATCCGGATAGGTGTTAAGCTTGCATCGACGTAACCCTTTACGACGAACTCTTTTTACCACCTCCATAACCGAGAAACTTCCTTAGTCTGCTAGTTACTAAGGATAACTTTGACCGCTGTCCTATGATCCATTCTTGGATCACTCTTGTACCCCTTGACTGACTCATGGCAAGGCACACTTCAGGTGCGGTACACAGCATAGCATATTGTAGAGCCTACGTCTTAAGCATAGGGGACGACCTTCGTCCTTTTTCTCTATTCTGCCGTGGTCGAGCTTTAAGTCTTAACTTCATACCTTACAACTCAGGCAAGAACTCCTTCTTTGACTGATCCATCTTGAACACCTTCAAGATCATGTCAAGGTATGTGCTCATTTGAAAGTACCATTAAGCGTTTTGATCTATCCTTATAGATCTTGATGCTCAATGTTCAAGTAGCTTAATCCAGGCTTTCCATTGAAAAACACTTTCCAAATAACCCTATATGCTTTCCAGAAATTCTACGTCATTTCCGATCAACAACATATATTCATCAGAAATTCTATAGTGCTCCCACTCACTTCTTTGGAAATACCAGTTTCTCATAAACTTTGTATACACCCAAAATCTTTGATCATCTCATCAAAGCATACATTCCAACTCCGAGATGCTTACTCCAGTCCTTAGAAGGATTGCTGGAGCTTTGCATACTTATTAGCATCTTTTCAGGATTGACAAAACCTTCCGGTTGTATCACATACAACCTTTCCTCAAGAAAATCGTCGAGGAAACAATGTTTTGACATCCTATCTGCAAGATTTCATAAATAATGCAGTAATCGCTAATATAATTCCAACAGACTCTTAGCATCGCTACGAGTGAGAAAGTCTCATCGTAGTCAACTCCTTGAACTTGTCGGAAAACATCTTAACGACAAGTCAAGCTTTCTTAATGGTGACATTTACCATCATTGTCCGTCTTCCTTTTAAAATCCATCTGCACTCAATAGCCTTACGACCATCGAGCCGTTCTGCCAAAGTCTACACTTTGTTTTCATACATGGATCCTCTCTCGGATTTTATGGCCTCGAGCCATTTATCAGAATCCGGGCCCACCATCGCTTCTCCATAGCTCGTAGGTTCATTGTTGTCTAGCAACATGACTTCCAAGACATGATTACGTACCACTCTGAAGTAGTACGCATTCTTGTCATCCCACGAGGTTTGGTAGTGATTTGATCTGAAGTTTCATGACCACTATCATAAGCTTCCACTTCAATTGGTGTAGGTGCCACAGGAACAACTTCCTGTGCCCTGCCACACACTAGTTGAAGAGACGGTTCAATAACCTCATCAAGTCTCCACCATCCTCCCACTCAATTCTTTCGAGAGAAACTTTTCCTTGAGAAAGGACCCGATTCTAGAAACAATCCCTTATTGCTTTCGAATCTGAGACAGGAGGTATACCCAACTGTTTTGGGTGTCCTATGAAGATGTATTTATCCGCTTTGGGTTCGAGCTTATCAGCCTGAAACCTTTTTCACATAAGCGTCGCAGCCCCAAACTTTCAAGAAATGACAGCTTAGGTTTCTCTAAACCATAGTTCATACGGTGTCATATCATCGGAATTATGTGGTGCCCTATTTAAAGTGAATGTGGTTGTCTTTAATGCCTAACCCACAAACTATCGTGGTAATTCGATAAGAGACATCATGGTATGCATCATATCCAATAGGGTGCAGTTATGATGTTCGGACACACCATCACACTATGGTGTTCCAGGCTATATTACTTGTGAAACAATTTCCACAATGTCTTAATTCTGTGCCAAACTCGTAACTCAGATATTCATCTCTATGATCATATCATAGATCATTTATCCTCTTGTCATGGCGATCTTTCAACTTCACCCTGAAATTACTTGAACCTTTCAATAATTCAGGCTCGTGATTCATCAAGTAAATATACTCAACATCTACTCAAATCATCTGTGAAGTAAGAACATAACGATATCCACTACATGCCTCAGCACTCATTGGATTGCACACATCAAAATGTATTACTTCCAACAAGTTGCTTGCTAGTTCCATTTTACTGAAAACGAGGCTTTCAGTCATCTTGCCCATGTGGTATGATTTGCATGTCTCAAGTGATTCAAAATCAAGTGAGTTCAAACGGTCCATTTGCATGGAGTTTCTTCATGCATATACACCAATAGACATGGTTCGCATGTCTCAAACTTTTCAAAAACGAGTGAGCCCAAAGATCCATCAACATGGAGCTTCTTCATGCGTTTTATACCGATATGACTTACGTGGCAGTGCCACAAATAGGTGGTACTATCATTACTATCTTTTGGCATGAACATGTGTATCACTACGATCGAGATTCAATAAACCATTAATTTCAGGTGTAAGACCATTGAAGGTATTATTCAAATAAACAGAGTAACGATTATTCTCCTTAAATGAATAACCGTATTGCGATAGACATAATCCAATCATGTCTATGCTGAACGCAAACACCAATCTCGATGGTAAAGGGAGCGTGCGATATTTGATCAACCTTGGAAATACTTCCAACACATATCGTCATCTCACCTTTAGCTAGTCTCCGTTTATACCGTAGCTTTTATTTCGAGTTACTAACACTTAGCAACCGAACCGGTATCTAATACCCTGGTGCTACTAGGAGTACTAGTAAAGTACACATCAACACGATGTATATCCGATATACTTCTATCGACCTTGCCAGCCTTCTAATCTACCAAGTATCTAGGGTAATTCTGCTCCAGTGGCTGTTCCCCTTATTACAGAAGCACTCAGTCTCGGGTTTGGGTTCAACCTTGGGTTTCTTCACTAGAGCAGCAGCTGAATTGCCGTTTCATGAAGTATCCCTTCGTGCCCTTGCCCTTCTTGAAACTAGTGGTTTCACCAACCATCAACAATTGATGCTCCTTCTTGATCTCTACTTTTGTGGTGTCAAGCATCGCAAATATCTCAAGGATCATCATATATGTCCCTGATATATTATAGTTCATCACGAAGCTCTAGCAGCTTGGTGGTAATGACTTCGGAGAACCATCACTATTTCATCTGGAAGATCAACTCCCACTCGATTCAAGCGATTGTTGTACTCAGACAATCTGAGCACAAGTTCAACAATTGAGCTTTTCTCCCTTAGTTTGCAGGCTAAGAAGATCGTCGGAGGTCTTATACCTCTTGACGTGGGCACGAGCCTAAAATCCCAATTTCAGCCCTCGAAACATCTCATATGTTTCGCGACGTTTCAAAACATCTTTGGTGCCTTAATTCTAAACCATTTAACTGTATCACGTAGTTATCAAAACGTGTATGTCAGATGTTCGCAACATCCACAGACGGCGTTCGAGGTTCAGCACACCGAGCGGTGCATTAAGGACATAAGCCTTCTATGAAGCAATGAGGACAATCCTCGGTTTACGGACCTAGTCCGCATAATTGCTACTATCAACTTTCAACTAAATTTTCTCTAGGAACATATCTAAACAGTAGAACTGAAGCGCGAGCTACGACATAATTTGCAAAATCCTTTTGACTATGTTCAGAATAATTAAGTTCATCTTATGAACTCCCACTTAGATAGACATCCCTCTAGTCATCTAAGTGATTACATGATCCGAGTCAACTAGGCCGTGTCCGATCTATGCATGAGACGGACTAGTCAATGTCGGTGAACATCTTCATGTTGATCGTATCTTCTATACGACTCATGCTCGACCTTTCGGTCTTCTGTGTTCCGAGGCCATGTCTGTACATGCTAGGCTCGTCAAGTTAACCCTAAGTGTTTTGCATGTGTAAAACTGTCTTACACCCGTTGTATGTGAACGTAAGGATCTATCACACCCGATTAACACGTGGTGCTTCGAAACGACGAACTGTAGCAACGGTGCACAGTTAGGGGAGAACACTTCTTGAAATTTTAGTGAGGGATCATCTTATTTACTATCGTCATTCTAAGCAAATAAGATGTATAAACATGATAAACATCATATGCAATCAAATAATAGTGACATGATATGGCCAATATCATATAGCTCCTTTGATCTCCATCTTGGGGCTCCATGATCATCTTTTACACGAACGTGATCAATCTCATACATCACATATATCATTCATCACATCCTTTTGGCCATATCACATCACATAGCATACCCTGCAAAAACAAGTTAGACGTCCTCTAATTGTTGTTTGCATGTTTTTACGTGGCTGCTATGGGTTTCTAGCAAGAACGTTTCTTACCTACGCAAAACCACAACGTGATATGCCAATTTCTATTTACCCTTCATAAGGACCCTTTTCATCGAATCCGATCCGACTAAAGTGGGAGAGACAGACACCCGCCAGCCACCTTATGCAACTAGTGCATGTTTGTCGGTGGAACCGGTATCACGTAAGAGTACGTGTAAGGTTGGTCCGGGCCGCTTCATCCCACAATACCACCGAATCAAGATTGGACTACTAACGGCAAGCATATTGAACAAAATCAACGCCCACAACTACTTTGTGTTCTACTCGTGCATAGAAACTACGCATAGACCTAGCTCATGATGCCACTGTTGGGGAACGTAGCATAAATTCAAAATTTTCCTACGTGTCACCAAGATCTATCTATGGAGTCATCTAGCAACGAGGGAGGAGTGGATCTACATACCCTTGTAGATCGCGCGCGGAAGCGTTCAAGAGAACGGGGTTGATGGAGTCGTACTCGTCGTGATTCAAATCACCGATGATCCTAGTGCCGAACGGACGGCACCTCCGCGTTCAACACACGTACGGAACGGAGACGTCTCCCACGCCTTGATCCAGCAAGGAGGAGGGAGAGGTTGATGGAGATCCAGCAGCACGACGGCGTGGTGGAAGTAGCGGGATTCCAACAGGGCTTCGCTAAGCGCTGCGGGAGGAGGGAGATGTGTCACGGGAGGGAGAGGGAGGCGCCAGGGCTCAGGTATTTTTGCTCCTCCTTTTCCCCACTATATATAGGGCCAAGGGAGAGGGGGAGGCGCAGCCCTTGCCCCTTCCTCCAAGGAAGGGTGCGGCCAAGGGGGGGAGGAGTCCATCCTCCCCAAGGCACCTCGGAGGTGCCTTCCCCCTTTAGGACTCTCCCCTTTTTTCTCTCTCTTGGCGCATGGGCCTCTTGGGGCTGGTGCCCTTGGCCCATATAGGCCAAGGCACACCCCCTACAGCCCATGTGGCCCCCCGGGGCAGGTGGCCCCACCCGGTGGACCCCCGGGACCCTTCCGGTGGTCCCGGTACAATACCGGTGACCCCGAAACTTGTCCCGATGGCCGAAATAGCACTTCCTATATATAATTCTTTACCTCCGGACCATTCCGGAACTCCTCGTGACGTCCGGGATCTCATCCGGGACTCCGAACAACTTTCGGGTTACCGCATACTAATATCTCCATAACCCTAGCGTCACCGAACCTTAAGTGTGTAGACCCTACGGGTTCGGGAGACATGCAGACATGACCGAGACGTTCCCCGGTCAATAACCAACAGCGGGATCTGGATACCCATGTTGGCTCCCACATGTTCCACGATGATCTCATCGGATGAACCACGATGTCAAGGACTTAATCAATCCCGTATACAATTCCCTTTGTCTATCGGTATGTTACTTGCCCGAGATTCGATCGTCGGAATCCAATACCTAGTTCAATCTCGTTACCGGCAAGTCTCTTTACTCGTTCCGTAACACATCATCCCGTGATCAACTCCTTGGTCACATTGAGCATATGATGATGTCCTACCGAGTGGGCCCAGAGATACCTCTCCGCTTAGACGGAGTGACAAATCCCAGTCTCGATTCGTGCCAACCCAACAGACACTTTCGGAGATACCTGTAGTGCACCTTTATAGTCACCCAGTTACGTTGTGACGTTTGATACACCCAAAGCATTCCTACGGTATCCGGGAGTTGCACAATCTCATGGTCTAAGGAAATGATACTTGACATTAGAAAAGCTTTAGCATATGAGCTACACGATCTTTGTGCTAGGCTTAGGATTGGGTCTTGTCCATCACATCATTCTCCTAATGATGTGATCCCATTATCAACGACATCCAATGTCCATGGTTAGGAAACCGTAACCATCTATTGATCAACGAGCTAGTCAACTAGAGGCTTACTAGGGACATGGTGTTGTCTATGTATCCACACATGTATCTGAGTTTCCTATCAATACAATTATAGCATGGATAATAAATGATTATCATGAACAAGGAAATATAATAATAACCAATTTATTATTGCCTCTAGGGCATATTTCCAACAAGAACCCCTAGGGTAGGATGAGTCGTGTACCCCCTATGCGCAGTCGAGTCCATATGATGGTTCGAATAGAACCATGATTGTGTGTTGCTTGCTTTTATTTGTTTGTGTTTTGATATCGGTCGCCCTTTTTACCCTAGGCAACAAGTACGCAACTATATCACCTGCCTTATTTTGTTGTTTGTGTTTGGCCCCTTTTTGGCACCCGTTTGTTTGCACCTGCACTATAGAACCCCCTTTAGGCATTCCCCATCTATGCCACTTTTCTCTCTCATCAACTGAAGACTGGCAAGACAAGATACACCAGGGATTCTACATCGGCGACCAACAAGCACTGAAGACTTTTGCCACAGCCTCCTCGACCAAGTGGAACCCTGTAGAGCTGTGTTTACACCTCAAGACTAAAACCCTATCCCTATACCCTACAAGACTTCACGAGATACCCCAGCCCTAAACCTTAACCCTGAGCTTAACCCACGGAATCACAAGAGAACCAGTTAAGCCTCTGTAACCTTGCACAAGACTGGGTTCATTATGGAACTAGTGGACGTAGTGAGCGAGCACATTGTCATCCTAAGGTAGCACCAGAACTGATGATGCCATAGGAAAGACCAATTTGGGGATATATGAACAGAGGACAAATGACTTGATGAGTTTATATCGGTGACCTTGAGGAATTATCCGAGGCTCTTTGGTAGATTATAAGGCTACCATGTTGGTAGATGAACTTGGTGGGATCATGATTATGGATTAGCATAGCTTTCATTACCCTTGAGTAAATTGGATTTAGTAGGACAATTATGATCGCAAGCTGGAATTCTTGGAGGAATAGGGATTTATCTTAGCCAGGGGATATTGATAGAAGATAGTTGATATTACGATAATGACTTGGGGGAAAGTGTGGAAACTCTCGTTGGACACAAGGTTTGGATTTAAATAGGTGATTCTAGTTGAGTATAGATGATGAGTGAGTCTACATGGTTCGGAGTAAATTAGATTTAGACTGATGATCTCGATCATGATACCATGTTTCTTGGAGGACAATAAACTAGGAGATTGGAATTGATTTAAGGATCTATATAAGCTGGAGGTTGGAAGTTACTTGACCCCGATAATGGGAATTGGTGGACTGACTATAGTAAAGATAACCCTTTTCAAGTATATGAGGATTATAGGAACTTTAGGAGATCATGTGGAACACCATAGACATTGGATTTGTAGAATCAATGGATTATGTAGTGATTAATGGAAGTTAATGGGTTGTTGGAGTTGATTCATAGGAAGGAAACAAGATCTTGGAGTGGCTTACGACGTGTTTCCTTAGGATAGAGATGCTTTATCATGGACCTTGGATCAATAGACTGAGCACTTGGATTGTGGTGATTAAATTCAAGCTTAGCAGCTTATATGCTCTACCCATGGATTTTTAGGGGTAGCCATACATATGAGTTTGGGGATTGTAGACATATATGATTTTGTTAGACCTCGTCTCGGGAGACATGAGGATATGAATCACATGAGTGATGATTGGAGTTGACCTATATGAAATGATGCTTTCAGCGATATAAGGTGGTCTATTTAGAGGACTAGATAGAACAATTGTCATCTCAGAAATCGTGCTTAAGGATAAGATGATAAACATTCACTCACACCCTAGAATCCCTGAAACCCTTAAGCCCTACCAAGCTACAACAAGGTCGGATCATAACTTTGGGTCTTGACTCTAGATCGAATACACCTTGGCCCACACTCAACCGTTACCACCACCAATGCCCCAGCCTACTTTATGTACCCCGTGAACAAAGTCTTCATGGAGTGCTTAGACAATATAGTTGTCAGCATCATTTGGTGACCTACTTGTCCACCCGAAGACGGAAGAAGAGTCGTTCAACTAGCCAAGGAACATTTGAAGACCGCCATGCCAAGGAGGAAGAACTACACCCACCACCATCGTCAAGAAGTGAACTTTCTCGTCGAAGACCAGGTGTATCTACAAGCCACTTCTCTCAAGGAGAACTAAGCATTTTTCATGTCAAGAGAAACTCACTCCAAGATTTAACAACCCCCTCTAAGATCGCTACGAGACGAAGAGAAGACAGTTACCAGCTGGAGTTACCACCTGAGTTACCCACTGGCACAGCATTTCTCCACACGACACCACTCCGGAAACATTTCCAACTTCCTAACTTACTCGACCTCTACGAGGGCATTGACCACCGAGCCATCGACCCCTAGCCCCAATCTAACCTACCGTGAGCTACCCATTAGCATGAAGGAAATATGCCCTTGAGGCAATAATAAAGTTATTATTTATTTCTTATATCATGATAAATGTTTATTATTCATGCTAGAATTGTATTAACCGGAAACATAATACATGGTGTGAATACATAGACAAACAGAGTGTCACTAGTATGCCTCTACTTGACTAGCTCGTTAATCGAAGATGGTTATGTTTCCTAGCCATAGACATGAGTTGTCATTTGATTAATGGGATCACATCATTAGGAGAATGATGTGATTGACATGACCCATTCCGTTAGCTTAGCACACGATCGTTTAGTATGTTGCTATTGCTTTCTTCATGACTTATACATGTTCCTATGACTATGAGATTATGCAACTCCTGTTTGCCGGAGGAACACTTTGTGTGCTACCAAACGTCACAACGTAACTAGGTGATTATAAAGGTGCTCTATAGGTGTCTCCAAAGGTACATGTTGGGTTGGCGTATTTCGAGATTAGGATTTGTCACTCCGATTGTCGGAGAGGTATCTCTGGGCCCTCTCGGTAATGCACATCACATAAGCCTTGCAAGCATTGCAACTAATGAGTTAGTTGTGAGATGATGTATTACGGAACGAGTAAAGAGACTTGCCGGTAACGAGATTGAACTAGGTATTGAGATACCGATGATCGAATCTCGGGCAAGTAACATACCGATGACAAAGGAAACAACGTATGTTGTTATGCGGTCTGACCGATAAAGATCTTTGTAGAATATGTAGGAGCCAATATGGGCATCCAGGTCCCGCTATTGGTTATTGACCGGAGACGTGTCTCGGTCATGTCTACATTGTTCTCGAACCGTAGGGTCCGCACGCTTAAGGTTTCGATGACAGTTATATTATGAGTTTATGAGTTTTGATGTACCGAAGGAGTTCGGAGTCCCGGATGAGATCGGGGACATGACGAGGAGTCTCGAAATGGTCGAGACGTAAAGATGGATATATTGGACGACTATATTCGGACATCGGAAAGGTTCCGAGTGATTCGGGTATTTTTCGGAGTACCGAGGAGTTACGGGAATACGGGGGGAGAAGTATTAGGCCTTATTGGGCCATACGGGAAAGAGAGAGGGGCTGCCTAGGGCAGGCCGCGCGCCCCCCAAGGCCTAGTCCGAATTGGACTAGGGGGAGGGGCTGCGCCCCCTCCTTCCTTCCCTTCTCCCTTCCCCTTCCTTGTCTCCTACTCCAACTACATGGAAGGACTCCTAGTTGGACTAGGAAAGGGGGAATCCTACTCCCGGTGGGAGTAGGACTCCCCTAGGGCGCGCCATAGAGAGGGCCGGCCCTCCCCTCCTCCACTCCTTTATATACGGGGGCAGGGGGCACCCCATAAACACACAAGTTGATCTTCGTGATCGTTCCTTAGCCGTGTGCGGTGCCCCCCTCCACCATATTCCACCTCGGTCATATTGTAGCGGTGCTTAGGCGAAGCCCTGCGACGGTTGAACATCAAGATCGTCACCACGCCGTCGTGCTGACGGAACTCCTCCCCGAAGATTTGCTGGATCGGAACCCGGGGAGCGTCATCGAGCTGAACATGTGCCAAGAACTCGGAGGTGCCGGAGTAACGGTGCTTGGATCGGTTGGACCGGCAAGACTTACGACTACTTCCTCTACGTTGCGTCAACGCTTCCGCTTCGATCTACGAGGGTACGTAGACAACACTCTCCCCTCTCGTTGCTATGCATCACCATGATCTTGCGTGTGCGTAGGAATTTTTTTGAAATTACTACGTTCCCCAACAGTGGTATCCGAGCCTAGGTTTTATGGTTTGATGTTATATGCACGAGTAGAACACAAGTGAGTTGTGGGCGATATAAGTCATACTGCTTACCAGCATGTCATACTTCGGTTCGGCGGTATTGTTGGATGAAGCGGCCCGGACCGACATTACGCGTACGCTTACGCGAGACTGGTTCTACCGCCATGCTTTGCACACAGGTGGCTGGCGGGTGTCAGTTTCTCCAACTTTAGTTGAACCGAGTGTGGCTACGCCCGGTCCTTGCGAAGTTTAAAACAGCACCAACTTGACAAACTATAGTTGTGGTTTTGATGCGTAGGTAAGAACGGTTCTTGCTAAGCCCGTAGCAGCCACGTAAAACTTGCAACAACAAAGTAGAGGACGTCTAACTTGTTTTTGCATGGCATGTTGTGATGTGATATGGTCAAGACGTGATGAGAATAAGTTGTTGTATGATATGATCATGTTTTGTTGAAGTTATCGGCAACTGGCAAAAGCCTTATGGTTGTCTCTCTATTGCATAAGATGCAAGCGCCAAATAATTGCTTTACTTTATCGCTATGCGATAGCAATAGTTGCAAGAGCAATAGTTGGCAAGACGACCATGTAACGACACATTGATATAGATCAAGATGATGGAGATCATGGTGTCTTGCCGGTGACGATGGAGATCATGACGATGCTTTGGAGATGGAGATCAAAGGCGCAAGATGATCATGGCCATATCATGTCACACATTTTTGATTGCATGTGATGTTTATCTTTTATACATCTTATTTTGCTTAGTTCGACGGTAGCTTTATAAGATGATCCCTCACTAAATTATCAAGGTATAAGTGTTCTCCCTGAGTATGCACCGTTGCGAAAGTTCTTCGTGCTGAGACACCACGTGATGATCGGGTGTGATAGGCTCTACGTTCAAATACAACGGGTGCAAAACAGTTGCGCACGCGGAATACTCAGGTTAAACTTGACGAGCCTAGCATATAACAGACATGGCCTCGGAACACTGAGACTGAAAGGTCGAGCGTGAATCATATAGTAGATATGATCAACATAGTGATGTTCACCATTGAAACTACTCCATCTCACGTGATGATCGGACATGGTTTAGTTGATATGGATCACGTGATCACTTAGAAGATTAGAGGGATGTCTATCTAAGTGGGAGTTCTTAAGTAATATGATTAATTGAACTTTAATTTATCATGAACTTAGTCCTGGTAGTATTAGCATATCTATGTTGTAGATCAATAGCTCGCGTTGTTGCTTTCATATGTTTATTTTGATATGTTCCTAGAGAAAATTGTGTTGAAAGATGTTAGTAGCAATGATGCGGATTGGATCCGTGATCTGAGGTTTATCCTCATTGCTGCACAGAAGAATTATGTCCTTAATGCACCGCTAGGTGACAGACCTATTGCATGAGCAGATGCAGATGTTATGAACGTTTGGCTAGCTCAATATGATGACTACTTGATAGTTTAGTGTACCATGTTTAATGGCTTAGAATCAGGACTTCAAAGACGTATTTGAACGTCATGGACCATATGAGATGTTCCAGGAGATGAAGTTAATATTTCAAGCAAATACCCGAGTTGAGAGATATGAAGTCTCCAACAAGTTCTATAGCTAAAAGATGGAGGAGAATCGCTCAACTAGTGAGCATGTGCTCAGATTGTCTGGGTACTACAATCTCTTGAATCAAGTGGGAGTTAATCTTCCAGATAAAATAGTGATTGACAGAATTCTCTAGTCACCATCACAAAGTTAGTAGAACTTCGTGATGAACTATAATATGCAAGGGATGATGAAAGTAAAGTCCCGAGCTCTTCGCGATACTGAAATTGAAGAAGGTAGAAATCAAGAAAGAACATCAAGTGTTGATGGTTGACAAGACCACTAGTTTCAAGAAAAGGGCAAAAGGGAAGAAGGGGAACTTCAAGAAGAACGGCAAGCAAGTTGCTGCTCAAGTGAAGAAGCCCAAGTCTGGTCCTAAGCCCGAGACTAAGTGCTTCTACTGCAAAGGGACTGGTCACTGGAAGCGGAAATGCCCCAAGTATTTGGTGGATAAGAAGGATGGCAAAGTGAACAAAAGTATATTTGATATACATGTTATTGATGTGTCCTTTACTAGTGTTTATAGCAACCCCTCAGTATTTGATACTGGTTCAGTTGCTAAGAGTAGTAACTCGAAACAGGAGTTGCAGAATAAACAGAGACTAGTTAAGGGTGAAGTGACGATGTGTGTTGGGAGTAGTTCCAAGATTGATATGATCATCATCGCACACTCCGCTATACTTTCGGGATTAGTGTTGAACCTAAATAAGTGTTATTTGGTTTTTGCGTTGAGCATGAATATGATTTGATCATGTTTATTGCAATACGGTTATTCATTAAAGTCAGAGAATAATTGTTGTTCTATTTACATGAATAAAACCTTCGATGGTCATACACCCAATGAAACAAGTTCGTTGGATATCGATCGTAGTGATACACATATTCATAATATTGAAACCAAAAGATGCAAAGTTAATAATGATAGTGCAACTTATTTGTGGCACTGCCGTTTAGGTCATATTGGTGTAAAGCGCATGAAGAAACTCCATGCTGATGGGTTTTTGGAATCACTTGATTATGAATCACTTGATGCTTGCATACCTCATGGGCAAGATGACTAAAACGCCGTTCTCCGGAACAATGAAGCAAGCAACAGATTTGTTGGAAATTATACATACTGATGTATGTGGTCTGATGAATATTAAGGCTTGCAGCAGGCATCATTATTTTCTGACCCTCACAGATGATTTGAGCAGATATGGGTATATCTACTTGATGAAACATAAGTCTGAAACATTTGAAAAGTTCAAAGAATTTCAGAGTGAAGGGGAAAATCATCGTGACAAGAAAATAAAGTTTCTACGATCTGATCGCGGAGACAAATATTTGAGTTACGAGTTTGGTCTTCAATTAAAACAATGTGAAATAGTTTCACTACTCACGCCACCTGGAACACCACAGGATAATGGTGTGTCCGAACGTCATAACCGTACTTTATTGGATATAGTGCAATCTATGATGTTTCTTATCGATCTACCACTATAGTTTTGGGGTTATGCATTACAGACAGCTGCATTCACGTTAAAAAGGGCACCATCAAAATCCGTTAAGACGACGCCTTATGAACTGTGGTTTGGCAAGAAACCGAAGTTGTCGTTTCTTAAAGTTTGGGGTTGTGATGTTTATATGAAAAAGTTTCATCCTGATAAGCTCAAACCCAAATCGGAGAAATATGTCTTCATAGGATACCCAAAGGAGACTGTTGGGTACACCTTCTATCACAGATCCTAAGGCAAGACATTCGTTGCTTATAATGGATCCTTTCTAGAAGGAGTTTCTCTCGAAAGAAGTGAGTGGGAGGAAAGTAGAACTTGATGTGGTAACTGTACCTGCTCCCTTATTGGAAAATAGTTCATCACAGAAATCTGTTCCTGTGACTACTACACCAATTAGTGAGGAAGTTAATGATGATGATCATGTAACTTCAGATCAAGTTACTACCGAACCTCGTAGGTCAACCAGAGTGAGATCCGCACTAGAGTGATATGGTAATCCTATTCTGGAGGTCATGTTACTTGACCATGACGAACCTACGAACTATGAGGAAGCGACGATGAGCCCAGATTCCGCGAAATGGTTTGAGGCCATGAAATCTGAGATGGGATCCATGTATGAGAACAAAGTGTGGACTTTGGTTGACTTGCCCGATGATCGGCAAGCAATTGAGAATAAATGGATCTTCAAGAGGAAGACGGACGCTGATAGTAGTGTTACTATCTACAAAGCTAGAATTGTCGCAAAAGGTTTTCGACAAGTTCAAGGTGTTGACTACGATGAGAGTTTCTCACTCGTATCTATGCTTAAGTCTGTCCGAATCATGTTAGCAATTACCGCATTTTATGAAATCTGGCAAATGGATAACAAAACTGCATTCCTTAATGGATTTATCAAAGAAGAGTTGTATATGATGCAACTAGAAGGTTTTGTCAATCCTAAAGGTGTTAACAAAATATGCAAGCTCCAGTGATTCATCTATGGACTGGTGCAAGCATCTCGGAGTTGGAATATACCCTTTGATAAGTTGATCAAAGCATATAGTTTTATACAGACTTGCGGTGAAGCTTGTATTTACAAGAAAGTGAGTGGGAGCACTACAACATTTCTGATAAGTATATGTGAATGACATATTGTTGACCGGAAATAATGTAGAATTATTCTGCAAAGCATAAAGGAGTGTTTGAAAGGAGTTTTTCAAAGAAAGACCTCGGTGAAGCTGCTTACATATTGAGTATCAAGATCTATAGAGATAGATCAAGACGCTTGATAAGTTTTTTCAATGATTACATACCTTGACAAGATTTTGAAGTAGTTCAAAATGGAACAGTCAAAGAAAGAGTTTCTTGCCTGTGTTACAAGGTGTGAAATTGAGTAAGACTCAAAACCCGACCACGGAAGAAGATAGAAAGAGAATGAAAGTCATTCCCTATGCCTTGGCCATAGGTTCTATAAAGTATGCCATGCTATGTACCAGATCTATTGTATACCCTACACTGATTTTGGCAAGGGAGTACAATAGTGATCTAGGAGTAGATCACTGGACATCGGTCAAAATTATCCTTAGTGGAATAAGGATATGTTTCTCGATTATGGAGGTGACAAAAGGTTCGTCGTAAAGAGTTACGTCGATGCAAGTTTTGACACAGATCTGGATGACTCTAAGTCTCGATCTAGATACATATTGAAAGTGGGAGCAATTAGCTAGAGTAACTCCATGCTCCGAGCAGAGCATTGTTGACATAGAAATTTGCAAAATACATGCGGATCTGAATGTGGCAGACCCATTGACTAAGATTCTCTCACAAGCAAAGCATGATCACACCTTAGTACTCTTTGGGTGTTAATCACATAGTGATGTGAACTAGATTACTGAATCTGGTAAACCTTTTGGGTGTTGGTCACATGGCGATGTGAACTATGGGTGTTAATCACATGATGATGTGAACTATGGGTGTTAATCACATGATGATGTGAACTATCGATGTTAATCACATGGTGATGTGATCTAGATTATTGACTCTAGTGCAAGTGGGAGACTGAAGGAAATATGCCCTAGAGGCAATAATAAAGTTATTATTTATTTCCTTATATCATGATAAATGTTTATTATTCATGCTAGAATTGTATTAACCGGAAACATAATACATGTGTGAATACATAGACAAACAGAGTGTCACTAGTATGCCTCTACTTGACTAGCTCGTTAATCGAAGATGGTTATGTTTCCTAGCCATAGACATGAGTTATCATTTGATTAACGGGATCACATCATTAGGAGAATGATGTGATTGACATGATCCATTCCGTTAGCTTAGCACACGATCGTTTAGTATGTTGCTATTGCTTTCTTCATGACTTATACATGTTCCTATGACTATGAGATTATGCAACTCCCGTTTGCCGGAGGAACACTTTGTGTGCTACCAAACATCACAACGTAACTGGGTGATTATAAAGGTGCTCTACAGGTGTCTCCAAAGGTACATGTTGGGTTGGCGTATTTCGAGATTAGGATTTGTCACTCCGATTGTCGGAGAGGTATCTCTGGGCCCTCTCGGTAATGCACATCACATAAGCCTTGCAAGCATTGCAACTAATGAGTTAGTTGTGAGATGATGTATTATGGAACAAGTAAAGAGACTTGCCGGTAACAAGACTGAACTAGGTATTGATATACCGACGATCGAATCTCGGGCAAGTAACATACCGATGACAAAGGGAACAACGTATGTTGTTATGCGGTCTGATCGATAAAGATCTTCGTAGAATATGTAGGAGCCAATATGGGCATCCAGGTCCCGCTATTGGTTATTGACCGGAGACGTGTCTCGGTCATGTCTATATTGTTCTCGAACCGTAGGGTCCTCACGCTTAAGGTTTCGATGACAGTTATATTATGAGTTTATGAGTTTTGATGTACCGAAGGAGTTCGGAGTCTTGGATGAGATCGGGGACATGACGAGGAGTCTCGAAATGGTTGAGACGTAAAGATCGATATATTGGACGACTATATTCGGACATCGGAAAGGTTCCGAGTGATTCGGGTATTTTTCGGAGTACCGGGGAGTTACGGGAATACGGGGGGAGAAGTATTGGGCCTTATTGGGCCATACGGGAAAGAGAGAGGGGCTGCCTAGGGCAGGCCGCACACCCCCCAAGGCCTAGTCCGAATTGGACTAGGGGGAGGGGTTGCGCCCCCTCCTTCCTTCCCTTCTCCCTTCCCCTTCCTTGTCTCCTACTCCTACTACATGGAAGGACTCCTAGTTGGACTAGGAAAGGGGGAATCCTACTCCCGGTGGGAGTAGGACTCCCCTAGGGTGTGCCATAGAGAGGGCCGGCCCTCCCCTCCTCCACTCCTTTATATACGGGGGCAGGGGGCACCCCATAAACACACAAGTTGATCTTCGTGATCGTTCCTTAGCCGTGTGCGGTGCCCCCCTCCACCATATTCCACCTCGATCATATTGTAGCGGTGCTTAGGCGAAGCCCTGCGACGGTTGAACATCAAGATCGTCATCACGCCGTCGTGCTGACGGAACTCCTCCCCGAAGCTTTGCTGGATCGGAACCCGGGGAGCGTCATCGAGCTGAACGTGTGCCAAGAACTCGGAGGTGCCAGAGTAACGGTGCTTGGATCGGTTGGACCGGGAAGACGTACGACTACTTCCTCTACGTTGCGTCAACGCTTCCGCTTCGATCTACGAGGGTACGTAGACAACACTCTCCCCTCTCGTTGCTATGCATCACCATGATCTTGTGTGTGCGTAGGAATTTTTTTGAAATTACTACGTTCCCCAACATTAGCAACCTGGATCAAGAAGAGCGTCATACATGAAGCCACACCATCAAGTACTTCAAGCTCAATGGAGCACTACACGGAAGCAGAAGCAACATGAGGACTTGAAGACTACCCCAAATCCAAGTTTCCGTATTCCTTTCCGCGCCTAGTCTGGGAATCTCGGGGACGAGATTCTTGTAAGGGGGGTAGGTCTGTCACACCCTGATTTTCATGGCACAACACTTAAGATGATAAATCATGATAAAGTGTGGTTTGACAAAAACTTTTGCATTATTTGACTTTTTATTTGAGTTGGTCTTCTCTTTGTGTTTTTCATGTGCTCTTAAAAGTCAACATAACTTCACCATCTATACTTCATCTCCTTGCCCCAAACTTCTGCCCAATGATCATGCCATGTGTATAGTGAAATATAGTATTTTCTTACAAAAATAATTTGGCCAAAAAAGTATTTTCTAAAATTAGTTTTCCAAAAACCCTTGAATTGAGATTTGCACTGCAAGTACTTGATTTGAGGTGTGAAAAATCTTTCAAAAGGTATATTTGAAACCTATTAGATATAGGATTCCCATAAACCACAAAAATATAATTTTAAAAGTTATTTTCCTATTTTATTTAAAAACTTTTTCTTAAGGCCAGAAATGGTCTTTAATAGGGAAAATTATTTTATTGTTTTAAAAATATTTGAAAAAAATTAGGGAAACTCAGTGGGCAATATTTCCCATATATAAGAGTTTCAACACATGGTCATGTCCAAAATATTGGTCAAATCCCTCAAAAACCCTTTCTGGATATTTCAAGCTTTTGAAATACTTACAAAGGAAATATTCTCCAAAAATTCCAAGAAAATTCTAGCATGTCACATATGACATGTTTGATGATCTTGGCAAGTATCATGTCATGGAGAATAGTATAACCCCATGAAATCCCGTCAAAACCATTTCTGTCCATTTTGAAGTTTGAGCAACTTTACATTGCCAAACATGTCCAAATGTTCTCAAACCTTGTGAACATGCTCAAATGGTCTAATGATTCATCTAGACCAAATGGCACAAGTTGGATAAAATGTTATATTGATCAAAGTGCCCCAAAACCCTCTCTGACCAGAATCAAATTTGAACAACTTTGTACTACCAACTTTCTCTCCTTGACCCCAACTTTTGTGAACATGTTCACATGACCAAATGAGGCCACTACACCAAGTGGTGCATCAAGGAGAAGTGATTTGCTCAAATAGATCTACACAAGTCCATTTCTGCAAATTTCTAGGGTTTACAAAAGTTGCATTGGCAACTTTGCCCAAATAAGCTCCAAATTGGTGGAAGACCCTAATTATATGTGTCATTTCACCCTGTGGAGTCTCATGGCAATTGGAAATCATTTGCTTGCCAAAACCTTTATCAAACACCTTCTGCCACTTTTCAAAAATCACCATTTTGACCACTAAAACTATTCTCCTTGAGCTCCACTTTTTACCACAGCTCCTCCTAGTCCTCCTCTACCTCCAGTAACAATGGTTGCATCTCAGCTCTATGATTGAGGGGTGAAACCACCTCATTTACCCCTCTGGACAGCCCCTGCACCCCTCTTCCTCACCTCCCTCCTTACTCCAGTGGCCACCCAAGGCATCAAAGGCTTTCCCCACATTCTTTACTCCTCCCTAGAGCTACCAGACATGCTTTGCCGTGCCCACTTTGCCAAAAACTGGCATGCCGGCCATTTGCACGCTCTGGAGCGCGCTACAGTGCGCTCCCGCACTGTAGCCGCCCCCTGCCAACCGCCTCCGGCCACCTCGGGCCTCCCCAGCGTGTCTCACGAGGCCGCCTCAGCGTCTGGGACACGGAAAGCTGCCGGCCCCCTCCTAAACCTCTCCCCTCTCTCCTCCATGGAGCCTGCCCGAGTGCGCCGTAGGCCGCGTCCACGGTGCATCACGGCCCCTCTATTTAGAGGCCCTCCCGAGCTCTCCTACGGCTTCTTCCCTCTCTTCCTCTTCCCCAGCAATCTCCCAGACAACATCCCTCTCCCCCTAGTGCTCTCCTGCCCTCTCCATGGCCGGAGTGCCGTCGCCGACCGCCGCTCGGATTCGGGCACCACAACCCCTCTCTCTTCTCCCTACCCATTCCAGTACTCCCTCACCACCATCATGAAGCCCCCCATCGCCTCCATTCTTCCTCGGGACGCCCCTGCGCTCGAAGCCGACAATGGCCGACGCCATCCTCCGCCATGGCCGTGGCCCCACTCGCCTTCGTCCTCCGTTGGACGTGCTGACAGGGGGGAGCGGGCGTGGCGCAGTCCCCCGAGCTCGCCGGTGCGCCGGGCACCCGCAGCAGCGCCCTGGTCGCCGGGGATGAGCTCGGCCTCGCCCCCTCTGTTCCTGTGGCACAGGAGGCCGCGTGAGGAAGAAGAAGGCCGGCCGGTGGACCGACGACCCCACCGGTCAGCCTCTGCCGACGTGTCCAGCCGGACCCACTCGGGTTAAGTGGAGGCGGGATCTGCGGGAACCGCCTTCCCGGCAGGGAAGCGTACTCCCCTAACACGCCGTCGGCGTGGCCCTCCTTAGCCGCGTGGCCGTGCAGCTGGGCCGGCCCAGTGCGCTGCGGTTCTATGCTGCGCCCGATGCATGGTATAGGTATAACCCCCACTTCCTTTGTCTTTTTCTTTTTCCAGAAAATTGTAAAATCCCCCAAATATTCATATTAACTCCAAATTAAAGGATTCAAATTTCTGATGACTCCATAAATCATGCTCTACCTGTTGGTGCAGCATGCACATTTTTCCAGAACACCTCTCTTCACACAAATCAAATAAAACCCCATTTTCCAATTTTGTGATGAACTTTAGAAAATCACAGAGAGCCCATTTTTGATCCAAATTCCATGATTCAAAATCCTAGATGTCTATAAGTTCAAAACTTAGTTTTTGAACATTTTTACTAATACTTTCTGTACCACATAAATTAATGAGTCATTTCTTCATATTTGTCAACTTTGCAAATTCATAGGAAATTCATTTGAACTCCAAATCCAGTGAAACCAACTCCCAGATGCTTCTAAAATCATGATTTGCTAAATGGGTGCCTTTGCTCATTTTTCAAAAATATATTTCTGTACACTTCTTGCAAATCCATAAACCCCTTGATTCCATCATATCAAAAGTTTTAGAAATATCCACTGACCAAATTCCAATGAAACCACTCCGGTTAATTTTCATATAACCAGAGATGTCCTAGAAAAGTCAAATCAATATTTTTAGAGCACTTTTATTCTCTGCCTTGTTGAGTTGCTTATTATGGTTGCTTTCAACGATAGTTGACGAAGTAGACGAAATGCTTGGAGTTGGACCAGAGATATTGAAGACCTCGAAGACTTTGTTAAAACAGGCAAGCAGCCCTTTGACCATGTCTATGAAACCGTTTTTATGCATGTCATATAGCACTTTATTAGTGTTGCTTCGGAATCATGATGAGAGGGTAACCACTTTGGTGGATTGCCTTCGTTACTTCCTCGTTGATACCTGCATTATGCATGACCCTACCTTCTTATGAGGGTTATGCCGGTGGGAGTAGATAGGATGCTAAAGTAGTTGCTATGCAAAAAGGGACGGGAATATGCATGGTGATGGAGACAAAGTATTTTCAAAAGACTTCTTGAAAAACCCCATTGGGTGCCACTTATGCCCGGGGGAGATGATGAGTTGGGTAGCCACTTGATTATGAAGTGGTGTACCGAGGCAAGTGTGTGTGTTGTTTTCAAAACGGATTGGTTTAAGTTGCGACCGTTATTCCAACCTTACATGCGCAACCACTCTACCATTGTATGGGAAAGGGCATTATTGATTACCTAGGCCGATACTAGCTTGGAACCCGCAATACTAGTAACGGGGTGTCAGGACCCCGATCCTAGGTCACACCGATCTAGCATGTAACACATCATATCACTGTGTGGCCTCACGCACGGTTTTCCGACGGGTGCCACCTTACCTGGCTCGGGACCGTTTGCGCCTTTTGGCTCACGTATATGATAGTGTCGCTAGTATCCATATGATAAAGAACCCAGGCCAACATGGCTAGTCATGAACCCAAAGTGGCACTAACCCATGGGGACAGGCATACATGAATCAACCTCGAGCATGTCGGTCAACAGCTTGTGAATCCGGGCTGTAGCACTGGGCTAACAGGACTCCGGTAACCCGGGCTGTAGCAGGCTAGGCAGGACTCTGGATGTCACCGCGTGACATTTCCCCGAAGGGACAGACACAGGAACGAAGTGAAACACATGCCGGCCAGTCAAGTGTCCTGAGTAGTAGTGCTGGGCTAGCAGGACTCCGGTGAACCGGGCTATAGCGGACTACTATCGCTCAGAAAGCTCTAGACTACATTTCCCCATATGATAGGCTGCCAAGGATAAACAACTAGATTGTCGGATCCCACTCATACTAAGCATTTCAATCATACACACAATATGCCCGATATGAATACATGCAACATGGCATCACAACAAGACTCTACGACTCAAGCATTTATTCATTAGGCTCCAAAGAGCAAGATATTACAAACATGGGTCTCATGACCCAACATACAGAGCATACAAGCAACAAGCACATGTGGAAGCTTAACTTGTCTGACTACAAAAAACTACAAATGAAGAAGGCTGAGAAGCCTGACTATCTACAAGACCCTCCCAAGGTACAAGATCGTAACTGAGGTAACAAGCTAAACGTCGAAGTCCACGTGGAACTACTAGCGAGACTGGAGTCTCTCTGCAAAACATAAATTAAGCAAACGTGAGTACAAATGTACCCAGCAAGACTTACATCAGAACTAACTACATATGCATCGGTATTAACAAAGGGGGAGGTGGAGTTTAACTGCAGCAAGCCAGCTTTGACTCGGTGGCTATCCTGAACTACGACTGCAAGTAACTCTTTTGAGGTGGCGCACACGAGTCCACATATTCACCATACCAATACACCACTATGGATCCGCTCCCGTCTCCCTACGAGAACGCCATCCATAGCACTCACACTTATCTTGCGCATTTTAGAGTATCCACTTTCACTTGTCTATGAACTATGCAAGGGGTCCAAGTTTCCATATCCGAGGAATCCGGCTATTCGAATAGATAATGATAACCCTGCAGGGTTGTACTTCTTCACACACGCTGTCGCCACTTATAGCCCTGTACACGTCATGTACCTCGGCAACCTTCAAGCGGAAGCCGGGCGAGGGAGTCGGCCACGACCTGACTAACCAACAAGTCTCTAGTCCAGTTTTATCGCCTATTCGGGTTCCATCCGCAAGGAGATCCGGCCGGGGTGTCGCTCACGGCCCCAAATGATGTGTGCAGGGTTCCCAAGCCTACCATCCGGGTGCCACTTGGTACACCGTGCCACTTTGCCTAGTCTGTCCCAAGCCCACCTGTACCGGGTGCCACTTGGTAGACTACTAACACTACCTACAAACACCGGAAACTAGTTGCTCCTGGATAGAGATCAGGTTGATTAATAAGTCGAGAGAGCTTGGAGCGCCCGGAGCCCAATGTGTGGTAGTAACTGTTCATGGATCACAAACACAGAACTCAGTTCCTAAGGACGACTGCAATGAGACAACCCACCATTTACTCCTACATGGCCTCTCACCGCTACCTTTACCAAATCGTGTTCACACACTTATCTCTCAACGGTAGGACATGTTCACCACGTTCCAATTCATTCCAGATGAATCAGACCGGACTCAACTCTAAGCAGTAGCAGGCATGACAAACAAGCATGAATGAGTAGGCACATCAGGGCTCAAACAATTCCTACTCATGCTAGTGGGTTTCATCTATTTACTGTGGCAATGACAGGTCATGCAGAGGAAAGGGGTTCAGCTACCGCAGCATGTAACAGTTGAAACGGTGTTGTCCTATGCAGTAAAAGAGAGCAGGAGCGAGAGAGTGGGATTCTATCGGAATGAACAAGGGGGTTTTGCTTGCCTGGCACTTCTGAAGATGATATAACTCTTCATCGGTGTCATCCAACTCATCGTCGGAACGAACGTCTACTGAGAGGGAACAACCACCGGCAAACACAAAAGGAACCGCAATCAATGCAATGCACATACATATGAATGAGATGTCATATTAAGGTACTTAATTGACCTAGTGCAATAGTTAGCCATATTCATTGAAGTGGAATTCAAACCTATAGCAAATTCCAACTCCAAACCAATTACCATTTATTCCATAATCATGAATTGTCCTATTCAGTGAGGTTAACTTGTTCAAACATGCATGAAAATGGTATAGATGGATTCCTTGAATTTTTCTGATAATTTTTCATATATAATTTTTTCATTTGGAGTTACGGTTGATTTTCTATGATTTTTAGAAGTTTAGGCAATTTTCCAAAATAAATAAATCATTTCTGATTTATTTAAAATCCCAGAAAAGTTTACTGCGTCAGCATGATGTCAATATGACATCATCAGGTCAATGGGGTCGGTCCAGGTCAAACCTGACCAATGGGGCCCACTGGTCAGTGACTCAGGGCCAGTTAGTGTCGCTGACAGGTGGCCCCGGTCAACTGCCACGTCAGCCAGTCAACCCTGACGCGTGGGGCCACCGAGATTAAGTTAAATCTAAGTCCTGTGGTTAATTAAGGGATGGGGCCTGCTGTCAGTGTCTTGGGAGATTAATTAGCGGGTGATTAGCCTTTAACTAAGTGGCCACGTCGGAGGCGCCGGCAGTTAGACGACGGCGACGATCCAGAGCGGCGGTGGCTCGCCGGAGTGGCGCTAGGGGCAGCGGATGGCTGCGCTGAGGACACCAGGAGGGAGCCCTCGCTCGCCCGCATCCAGGGATGCACGCAGCTGGGCGCAGGGAGGCCGGGGTCGACGGCGGCGACCACTTGGGCGGCGGCCGGAGTTCGGGAGCAGTCGGGTTCGGCGCCAGAGAGCATGGGAGGGGGAGCTGCTGGTGGCTACGGGTTCATGGAGACATGCTGAGGACACTGGTGTTCTCGGGCACGGATTGCAGTGACCATGGACGTGTCTGCGTCATCACCGGCGGCGAGGAGCTCACGGCTTCGGTGGAACTACGGCCTAGGCGAGGCAACGAGTGCATAAGTAAGGTGGGGACGGCATAGGAGCTCACAGCGCGTCGGATGATCAACTCAGCCGGCTCGGGGGAGGCTTAGGGACGACGGGGCGACGATGGCGATCTCGGCATCCCGAGGTTGAAGACGACGCGGTGACGACGAAGCAGGGCTTCCGACGAGGCGTGGCTCGACGAGGTGGAAGAGGGCGACGAGGCGGATCCCTGGGACGCGTCAGTGAGGTGGGGAAGAGGCTCTGGGCGCGGCAACGGCGAGCGGCGGCGGCGGTTGCTCTCGGGTGAGCTCGGGGAAGAGCAGAGGAGGGGGGGGGAGAGCAGAGAGTGAGGGGAGAGGCAGAGGGGATCGAGGGGGGTCACGTGGCAGCGTCCAGGGCGAGGGGGAGCAGCTGCGTGGCTAGCAGGAGGTGGCCGCGGCTCGGCTGTGCGCGCGCCACGCACAACGCCAGTAGGCGCGAGGAAGATGACGCGCAAGGGGCTGGGCTGGGCCTAGCAGACCGGCTGTCTACTGGGCCGCCAAGTGGCTGCACAGGTAAGGCCAGGTAAGTCTTCTGCCTTTCCATTTGTTTCTGTTTTCTACTTTTGCAATTTGTTTTTGATTTAGTAAAAACACCAAATCATTTCTATAAATTCTGAAATTAATTATGGGCAATAGCTGAATTTTCTCAGAGGCCCTTAGCTATTTTCAGAATTGTTGGAGCATTTAATAATATGTATAGCAATTAAATGCCCCAATTCAAATACTTTATGAATTAATTCAAATATCCAGAATGGCCTGAAAATATTTGCATCATTTTTGGCAGAGGTTTTCACCTTTAACAAAAATCATGAACATTTTCAAAGGCATTTTGGGTTCTTTGGAAAAGATTTTATTTGAACCTATTTGATTTCTTTTAGGTGCTAGGGTTTGATCAATCCCCCTTTCAAGTTTATTTAAATTGTAAACATGATGACATGAGAAACAGGCAAAGGCAACAGGGGCTGAGCTAGGGCTGTGACAACTCACCCCCACTAAACAAGAATCTCGGCCCGAGATTCAAGTCGTGAGGTAAGTAGACAGAGGGGACACAAAGCCGACACGATCTTCATGATCCAATTGCCCTCATCGAGGATGTTGATTCGTTCCATCATGTTGATCTTGATGTCCTCGCTTTGAGATCTTCATCCACGCGATCATGACGGGAAGAAACTCTACAGAAAATGATCTCCTCGAAGATTGAGCACTCAAGATCAACTCACGAAATGAGATACTGGAACATCTCTCGAGCTGATACACAAGACAAACATTTGGAATGCGGAAAGGTAGCAGATGACAAAGGTTCAATTTGGTAGGCAACATCTTCACGCTTAAAAAGATGGTGAATGCATTTCAAGTAGCGAGGAGTTAGGTTGCCCTTCATGCCGAACGGGGCACCTTAGAGGAGGTGGCTCGTAGAGCTATTCCCTTAAGTGGCAAAAAGAATTACTTTTGATTCAGACATCATTGAAACTCTTTATACCAGCCTAAGGCAATTCACAACAATCGTTTGGCGGAGTACAAAGGAATGGCATACCCGGACTAGAATGGATGATGTGGACTACCTTGTTGAAGACAACGCAATGGATGATTTCTAGCTTATCATTGGAAATGGATGGGACCCATGGTAAGTCCACTGTTGAAGATGATCCTGAACAACAACTACTGAGGTGCAAGCTTGGAACAAAATGCAAATGTTGGGAATGATTGTGGTAACTGGGGAAGAACTCAACAGTCGAGAGTGAGTCCACTGTTTGAAATGGTTATAACATAACCGAGGAAGCTGGAAGCAAATCCCAGTTAACGCCAACGGTAAAACCAAGTTCTTGTGCGTGCTCTCAAGAACTTGAGCATCTCCATATTCATCAAAATTTTACCAATATCCGTGTCAAGGATCCTGGCAACACAACATACCACCATGATGAATGGTGATGGATGATGCAGATGCGAAGGAAGATAACACTTTCTCAGATTTCACCTTAGCGAGGCCAAGGAAACAGAATCTGGATGATCGACCGAGAGACATTTAGCACTCCGCTTCTAATGTTCTCCTTGATGTGCTAGTGTATCCCATTCATAGATATGGTTTGATATATAGAACATCAAGTAAAAGGTCGGACTTCGGGAACACAAAAATCCATAAGGAACAACTATTGGAATAATCCTACGAAATCCTTATGGGAAGGTGGCCAACTTTCTTCAATCTAGATACTACAATAATAGGTCTTCCGGCTGGATGTGTTGGCCACGACATCCACTTTACCGGTTATCGAGAGACCAATATTATAGCTCTTGAGAAACGTTCCAACCATCATATCTGCCTGAGATTCAGATCTGGCTGGTAACAGGATATTTCAGACAGCATCGAGTCTAGAGAGAGAAAAGAAAGTTTGCAACACAAGTCGATGAGATGACATTGCAGGATTCTCGGGAAATGGACTATGGTGGTAAGCTCCAAAACATGAGCTGGTTCTGCTACAAACATGTGAACACACTGTCCCAGACAAGCATGACGATGTAGTAGTCTTATAATAAAACACTACCGAGATCAGGTGGGGAACCATCATCGAGGATGCCAGAATCTTGTGCATGAACTAGTATTCGCACAACAACTCCTTTTTCTCGAACAAATCAATCAGTGGCTTGGTGTGCTAGGAGCACATATGGAGTGGAGGCGGCCAACCTATCAAACCATAGAGCACTTCGCACGTGCATGACTAACTTGGGATGATTCCAGAGGAGGCAAAAACAATCTTTCTCAAACTCACGGCGGCAACTTGCACCAAATGCACATGAATTCGAGGAAGTCACTTCTTCCATCCAAGCATAAGCTTCATGAACGGAACACGAAGGCATTGCTTACAAAGTTTTCAACACTAGGTTAATGTTCAATATGAATCATGGGGGAGACAAAATGTTGCTGATGGGCTCAACAACAAATCATCGGAATTTCCATATCACTGGACTTCCACCATTATGTGAACAATGTTATAGTATTGGTCAGACCAAAATATGTAATGGTGTATGCTCGAGGAATCAACCACGAGTAAGACAACATTACGAACATCGTTGGTTCTGATTTGACTTGACGATAGCCCATACTCAAGTCAAAGCTTTGACAAGACGATAGATCCAACAACCGGTCACGAGGAACAATCGATGAAGATATCATCTTTCTTCAACACACACACACAAAGATATCCCTTATCATGAACTAAGTCAGACAAGCTTTTATCTTCCAACTCTCCAAGTTGTTGTTCGGCTTAACCAACTAGCTCAGGGGTATCCAACACAGATTCTTGGAGAATGGATGGTTTAAAGAAAACCCAACATGATCATGAACTCAACATAGCGATCAGGGAACAACCTGGTAATACTTCCGAGAAGATATTCGGAAAATCACGAACCATCGATATGTTACTAAGCCCGAGAACAATCTCGCTTTTCAGAGCAAGATGATATGATCAAGTAAGAAAGGGATTGAGTAATCCTCACTCATTAATCAAAGGGTGCACCAGAAATAAGGAGTAGGTAGCACAATCAATCTTAGGATGATGATTTAATAACCAACACGCTAAGGATGAGAATATTGTCCATTAACTACCAAGCAACATGGTTGCTAGGAGTATTGATTTCACACATCCTGGTTCACTTGTCGGCATTCCGGTTGTGACAACACGGGGCCAAGGAATGAAAAATGATAGCGAGAAGTATCACTGCGTCAAGAATTCATAAGAGGTGGTGCAATTCTCATGACAATCGTGACATAAGGAGGCAACACTCCAAGGTAGAACATAACAAAAGCTGGATTGGCATTTCGATCTGCGGAATACAACTGCTTTGACCCATTCCTAGATATGGATGAGGTACTGGAGTTTGTTTCTCCTAGTCATTCTGAAATAGAACGGCTCGACGGACCACAAGAATAATAGGCGCCGATAAACACGGATGCACACATACTCTTGACTAACAAGTGATAGGCTAAGGTCGGAATACAACTAAAGGGGGACAACTCGAGGAACATATAATTTTCTGAGTTGTGGATGCATAGATTAGCATGTCGAACTAAGTTCAATAGGTTTCTTCCAGATAACCCATGCAGAAGAAGAAGGACTGGCAGATTCACAATTATGGATGGAGAACTCCTCAAGAATACTCTTGTTGTGAGCTTCTGATCCAACAAACTTCTGCCATAAGTGGTCATAGTATTTGGAAGAAGGAAATACCACGGACCTTGAGGACTAAGTCAAGGTTACTAATATCCTAAAGGAACTATCAAACACTATCAACATGAGGTAAGTAGAGTGAATCTCGGGTTCAAGAACCCATGAGTAGAATACCTACTACTAAATGGCATCACGGGATGCTTTCGAGAATGGTGGCCAGAATCATCACACCGGAACACAAATCATGGCTAGATTACCCGGTAATCTTCTAAGACACTTAGGGTCATAATAATAACTCCAACTTAAATGTCGAGGCAAAAAACTACCTCAACGCACCGGATAGTGTGGTTAGACTAGCCCAAAAGACATCGAACACAGGAGAAAGGGATTTGCAAATGCATCAGATTGTTTAGAAACCTGGGATGACTCGGACAGTATAACGGTTGTGAATGCTCAAAAAGATTTGAGACATCCTGCAAAAATGGTGGCATAACCACTCAACATCACAATATCAAGGTTCTGAGACCAATTATGAACATATGGAAGTAGTAGGAACTGAACTGAGGCTTGAACTCAACAATCCTAGGCAACTACGGTTTAGTAATACATCATCCTGAGAGATAGAAGAGAATCCTAGTACTTAACCCCGTAGAAAAGATAAGATGACTCAGATCAGAAGGTCATGAGGATAAGGAGTAAAAGAGCCTTACGTTCCCTTCCACAATCAATTCCCTTATATAACTAAAGCATTTCTAGACTCAACTTCGACCAGTATGGCTTGGTAATCCTACAGGCAGTCAGGCTCTGATACCAAAGCTGTCAGGACCCCGATCCTAGGTCACACCGATCTAGCATGTAACACATCATATCACTTTGTGGCCTCACGCACGGTATTCCCATGGGTGCCACCTTACCTGGCCCGGGACCGTTTGCGCCTTTTGGCTCACGTATATGATAGTGTCGCTAGCATCCATATGACAAAGAACCCGGGCCGACATGGCTAGTCGTGAACCCAAAGCGACACTAACCCATGGGGACAGGCATACATGAATCAACCTCGAGCATGTCGGTCAACAGCGTGTGAATCCGGGCTGTAGCACTGGGCTAACAGGACTCCGGTAACCCGGGCTGTAGCAGGCTAGGCAGGACTCTGGATGTCACCGCGTGACATTTCCCCGAAGGGACAAACACAGGAACGAAGTGAAACACATGCCGGCCAGTCAAGTGTCCTGAGCAGTAGTGCTGGGCTAGCAGGACTCCGGTGAACCGGGCTGTAGCGGACTACTATCGCTCAGAAAGCTCTAGACTACATTTCCCCATATGTAGGCTGCCAAGGATAAACAACTAGATTGTCGGATCCCACTCATACTAAGCATTTCAATCATACACACAATATGCCCGATATGAATACATGCAACATGGCATCACAACAAGACTCTACGACTCAAGCATTTATTCATTAGGCTCCGAAGAGCGAGATATTACAAACATGGGTCTCATGACCCAACATACAGAGCATACAAGCAACAAGCACATGCGGAAGCTTAACTTGTCTGAGTATAGACAACTACAAATGAAGAAGGCTGAGAAGCCTGACTATCTACAAGACCCTCCCAAGTTACAAGATCGTAGCTGAGGTAACAAGCTAAACGTCGAAGTCCACGCGGAACTACTAGCGAGACTGGAGTCTCTCTGCAAAACATAAATTAAGCAAACGTGAGTACAAATGTACCCAGCAAGACTTACATCAGAACTAACTACATATGCATCGGTATTAACAAAGGGGGAGGTGGAGTTTAACTGCAGCAAGCCAGCTTTGACTCGGTGGCTATCCTGAACTACGACTGCAAGTAACTCTTTTGAGGTGGCGCACACGAGTCCACATATTCACCATACCAATACACCACTATGGATCCGCTCCCGTCTCCCTACGAGAACGCCATCCATAGCACTCACACTTATCTTGCGCATTTTAGAGTATCCACTTTCACTTGTCTATGAACTATGCAAGGGGTCCAAGTTTCCATATCCGAGGAATCCGGCTATTCGAATAGATAATGATAACCCTGCAGGGTGTACTTCTTCACACACGCTGTCGCCACTTAGCCCTGTGACACGTCATGTACCTCGGCACCTTCAAGCGGAGCCGGGAGGGAGTCGGCACGACCTGGACTAACCAACAAGTCTCTAGTCCAGTTTTATCGCCTATTTCGGTTCCATCCGCAAGGAGATCCGGCCGGGGTGTCGGCTCACGGCCCCAAATGATGTGTGCAGGGTTCCCAAGCCCACCATCCGGGTGCCACTTGGTACACCGTGCCACTGTGCCTAGTCTGTCCCAAGCCCACCTGTACCGGGCCACTTGGTAGACTACTAACACTACCTACAAACACCAGAAACTAGTTGCAACTCCTGGACAGAGATCAGTTGATTAATAAGTCGAGAGGGCTTGAAGCTCGGAACCCAATGCTGTGTAGTAACTGTTCATGGATCACAAACACAGAACTCAGTTCCTAAGGACGACTGCAATGAGACAACCCACCATGTACTCCTACATGGCCTCTCACGCTACCTTTACCAAATCGTGTTCACACACTTCTCTCAACGGTAGACATGTTCACCACGCTTCCAATTTCATTCCCGATGAATCAGACCGGACTCAAACTCTAAGCAGTAGCAGCATTGACAAACAAGCATGAATGAGTAGGCACATCAGGGCTCAAACAATTCCTACTCATGCTAGTGGGTTTCATCTATTTACTGTTGGCAATGAACAGGTCATGCAGAGAAAGGGGTTCAGCTACCGCAGCATGTAACAGTTGAAACGGTGTTGTTCCTATGCAGTAAAAGAGAGCAAGAGCGAGAGAGTGATTCTATCGGAATGAACAAGGGGGTTTGCTTGCCTGGCACTTCTGAAGATGATATAACTCTTCATCGGTGTCATCAACTCATCGTCGGAACGAACGTCTACTGAGAGGGAACAACCACCGGCAAACACAAAAGGAACCGCAAATCAATGCAATGCACATACATATGAATGAATGTCATATTAAGGTACTTAATGACCTAGGTGCAATAGTTAGCCATATTCATGAAGTGGAATTCAAACCTATAGCAAATTCCAACTCCAACCAATTACCATTATTCCATAATCATGAATTGTCCTATTCCAGTGAGGTTTAACTTGTTCAAACATGCATGAAAATGGTATAGATGGATTCCTTTGAATTTTTCTGAATAATTTTTCATATATAATTTTCATTTGGAGTTACGGTTGATTTTCTATGATTTTTAGAAGTTTAGGCAATTTTCCAAAATAAAATAAATCATTTCTGATTTATTTAAAATCCCAGAAAAGTTTACTGCGTCAGCATGATGTCAATATGACATCATCAGGTCAATGGGGTCGGTCCAGGTCAAACCTGACCAATGGGGCCCACTGGTCAGTGACTCAGGGCCAGTTAGTGTCGCTGACAGGTGGCCCCGGTCAACTGCCACGTCAGCCAGTCAACCCTGACGCGTGGGGCCACCGAGATTAAGTTAAATCTAAGTCCTGTGGTTAATTAAGGGATGGGGCCTACTGTCAGTGTCTTGGGAGATTAATTAGCGGGTGATTAGCCTTTAACTAAGTGGCCACGTCGGAGGCGCCGGCAGTTAGACGACGGCGACGATCCAGAGCGGCGGTGGCTCGCCGGAGTGGCGCTAGGGGCAGCGGATGGCTGCGCTGAGGACACCAGGAGGGAGCCCTCGCTCGCCTGCATCCAGGGATGCACGCAGCTGGGCGCAGGGAGGCCGGGGTCGACGGCGGCGACCACTTGGGCGGCGGCCGGAGTTCGGGAGCAGTCGGGTTCGGCGCCAGAGAGCATGGGAGGGGGAGCTGCTGGTGGCTACGGGTTCATGGAGACGTGCTGAGGACACTGGTGTTCTCGGGCACGGATTGTAGTGACCATGGATGCGTCTGCGTCATCGCCGGCGGTGAGGAGCTCACGGCTTCGGTGGAACTATGGCATAGGCGAGGCAAGAGTGCATAAGTAAGGTGGGGACGGCGTAGGAGCTCACAGCGCGTCGGATGATCAACTCAGCCGGCTCGGGGGAGGCTTGGGGACGACGGGGCGACGATGGCGATCTCGGCATCCCGAGGTTGAAGACGACGCGGTGACGACGAAGCAGGGCTTCCGACGAGGCGTGGCTCAACGAGGTGGAAGAGGGCGACGAGGCGAATCCCTGGGACGCGTCGGTGAGGCGGGGAAGAGGCTCTGGGCGCGGCAACGGCGAGCGGCGGCGGCGGTTGCTCTCGGGTGAGCTCGGGGAAGAGCAGAGGAGGGGGGAGAGCAGAGAGTGAGGGGAGAGGTAGAGCGGATCGAGGGGGGTCACGTGGCAGTGTCCAGGGCGAGGGGGAGCAGCTGCGTGGCTAGGAGGAGGTGGCCGCGGCTCGGCTGTGCGCGCGCCACGCACAACGCCAGTAGGCGCGAGGAAGACGACGCGCGAGGGGCTGGGCTAGGCCTAGCAGACCGGCTGTCTACTGGGCCGCCAAGTGGCTGCACAGGTAAGGCCAGGTAAGTCTTCTGCCTTTCCATTTGTTTCTGTTTTCTACTTTTGCAATTTGTTTTTGATTTAGTAAAAACACCAAATCATTTCTATAAATTCTGAAATTAATTATGGGCAATAGCTGAATTTTCTCAGTGGCCCTTAGCTATTTTCAGAATTGTTGGAGCATTTAATAATATGTATAGCAATTAAGTGCCCCAATTCAAATACTTTATGAATTAATTCAAATATCCAGAATGGCCTGAAAATATTTGCATCATTTTTGGCAGAGGTTTTCACCTTTAACAAAAATCATGAACATTTTCAAAGGCATTTTGGGTTCTTTGGAAAAGATTTTATTTGAACCTATTTGATTTCTTTTAGGTGCTAGGGTTTGATCAATCCCCATTTCAAGTTTATTTAAATTGTAAACATGATGACATGAGAAACAGGCAAAGGCAACAGGGGCTGAGCTAGGGCTGTGACACGGGGGAGAGTTGGTGCTCTCTCTCGGGACGGGGTCGTGCCAGGTAGGGCGGCCATGACTGTTTTCACAGGGCACCGGATACACCGTTGTGTCCCCTCTCGGATGTTACGATCTCGAGTGAGTCTCGTATGATGTACATCATGAGGATACGGAACAACGAGTGGACTCCTTGTTAGTGTCGTCTCGGGAAAGATAGTGATCGGGTGCTTACCCCGGGTACTTGAGGTACCGCGGGTCGTGGATGACACGAAAGTTCCCCGGATCTTGTGGGTAAAGTGTGCAACCTCTACAGAGTGTAAACTATTCGAATAGCCGTGTCCACGGTCAAGGACAGTTGGGTAACCGCTCTTGGGCTACGTCCACTTGTTTCAACCAGTGTGTGTGGAAAGAACTACTTGGGTCAAGTCAAGGACTTGACATGATTGAGTTGGGTTGGTGCCCACTCTATTTATGTTGATATCTGTAACCTGTCCTCATGGTTACTTGAATTCTCCTGATGCATGCCTTACAAGTTGTTGAACATGCCATTGCACTCAAAACTAGCTTTCCGCAAAAATTTACCTATATCATGCATTGTTGTATCTTGAAACAAAACATGGGTTGCTTGCGAGTACATTCAAAGTACTCATTGGCTTGCCACTGGTTATTTAATTGGCCAGGCATGGAAGAACAAGAGTTCGAAGAAGAATTCTTTGGAGACGAACATGCGAACTAGGACGTTTCCCCAGTTAGAATGCCTGTAGGGTTAAGGCAGATGGCATGGGTCCAAGTTATCGACGAAGATTTCCGCTGCGATGTTATACTCAAGACTTGACCATAATGTTCCTACTTGTGTAATACGGTATGTATGGATGAAAGACTCTTGTTATTCAGCTTCTGTGTGTTCAGTGATCATTGATCTCTGGGATCACTGTACACATGCATTCAGTGATCATGACTTATGAGTTGGGGTCCCCACACCGGATGAAATCCCGGATGTCAAGAGGAGTTCCGGAATGGTCCGGAGGTAAAGATTTATATATAGGAAGTCCAGTTTCGGCCACAGGGAGAGTTTCGGGAGTCATCGGTATTGTACCGGGACCACTAGAAGGGTCCCGGTGGTCCACCGGGTGGGGCCACCTATCCCGGAGGGCCCCATGGGCTGAAGGGGCGTGGGAACCAGCCCCTGGTGGGTTGGTGCGCCCCCTTGGGCCTCCCATGCGCCTCGGGTTGGAAACCCTGAGGGGTGGGGGCGCCTCCACTTGGCTTGGAGGCCAAACCACCCCTAGGGCTGCCGCCCCCCTCCCTAGATGGGATCTACAAGGGGCCGGTGTTGGAAATATGCCCTAGAGGCAATAATAAAATGGTTATTATTACATTTCCTTGTTCATGATAATTGTCTATTGTTCATGCTATAATTGTGTTATCCGAAAATCGTAATACATGTGTGAATACATAGACCACAACATGTCCCTAGTGAGCCTCTAGTTGACTAGCTCGTTGATCAATAGATGGTCCTGGTTTCCTGACTATGGACATTGGATGTCGTTGATAACGGGATCACATCATTAGGAGAATGATGTGATGGACAAGACCCAATCCTAAGCATAGCACAAGATCGTGTAGTTCGTCTGCTAGAGCTTTTCTAATGTCAAGTATCATTTCCTTAGACCATGAGATTGTGCAGCTCCCGGATACCGTAGGAGTGCTTTGGGTGTGCCAAACATCACAACGTAACTGGGTGACTATGAAGGTGCACTACGGGTATCTCTAAAAGTGTCTGTTGGGTTGGCACGAATTGAGACTGTGATTTGTCACTCCGTATGACGGAGAGGTATCTTTGGGCCCACTCGGTAATGCATCATCATAATGAGCTCAGTGTGACCAGGTGGTTGATCACGGGATCATGCATTACAGTACGAGTAAAGAGACTTGCCATAACGAGATTGAACGAGGTATCAGGATACCGACGATCGAATCTCGGGCAAGTATCATACCGATAGACAAAGGGAATTGTATACGGGGTTACTTGAATCCTCGACATCGTGGTTCATCCGATGAGATCATCGTGGAACATGTGGGAACCAACATGGGTATCCAGATCCCGCTGTTGGTTGTTGGCCGGAGAGTCGTCTCGGTCATGTCTGCATGGTTCCCGAACCCGTAGGGTCTACACACTTAAGGTTCGATGACGCTAGGGTTATTAGGAAGACTTGTATGTGATTATCGAATGTTGTTCGGAGTCCCGGATGAGATCCCGGACGTCACGAGGAGTTCCGGAATGGTCCGGAGGTAAAGATTTATATATGGGAAGTTGTCATACGGTCACCGGAAAGGTTCGGGGGCATATCGGTATTGTACCGGGGCCACCGGAGGGGTTCCGGGGGTCCACCGGGAGGGGCCACCTCGCTCAGAGGGTCTTATAGGCTGTAGGAGGAAGGGAACCAGCCCCAAGTGGGCTGGGCGCCTCCCCCCCTTGGGCCCATGCACCTAGGGTTTGGGGGGAACCCTAAGGGTGGCGCCCCCCTTGCTTGGGGGGCAAGCCCTTTCCCCTTGGCCGCCGCCCCCCTCTAGATCTCATCTAGAGGGGGCCGGCCCCCTTCCCCCTTCCCCTATAAATAGAGGGGCGAGGGGAGGGCTGCACACCACATCCAAGGCGCAGCCCCTCCCCTCCCCAACACCTCTCCTCCTCCATTAAGTGCTTGACGAAGCCCTGCCGGAGTACTGCTGCTCCACCACCACCATGCCGTCGTGCTACGTTCCCCAATAGTGGCATCATGAGTTAGGTCTATGCGTAGTTTCTATGCACGGGTAGAACACAAGTTGTTGTGGGCGTCGATTTTGTCAATTTACTTGCCGTTAATAGTCTTATCTTGATTCGGCGGCATCATGGGATGAAGCGGCCCGGACCGACCTTACACGTACACTTACGTGAGACAGGTTCCACCGACTAACATGCACTAGTTGCATAAGGTGGCTAGCGGGTGTCTGTCTCTCCCACTTTAGTCGGATCGGATTCGATGAAAAGGGTCCTTATGAAGGGTAAATAGAAATTGGCATATCACGTTGTGGTTTTGGCGTAGGTAAGAAACGTTCTTGCTAAGAAACCTATAGCAGCCATGTAAAAATTTGCAACAACAATTAGAGGACGTCTAACTTGTTTTTGCAGCATATGCCCTGTGATGTGATATGGCCAAAAGGATGTGATGAATGATATATGTGATGTATGAGATTGATCATGTTCTTGTAATAGGAATCACGACTTGCATGTCGATGAGTATGACAACTGGCAGGAGCCATAGGAGTTGTCTTAATTTATTTATGACCTTCGTGTCAACATAAACGTCATGTAATTACTTTACTTTATTGCTAAACCGTTAGCCATAGTAGTAGAAGTAATAGATGACGAGACAACTTCATGAAGACACGATGATGGAGATTATGATGATGGAGATCATGGTGTCATGCCGGTAACGATGATGATCATGGCGCCCCAAAGATGGATATCAAAAGGAGCAAATTGATATTGGCCATATCATGTCACTATTTGATTGCATGTGATGTTTATCATGTTTTACATCTTATTTGCTTAGAATGACGGTAGCTTAAATAAGACGATCCCTCGCAATAATTTCAAGAAAGTGTTCCCCCTAACTGTGCACCGTTGCGAAGGTTCGTTGTTTCGAAGCACCATGTGATGATCGGGTGTGATAGATTCTAACGTTCGAATAAAACGGGTGTAAGCCAGATTTACACACGCAATACACTTAGGTTGACTTGATGAGCCTAGCATGTACAGACATGGCCTCGGAACACGGAAGACCGAAAGGTCGAACATGAGTTGTATAGAAGATACGATCAACATGAAGATGTTCACCGATGATGACTAGTCCATCTCACGTGATGATCGGACACGGCCTAGTTGACTCGGATCATGTATCACTTAGATGACTAGAGGGATGTCTATCTGAGTGGGAGTTCATTAATAATTTGATTACATGAACTTAATTATCATGAACATAGTCTAAAAATCTTTGCAATATGTCTTGTAGATCAAATGGCCCACGCTAATGTTGCCCTCAACTTCAACGCGTTCCTAGAGAAAACCAAGCTGAAAGACGATGGCAGCAACTACACGGACTGGGTCCGTAACCTAAGGATTATCCTCATAGCTGCCAGGAAAGCATATGTCCACCGCTAGGTGAAGCACCTGTTTTCCCTGCAGAACAAGACGTTATGAATGCTTGGCAGACGCGTATTGATGATTACTCCCTGGTTCAGTGCGGCATGCTTTACAGCTTAGAACCGGGGCTCCAAAAGCGTTGTGAGCAACACGGAGCATATGAGATGTTCCAAGAGCTGAAAATGGTTTTCCAAGCTCATGCCCGGGTCGAGAGATATCAAGTCTCCGACAAGTTCTACAGTTGTAAGATGGAGGAGAAGAATTCTGTCAGTGAGCACATACTCAAAATGTCTGGGTTGCACAACCGCTTGTCTCAGCTGGGAGTTAATCTCCCGGATGATGTGGTCGTTGACAGAATCCTTCAGTCGCTCCCACCTAGCTACAAGAGCTTTGTGATGAACTTCAATATGCAGGAGATGGAAAAGATCATTCCCGAGGTATATTCAATGCCGAAATCAGCGGAGGTGGAAATCAAAAAGGAACATCAAGTGTTGATGGTGAATAAAACCACTAAGTTCAAGAAAGGCAAGGGTAAAAAGAACTTCAAGAAGGACGGCAAGGGAGTTGCCGCGCCCGGTAAGCAAGCTTCCGGGAAGAAGCCAAAGAATGGACCCAAGCCTGAGACTGAGTGCTTTTATTGCAAGGGAAACGGTCACTGGAAGCGGAACTGCCCCAAGTACTTAGCAGATAAGAAGGCCGGCAATACCAAAGGTATATGTGATATACATGTTATTGATGTGTACCTAACCAGCGCTCATAGTAGCTCCTGGGTATTTGATACCGGTGCAGTTGCTCATATTTGTTACTCAAAACAGGAACTGCGGAATAAACGGAGACTGGCGAAGGACGAGGTGACGATGCGCGTCGGGAATGGTTCCAAGGTCGATGTGATCGCCATCGGCACGCTACCTCTACATTTACCTACGGGATTAGTTTTAAACCACAATAATTGTTATTTAGTACCAGCTTTGAGCATGAACATTGTATCTGGATCTCGTTTAATGCGAGATGGCTACTCATTTAAATCTGAGAATAATGGTTGTTCTATTTATATGAGAGACATGTTTTATGGTCATGCCCCGCTGGTCAATGGTTTATTCTTACTTAATCTCGAACGTGATGTTACACATATTCATAGTGTGAATACCAAAAGATGTAAGGTTGATAATGATAGTCCCACATACTTGTGGCACTGCCGCCTTGGTCACATTGGTGTCAAACGCATGAAGAAACTCCATGCAGATGGACTTTTGGAGTCTCTTGCTTATGAATCATTTGACACGTGCGAACCATGCCTCATGGGCAAAATGACCAAGACTCCATTCTTTGAAACAATGGAGCGAGCAACAAACTTATTGGAAATCATACATACTGATGTGTGCGGTCCAATGAGCGTTGAGGCTCGCGGTGGCTATCGTTATGTCCTCACCCTCACTGATGACTTAAGTAGATATGGGTATGTCTACTTAATGAAACACAAGTCTGAGACCTTTGAAAAGTTCAAGGAATTTCAGAGTGAGGTTGAGAATCAACGTGACAGGAAAATCAAGTTCTTACGATCAGATCATGGGGGAGAATATTTGAGTCACGAATTTGGCACGCACTTAAGGAAATGTAGAATAGTTTCACAACTCACGCCGCCTGGAACACCACAGCGTAATGATGTGTCCGAACGTCGTAATCGCACTCTATTAGATATGGTGCGATCTATGATGTCTCTTACCGATCTACCGCTCTCATTTTGGGGCTATGCTTTAGAGACTGCCGCATTCACTTTAAATAGGGCTCTGTCGAAATCCGTTGAGACGACACCGTATGAATTATGGCTTGGGAAGAAACCTAAGCTGTCATTTCTAAAATTTGGGGATGCGATGCTTATGTCAAGAAACTTCAACCTGAAAAGCTCGAACCCAAATCGAAAAAATGCGTCTTCATAGGATACCCTAAGGAAACCATTGGGTATACCTTCTACCTCAGATCCGAAGGCAAGACCTTTGTTGCCAAGAATGGATCCTTTCTAGAGAAAGAGTTTCTCTCGAAAGAAGTAAGTGGGAGGAAAGTAGAACTTGATGAAGTATTGCCTCTTGAAGCGGAAAGTAGCGCAGCTCAGGAAGATGTTCCTGTGGTGCCTGCACGGACTAGAGAGGAGATTAATGATGATGATCAGGGTACTTCAGATCAAGCTGCTACTGAACTTCGTAGGTCCACAAGGACACGTTCCGCACCAGAGTGGTACGGCAACCCTGTCCTGGAAATCATGTTGTTAGACAATGGTGAACCTTCGAACTATGAAGAAGCGATGGCGGGCCCGGATTCCAACAAATGGCTGGAAGCCATGAAATCCGAGATAGGATCCATGTATGAAAACGAAGTATGGACTTTGAATGACTTGCCCGATGATTGGCGAGCCATAGAAAATAAATGGATCTTTAAGAAGAAGACAGACGCGGATGGTAATGTGACCATCTATAAGGCTCGGCTTGTCGCTAAGGGTTATCGACAAGTTCAAGGGGTTGACTACGATGAGACTTTCTCACCCGTAGCAAAGCTGAAGTCCGTCTGAATCATGTTAGCAATTGACGCATTCTATGATTATGAGATATGGCAAATGGACGTCAAAACGGCATTCCTTAACGGCTTTCTTAAGGAAGAATTGTATATGATGCAGCCGGAAGGTTTTGTCGATCCTAAGAATGCTGACAAGGTGTGCAAGCTCCAACGCTCAATCTATGGGCTGGTGCAAGCGTCTCGGAGTTGGAACATTCGATTTGATGAGATGATCAAAGCGTTTGGGTTTACGCAGACTTATGGAGAAGCCTGTGTGTTGGGGGTATTACTATTGGGCGTAAACCGACCTGCCTGGGCCGGATTAACTTCGTCAGTAGTTAAAGAGTGTTAAAGCCCAAGAAGCTAGATAAAGGCCCAAGGCCGTAGTCGGTTCAACACTTGTAGCCGTAAACCGGCTTGTATGTGAACTTGTATTGTAAGTTAGGAATAAGGAGAGACCAACCCGGATACGAGTATGAACCCGAGATTGGGACTCTATGAACTGACGGGCGTCACCCGTGTATATAAGGGGACGACCCGACAGCGGTTCAGGGACAGACAACCACAACTCGAGACTTAGGCGAAGCTTGTTTGCTCCCTAGTCATTGAAACCCCATCAATTCCATCACAAACTAGACGCAGGCTTTTACCTTCATCGAAGGGGCCGAACTAGTATAAACTCTCTGTGTCCCTGTGTCCGCTTTAACCCCTTCGAGTTAACCCGTTGCGCTGGCTCCACGACTAAGTCCTTTTGCTAGGACATCTGCCGTGACAAACCCACGACAGTTGGCGCCCATCGTGGGGCTATCGCACGATGGTTTCAAGTTCTTGGAGGGCCGCTTCAAAGGACTCGAGGGATACGCCGTGGGCCGGATGACCAAGAGTCGTCGCGGCAAGATCTACATCGACGATGCAGGCTGGGGCCCCGAGGCCGGCTCGATTGAGTACGGGTACCGGGTCCCCTATGGTGGCATACACGTCTTCATCGGCAAGATCGGTGAACCGGGCCCTGAGCTGGACACCTGCACCGACCTCGTCGAGACAGCTCAGCGTGCGTGACCTGCCCGGGTTAAACCGGCCGTGAAACATGCCTTCGTGGGAGTCATCCATGGAGGAAGCTATGAGGATGGATCAGGATCTGGCGGCAAAACCGTCGTTTACTCTGGCGATGAGTCGTCAACCGGAGAAACAGAGTCTTTGTATCAGCTGCAAGACGGCCGGATTGGGGGCTGTTCTGATGGCGACAGTATTCCGGACCCCTCTGATCTGCCCAATCGGGTTGGAATATTCATGGCTGGTACACAAGCAGCGCTTCACTCATCGACGGCCGCAGCAATGGTTTCCGGTTCAGCAGTGGCAACGGCTGCCGGGGCAGGAGGCCCTGTGCGCCCGCCGGCTCAAGTTCTATCCGATCTGTTCGATGCGTTGGCTGCGCTCATGGCAGAGGCCAACCCGGCGGATCAGGATGCTCATAACGCAGAGATTGCAAAGGTGAGGGAGCAGATCACTCAGGCCAAAGCGGATCTGGTAGCTGAAGAGGTCAGGATGACTGCGGAGCGGGCCGCTTTGGACGCACAAGCCTACAAGCTCATGCTGGACCAGAACGCCTCACAGGAAGTCATGAGGAGGAAGTACCGATCTCGTTTGCCTTCGGTTTTTGAAGGAAGGGACCTTTTTAATACCCCTGGGGTGGGGACCAGTAATCCGCCGGTGGTAAACCGGGCGGAGGCACCTGGCATGGGCGCGCCGGTCCAGCCTCGTTTGATAGATCTGCCCCGTCATAATACTGGTGTACCACAGGCTGTGCCCACACCTCCAGGTCACTACTCCAATCCGCTGGATAACCTTGTTGCAGCTGCGGCACGGTTGGAGGCTATTCCAGTCGAAGGTGATTCATTGCAGGCGATAGAGACGCGCCGGGTCAAAGAGCTCCTTAGGACTGCTTTGGTCCAACAGGAAGCGTATTCATACAGCCGTGATCGGATTCACTCTACCCCACGTCCAAGCCGGAGTTGTAGCAGGCATATGGAGGAGCTAGCTGTGTCAAGTAATGCACGGCATGGAGCGCCCCGTGGCAACAATCCGGCCGGTGGTGTCGATAATGCTCAGGAGGTGGTAGACCGGGCCCGAGCGCGCAGAGAAGCCGAGTTAGCAGCACAACATCAAGCTTGTCAGTTTACGCCGGTTCGTCCAACCACTTCGGTTGAACCGGGGCTCACTTCTAGTGCATTGAGGGTGCCCTGCCTTGTCCCCGCTTTACGCAATGTGCGCCTGCCTAAGGATTTCAAGGGCCCGCGCAAGGTACCAAACTATACGGCGGATCAACCCCCGGAGACATGGGTGGAGAGCTATGAGATGGCCATGGAGATGCTGGATGTGGATGATGCGGCGTGTGCAAAATATTTCACCATGATGCTTGAAGGGACAGCCCGTACCTGGTTAAAGAGCTTGCCGCCCAATTCTATCAGTTCATGGGCCCAGTTGCGAGCCCGGTTCATCAATAATTTCAAAGACACGTGTAAGCAGCCTATGTCGATAGTGGATTTAGCTGCCTGTGTCCAGGAGGAAGGAGAATCAACTACTCATTGGGTGCGCCGGGTCTCACAAGTTCTGCATTCATCAGACCGCATCAATGCTGACACCGCAGTCATAACCTTGGAAGGCAATTGCCGGTTTGGACCCCTGAAATTAACATTAGGGCGGATGAAGCGCCATTGCACTGACATGGGGACTCTCATGGCCGCTTTGGTAAAGTATGCTGATTCTGATAGTACCAAGGATCCCGAGTCTGATGATGAGAAGACAGGGAAGGGAAAGAAGAACAGCAACTCCAAAGGTCAGCAACATCACTCAGCAGGTAATGGTGGTGGAGGTAAGCATAAAGCGGATGACAACATGGACTTTGTGGCTAATACTAATGCGCAGGACAAGGGCCAGCGACGTAAGGGTAAATCACAGAATCGCAGTGGAGCACCTAGTCCTAATCCGGACCGCCTGAATTATCTGTTGAACCAGCCCTGTCCGAAGCATGGGACGAAAGAGATGCCGGCGAACCACCTTTGGAAGGATTGCTACATTATGCAGGAGTTCAAGAGCTCTAACGCTTTCCAGTATGATCCCAGCTCCGGTGGTGGATCCGGGCCGGGTTACGGTGGAAGAAACTCCGGTTCAGGATTTAATGGTAATCCGGGCAGACATAACAATCAGAATAATCAGAACAACCAGGGGGGTTACAATCAGCAACAGCAGCAGTCGGGTTACCAGAGCAACCCGAAGCAATTGAATAGTGGGCAATATCACGTATTCACCACTAGCTTGGACAAGAGAGACGGGAAGGTCCAGAAGCGGGCAGTTAATTCTGTTGAACCGGCCGTGCCCCGGTATCTACGCTGGTCAGAGCAGCCAATCATATGGAGTAGAGAGGATCACCCTCCCCGGGTTGACAATCCGGGTCAGCTGGCTTTGGTGGTGGCGCCTCAGGTGGGAGGTTATAAGTTCACCAAGGTACTCATGGATGGGGGTAGCAGCATTAACATCTTGTACTATGAGACCTTCCGTCGTATGGGGCTAACAGATAAAGATCTCCGACCGTCGAATACGGTTTTCCATGGTGTGGTACCCGGTAAGTTAGCATACCCCGTTGGCAAGATAGCACTGGAAGTGGCCTTTGGAGATGATCATGATTCCAGATCAGAGACGCTGACGTTTGAGGTGGTAAAAATCCAAAGCCCGTATCACGCCCTGTTTGGTCGACCGGCCTATGCCAAGTTCATGGCACGGCCCTGCTATGTGTACTTGCAGCTCAAGATGCCGGGTCATAAGGGGACCATCATGGTTCATGGAAGCCGTAAGGTCGCTTTGGAATGTGAAGAAGGAGATGCGGCTTATGCAGAATCGGTTTGTGCCACCGAGGAGCTGAAGTATTACAAGGACAATGTTTATCCGGCGGACATGACTCCTTTGAAAAAACCTAACACGGAGCATGATCCGGCCCTGAAGTTCACATCGGCAGCTGAGAATAAACTTGTTGACTTCGTACCTAGCGATTCGTCCAAGCAGTTCAGCATCAGTGCCAATTTGGATCCGAAATAGGAAGGCACGCTCATCGAGTTCATCCGTGAGAATCGGGACATTTTTGCATGGAAGCCTTCTGACATGCCAGGTGTACCGAGGCGACTCGCTGAGCACACTCTTAATGTGGATCCTAAATACAAACCGGTGAAACAGTTCCTCCGCCGGTTCAACGAAGAAAGACGCAAGGCTATTGGAGAAGAAGTGGCCAGGCTCCTAGCGGCTGGCTTCATCATTGAAGTTTTCCACCCTGAGTGGCTTGCTAATCCGGTGCTAGTCCTTAAGAAGAACGGCACCTGGCGCATGTGTGTGGATTACACTGATCTTAACAAAGCTTGTCCAGCAGATCCTTTTGCCCTCCCCCGTATTGATCAAATTATTGATGCTACGACGGGTTGTGAGCGTTTAAGTTTTTTGGATGCATATTCCGGCTATCATCAGATCAAAATGGCAATTAAGGACCAGGAGAAGACATCGTTCATAACTCCCTTTGGAGCCTTTTGCTATGTATCTATGCCTTTTGGGCTCAAGAGTGCCCAGGCCACCTATCAACGGTGTGTGCAAAATTGTCTTCACAAACAGATTGGCCGCAACGTACATGCTTACGTGGATGATATTGTGGTTAAATCAAGGAAGAAGGAATCTTTGGTTGATGATTTGAAGGAGACCTTTGATAACCTGAGGACATATAAGATGATGCTCAATCCGGCCAAATGTGTCTTCGGGGTACCGGCAGTCAAGCTATTTGGTTTTTTGGTGTCCAACAGGGGAATTGAGGCTAATCCGGAGAAGATTACGACCATTACCTCTTTGGCTAAACCGAAGTGCATCAATGACGTTCAACGTTTGGCTGGCCGGATTACCGCATTGAGTCAGTTTATCAGCCGCCTTGGTGAGAAAGCAATCCCCTTGTATCAGATGTTGAAGAAGACAGATCAATTCGTCTGGAGTTCTGCCGCTGATCAGGCATTTGAGGACTTAAAGCGGCAATTGGCCAATCCGCCCGTGCTCGCCGCTCCCATTGACAAGGAGCCATTGCTACTATATGTCGCTGCTAATGCTCGCGCGGTCAGCGTAGCTATTGTGGTGGAGCGGAAGGAGGCAGGCAAAGAGCATCCGGTTCAGCGTCCGGTTTACTATATCAGCGAAGTGCTTATTGAATCCAAGCAAAGGTATCCACATTGGCAAAAGCTGGTATATGGAGTTTTCATGGCAAGCCGGAAGCTGAAGTAGTATTTCCAAGGGCATCCAATCACAGTGGTCAGCTCTGCCCCCTTGGGTGATATCATCCAGAACCGGGAAGCGACGGGCTGGATTGCCAAGTGGGCTATAGAGCTGGGGCCGCACAGTTTGAAATACGTGCCTCGGACGGTGGTGAAGTCCCAAGCACTTGTCGATTTCATCAATGATTGGACGGAGCTGCAGGCCCCTGAAGAGAAGCCGGATCACACATATTGGACCATTCATTTTGATGGATCACGGCAATTGGAAGGCTCGGGGGCTAGAGTCGTATTAACTTCCCCGCGAGGTGATAAGTTCTGTTATGTTCTCTGCTTAATGTTCCCTTGTACTAACAATGCAGCTGAGTACGAGGCCTTGCTCCATGGTCTCCGGATGGCTAAAGAGATGAATTTAAGCCGGGTTAAGTGCTTCGTTGACTCAGATCTAGTGGCTCAACAGGTGTCTGGCACTTGGGATTCTAAAGACCCACTCATGGCTGCATATCGTCGTGAGGTTGATATTGTTGCAGGTCACTTCAAGGGCTATCAGGTGGACCACGTGGACCGTCGGAAGAATGAGGCGGCGGACGCTTTGAGCCGGCTGGGCTCACAGCGTAAACCGGTTCCGCCCAATGTTTTTCTCGATGTGCTGCACAACCCATCGGTTCAACTACCTGGTGAAGCGGATTTGGCTGTTCCTGATCCAGAGGCTCAGTTGGTGGCAGCTCTCCACGTCATTCCAGATTGGACACTTCCTTACCTGGCGTACATGAACCGGGGCGAATTACCAGAGGATGAGACTCTGGCCAGACAAATAATACGGCGGTCCAAATCCATGACAATCATCAATGGCGAGTTGCACCATTGCAGTGTATCAGGAGCGTTTCAACGTTGTGTGTCTCCTGAGGAAGGCTGTGAAATTTTGCGTGAGATCCATGAAGGGGATTGTGGTCACCACGCCGGTTCAAAATCTTTGGTGGCTAAAGCGTTCCGCCATGGTTTCTATTGGTTAACTGCCCATGCTGATGCGGAGGATCTGGTCAGACGATGTGATGGTTGCCAAAAGTTTTCAAGACGCGCTCATGTTCTGGCTCAAGAATTGAGGATGATTCCAATCACTTGGCCGTTTGCAACTTGGGGGCTAGATATGGTTGGGCCTTTCAAAAGGTCCAAGGATAAGAAGACCCACCTCCTGGTGGCGGTTGATAAATTTACAAAGTGGGTGGAGGCAGAACCTGTTAGCAAGTGTGATGCAGCCACCACGGTTCAATTCATCAAAAAGGTGATTTTCCGGTTTGGCTTTCCACACAGTATCATCACGGACAATGGTACCAACCTGTCCAAGGGTGCCATGAAGGAGTTCTGCGAACGAGAGCATATTCGCCTTGACATCTCATCAGTGGCGCACCCACAATCCAATGGTTAAGCAGAAAGAGCTAATCAGGAGATCTTGCGAGGCATCAAGCCACGGCTTATGGTTCCTTTGCAAAGAACGCCGGGTTGTTGGGTAGAAGAGTTGCCATCCATATTATGGAGCATTAATACCACACCCAACAGATCAACAGGATACACACCGTTCTTCATGGTCTATGGAGCGGAGGCGGTTCTCCCTAGTGATATCCGTCACGATTCACCTCGTGTGGCGGCTTATGTTGAAGCGGATAACGAGACAGCTCGACAGGATGCTTTGGACCGGTTGGATGAAGAGCGAGACATAGCAGCTGCCCGCTCGGCGATTTACCAACAGGATCTTCGTTGTTATCACAGTCGTCGAGTCAGAACCAGAACCTTTCAAGAGGGAGATTTGGTGCTTCGGCTAATTCAAGATCAAACTGATATGCATAAGTTATCCCCACCTTGGGAGGGACCTTTCGTGGTCAGCAAGAATCTGCACAATGGGTCATACTATCTGATCGATGTTCGAGAGCGAAAAGACTCACGCAAATCAGAAGAGGAGACCAACAGGCCGTGGAACATAGCTCATCTTCGGCCTTACTATACTTGAGCCATTGGCTCTGCTTATGTACATATTATGACAGTGTATATATTATAAATACAATAAACCGGATCCTCAGCTAAAGCGGGGTATCTGTTCTTTTATATCATGCGTGGTTACATGGAGTTGTTCTGTCTTAAAGCGGCCTCCGGTTTACCCCTTGCTAAAATTATAAATATCACTAGGGGGCTCGGTCAAGTCTGAACCGACGCAACACCTTTTGATAGGCGAAAGCCACCAGATCACTTGGGGGCTCGGTCGTGTCTGAACCGATGCAACACCTTTTGATAGGCGAAAGCCACCAGATCACTTGGGGACATGGTCAAGTCTGAACCAGTCACGCCTCTTGATCTGCCTAAAGGCCATAGAGTCACTTGGGGGCTTGGTCGAACCCGAACCATTGCCATGCCACTTGATCGGCATAATGCCACGGTTTCATTTGGGGACCTGGCTGACTTGAACCATAGCTACACCTTTTGGGAGCTTGGTCGTGTCCGACCATGGTAACGCCATCTGATCGGCTCAGTAAAGCCTCTCTTTTTGCAAACGGTTTTATCATTGCCTTTGCTTCGATATCTTTTCTTGATAAACTGTTGTTTTATCTTGGTTGCGTTCTTAAACCGACAACGTTTTACACCGGTTCGAACAGCCAAATTGGCGGAACACGGTCCATTTTTAAACCGGAGATTCTTTACTTGGTTTGATTTTTTCTGTTAACATCCTTTTTTGGAGTAACAAAATGTTTATTATGACCAAGCACGGTTTACACAGTAAACCGGCATTATATATAGGAGCTTTTTTTCTCCTATAACGGTGCAGGTTTATCAAACCGCCGTTCCAAGATTGGCTAAGCCTACTTCATGCCCAATGATGGCAGGTATTTTGTATCACAAAATTTGATCATATATGATGATTTCCTTGCATATATATAAACCGGCTGGCGGTACAACCGCCCTGGTAGTTTAAGATTTTATGATTGCAGGAGATATAGATTGACAGTTTCAATCTTTCAAACAAAAGTATCAGCACAGATGCACGAAGGCATCTCAGAAGCAAAAGTATTGGCTATCCTATTATAAGGCAACATGGTGCCCGAATAAGATCATTGTTTTCTGGCAGAATATGATAAGGCAGCCTATTAAACCGGTCTTCGGTTCAAGCTTGATCACCGCCTTGGTCTGATGGTCGAGGATCATCCTGCGCCGCTTCAGCCTCTTCTGCCCTACCCAGTGGCTGGAAGTCAACAGTGGACCAATCGATTCCCATTAAAGCTTGAAAAACAGCTTCATCATGGATCAGTGAAGACGGTTCAATATCAGGAGCATAAGTATGCTTACGGATTGGTGGGATCAGATTTTCCACTTCGGGAACTGGTGCAGCCACACGTTTGTTCTGATCATTATATTGAGCTTGGTAATGTGTCAAGTCTGCCTCTTCTACCAATTAACAAGCCAGAGGACGCACCGCTCGGTTTATTGCTCTCAGATCATCTTCATTGAATTCTGAACCGTCTTCCTTCAAACTAGGATAGCCCTGAGCTGCTTCCACAGGATCGAAGTCTGGCACCCATGCCTTTGCTCGGATTAAAGCATTGATGGCGCCGGTTCGAGCAGCAGATTTTTTCAGTTCTTCAATCCGGGCGGGAAGCATTGACAATCTTTTAAGAGTATCCTGGATTAACGTGGGTGCCGGATTGTTATGTGACGCAGTCGAGATGATCCGCTGCGCTCCAGTATACAGCTGTTCGATTAATGTGTAGGCAGCCTTCAATTTCATCCGAACATCTGATCCCAAGTGGCTAATGCGGGTGCCTGCAACATGATAGAACAGTTCACAAACCGGACCTATTATAAGAAGATCAAAATTATCACAGAAGTCAAAGGACGCTTACCAAAGATGGCGGCAGTCATTGCATGCACTTGTCGCTTTACGCTGGTCAATTCATCTGTCATCGGTTTAAGGGCAGCTTCAGCAGTTTCAATCTTCTTGATCAAAGCGCTTTTCTCAGTGGCCCAATCCGCCCGATCTTTCTTGAAGCCCTCCTTCAGCTGTTCCATGACGCTTAAAGCGTTGGTCAATTCCTCTTTCGCTTTGGAGGTTTCAGCATGTTGAGATTTTAAGTTCTCTTGAAGATCGGCGAGTTGGTTTTCTTTGGTCTTCAGCTCAGCCTGCATGCCGACAGTTATATGGTTTAACAAACGGTATAAAAATTGAAGTACCAACCACATAACAAGTTATGCACTTGGTACTTGGGGGCTAATGCCTATTTGATCTACATCTGTCCATTGATTGCAAAGTCCCAAGCTCAATACAAGCATTCAACTTGGCACTTGGGGGCTAATGGCTATTTGCTCCAAATAATTTCTGATGCTACTGTATGCAGTTAATTACAGTCTCGGTTTAACTACATTAAGTTGAACCGACCCTTGGGGGCTACATCAGTGAACTTCGAAGCATTCAGGTTTATAAGTCCCGGTTTAACTTCATTCAGTTGAACCGACCCTTGGGCGCTACATCAGCACATTCTGAAGTATGAAGCTTTTTATGTCACAAATCTCGATTGGAAAAAAGATTCCAAACCGATCCTTGGGGGCTAGGAGAATCAGCAAGACTAAAAAGATATGCAAGCAGGAAGAGGCATATGAAAGTTACCTCAAATTTCTCCTTCATCATTTTCACTAGGCCAGCTTCATAATCACGACTGGTATACAGCCGGTTCAGATACCCAGAGTGAAGATCTTGAGCATTCAGTGCAGCATATGTCGCCAAATCAACATTCCACTTGCCCTTGTCCATTGCGGCAAATTCGTCTTTGGCAGTATGCTTGGACAAAGCGGCGGGATTGCTTGGTTCGGTATGGCCAACACCAGTGATAACAACTTCGTCATCCAGGGCACCACCGGTTTGCACTGTGGCTGTCGGTTTACCAGTAGTCTTGGATGGACTTGTGGATTTTTCAATCAGGACGGGAATTCTTGGCTGATCAGCAGGGCCGGAGGCATCAACAGGCCTCTCTTCAGCAATAAAAACCTCATCTTGCGCTGGCGGATCATTGGGCACGTCTTCATGAATGGTCGCTTCAACATCTGGGGTGGCGCCCGGTTCAGGAGCAGTTTCTTCTCCGGCCGCTTTATCCAGGCGAGCTTTCTTGCTCGGCCTCGGTTTGGCCCTAAAAGGAGCGGCAAAATCAAAAACAGTATATGTTGAAAGCTACAAATACCAACAATATTATGATAAGTGCAAGTTTACCCAAGCACGGTTTTAAGCGGTGGTAGCTGGGTACCCGTTGACTCGCCGGAGGATGAGTGAGAGGTAACCTGATAATCGGAGTCAGATGGGTTAAGCGGTTGACGAAAACAGCCCGCTTTAGCACAAGTACTGACAAGCAAATTAGAGACCTCTGAACGACGTCTCCGAACCGGACTGTTTGGTAAACCGGCGGAGGTAACTACCTGGCCGCTATGCCGAGTTGTGCGGCGCACCTCATGCTGTTGGGTCTTCATAAGAAAGTTGGGATCCAAGTAAGCAAGAGGATGAGAAAATTTAACTTTTCGGTTTGCCTGACGGATTTTGCGTGAAGGCAGAAGACTCGAATCAGAAGAAAGAGTAATTACCTCTGCATCATCAGCATGGCTAGCTTCGGCATCATCCTGACAAATGTTATCATCAATAAGGTGTATAAAAAGCAAACCAAGTGAATCAAGTTCTGCCTCAAGGTCCGGATTACCCACATCATCATCAGCGGGCAGATCAGAGGATGCGGTGGTTTTCCTTTTGTGAGCAGGCTTCTTAAGGACCTTTGTCTTAGGCCGGGTCGGTCTTTCTGGTTTGTCGGCCTTCTCTTGTGGGAGCTTCTTGCTCCAAAACGTATCATCACCCTGCGTCAACAGATATTGGTGTCAAGAAAAAGCAAGTACAATAATATCAGAGTTAGTAAAAGGGAAAATTCAGACATACAGCTGGCGGTTTGTTGGTGGCGCAGAAAGGAAGCAGGCTGGTACGGGCGCAGACGTACTCCGGTTCGTTCAAGATTTTCTTCACAGCTTCTATGACTTCTTCGTCAGTAAGCTGGATGTTCACGTGCCGCAGCGGATTGTTAACACTGCCCGTATATTCACACATCAAACTGGAGCGTTCACTGAGGGGCAGTACACTCTAGGATATCCAGCAACGGGCAAGATCAACTCCTGTTAAACCGTTGGCCATAAAGGCTCTGAGCTTGGACAGTTGGGGAGCATATTTACTCCTCTATTTGGCCGACAACCTCTGTGGAAAGGGGTGCGTGTTGCTAAGCCGTTCCGGACGAAAACCAGGCAAGGGATTTTCATTAGTAGGGGAGGTGTCTTTGCAATAAAACCATGTTTGATTCCATTCTTGAGGATGGCTGTGCAATTTTGCATGAGGGTAAGTAACCTCTTTCCGCTTCTGAATCGCCATACCGCCCAATTCCATATTGGAGCCATCAGGAAATTCTGTGCGGCGGTTCAGATGGAAGCAATCTTGGAATAACTCCACTGTGGTTTCCTCTTGAAAGAACACTTCACAGAGCATTTGGAAATGGCATATGTTGGTGACAGAATTGGGGCCAATATCTTGCGGATGGAGTTGGAAGTTGGCCAAGACATCCCGTTAGAATTTTGAACCGGGCGGGTTAAAACCTCGGGCTAAATGATCCGCAAAAACTACCACCTCTCCTTCCTGAGGTGTGGGAGGACATTCCTTGCCTGGGACCCTCCAATGGATGGTATTTCTGCTGCTTAAAGCGCCGGTCAGGACTAAGTTGTTCAGCTGTGTCTCTATGACACGAGAAGGCACCCAGTTGCACTCGTATACTTGTTTAGCCATGGTGCAGTCTACAGAACAAAGTGATTTCGGTTCAAGATTGTGTTGGGTACAGAATATACGCTGATATGATCAATGTTAAACTGAGGATAATTGTATTCAAACCGAAGCTCTGTGAAGCGATGGATTATGGCTAAAGGATCCTAGCGGTTCAATAAGGGAACTAATGGTATATATCGGTTTATTAACTTTTTCTATGGTAAGTTAAACCGCCCGATCTAAGTATTGAAAGCACTGGAGATTGCGAAATGGCTAAGTATGCAGAAACAGGTTTCAAAGAAGTTCTGTTGCAGCAATGGATCTGAGGCAACTTAAAAAAACAGAAAAAATATATTTAAAGGCCTCGAAACAGAGCGGAAGTGAATCAATGGGCAGATAAACAGATGAGATCCACGGACTTGAACACGAGACTATAGGTGGATACGAAAAACTAAGTGGTATTTAGCACAAGGTTTACAGATCCTTACGAAGGATAATGCATGAACAGGAGCAGTCGATGAACGTCACAAGAACAGCAAACCCTAGAACAGATCTAGGTTAAGAAGAACAGAGGACTTACTGGAGCTGAGGAAGATGCGAACGGTCACCGCAATTTCTCTGGTACGTTCCGGTCGATGCAGCGGCCAAGGTCGAGGCTGGAGGCGACGGCGGCGGCGGAGCTCCGGAGCTGACGACGCGAGGAAGACGAAGATGGGAAGGCACGAAGAAGGAAAAAGAAATGACCCTTCGGTCCTATTTATAAGGCAAAAGACATGTGTCAGGCGCGACAAACCAGGGGCCACGGAACGGAGCTGTCGCCTCGATTTTCGCAAAGCTTATTAAAGTGAAGAGGTATTATGGATACTTTCTTTATGACAGATGACGTCACCCCAGTTTAACAGCAATTGGAGAAGATGACGTCAAGACGGTTCAGCAATTACAAGAAGATATTGAAGATGAAGATTTCTGCTAAGGATTGACATGAACACATTCAAATCAATCTGGGGCCTAATGTTGGGGTATTACTACTGGGCATAAACCGGCCTGCCTGGGCCGGATTAACTTTGTTAGTAGTTAAAGAGTGTTAAAGCCCAAGAAGCTAGATAAAGGCCCAAGGCCGTAGTCGGTTCAACATTTGTAGCCATAAACCGGCTTGTATGTAAACTTGTATTGTAAGTTAGGAATAAGGAGAGACCAACCCGGATACGAGTATGAACCAGAGATTGGGACTCTATGAACCGACGGGTGTCACTCGTGTATATAAGGGGACGACCCGACAGCGGTTCAGGGACAGACAACCACAACTCGAGACTTAGGCGAAGCTTGTTTGCTCCCTAGTCATCGAAACCCCATCAATTCCATCACAAACTAGACGTAGGCTTTTACCTTCATCGAAGGGGCCGAACTAGTATAAACTCTCTGTGTCCCTGTGTCCGCTTTAACCCCTTCGAGTTAACCCGTTGCGATGGCTCCAAGACTAAGTCCTTTTTCTAGGACATCTGCCGTGACAAACCCACGACACTGTGTTTACAAGAAAGTGAGTGGGAGCTCTGTAGCATTTCTCATATTATATGTGGATGACATACTATTGATGGGAAATGATATAGAATTCTTGGAAAGCATAAAGGCCTACTTGAACAAGTGTTTTTCAATGAAGGACCTTGGAGAAGCTGCTTATATATTAGGCATCAAGATCTATAGAGATAGATCGAGACGCCTCATTGGTCTTTCACAAAGTATGTACCTTGACAAGATATTGAAGAAGTTCAGTATGGATCAGTCCAAGAAGGGGTTCTTGCCTATATTGCAAGGTGTGCGATTGAGCATGGCCCAATGCCCGACCATGACAGAAGATAGAGAAAAGATGAGTGTCGTCCCCTATGCCTCGGCCATAGGGTCTATTATGTATGCCATGCTGTGTACCAGACCTGATGTCAACCTTGCCGTAAGTTTGGTAGGAAGGTACCAAAGTAATCCCGGCATGGAACACTGGACAACGGTCAAGAATATCCTGAAGTACCTGAAGAGGACTAAGGATATGTTTCTCGTTTATGGAGGTGACGAAGAGCTCGTCGTAAAGGGTTACGTCGATGCTAGCTTCGACACAGATCTGGATGACTCTAAGTCACAAACCGGATACGTGTATATTTTGAATGGTGGGGCAGTCAGCTGGTGCAGTTGCAAGCAAAGCGTTGTGGCGGGATCTACATGTGAAGCGGAGTACATGGCAGCCTCGAAGGCAGCACAAGAAGCAATCTGGGTGAAGGAGTTCATTACCGACCTAGGAGTCATTCCCAATGCGTTGGGCCCGATGACTCTCTTCTGTGACAACACTGGAGCTATTGCCCTTGCCAAGGAGACCAGGTTTCACAGGAAGACCAGGCATATAAGGCGTCACTTCAACTCCATTCGTGAAAATGTTCAAAATGGAGACATAGATATTTGTAAAGTACATACGGACCTGCATGTCGCAGATCCGTTGACTAAACCTCTTCCTCGAGCAAAACATGATCAACACCAGAACTCTATGGGTGTTCGATTCATCACAATGTAACTAGATTATTGACTCTAGTGCAAGTGGGAGACTGTTGGAAATATGCCCTAGAGGCAATAATAAAATGGTTATTATTATATTTCCTTGTTCATGATAATTTTCTATTGTTCATGCTATAATTGTGTTATCCGGAAATCGTAATACATGTGTGAATACATAGGCCACAACATGTCCCTAGTGAGCCTCTAGTTGACTAGCTCGTTGATCAATAGATGGTCATGGTTTCCTGACTATGGACATTGGATGTCGTTGATAACGGGATCACATCATTAGGAGAATGATGTGATGGACAAGACCCAATTCTAAGCATAGCACAAGATCATGTAGTGCTTCTGCTAGAGCTTTCTAATGTCAAGTATCATTTCCTTAGACCATGAGATTGTGCAGCTCCCGGATACCGTAGGAGTGCTTTGGGTGTGCCAAACGTCACAATGTAACTGGGTGACTATGAAGGTGCACTACGGGTATCTCCGAAAGTGTCTGTTGGGTTGGCACGAATCGAGACTAGGATTTGTCACTCTGTATGACAGAGAGGTATCTCTGGGCCCACTCGGTAATGCATCATCATAATGAGCTCAGTGTGACCAAGTGGTTGATCACGGGATCATGCATTACAGTACGAGTAAAGAGACTTGCCGGTAACGAGATTGAACGAGGTATCGGGATACCGACGATCGAATCTCGGGCAAGTATCATACCGATAGACAAAGGGAATTGTATACGGGGTCACTTGAATCCTCGACATCATGGTTCATCCGATGAGATCATCATGGAACATTTGGTAACCAACATGGGTATCCATATCCCGCCATTGCTTATTGGCCGGAGAGTCGTCTCGGTCATGTCTGCATGGTTCCCGAACCCGTAGGGTCTACACACTTAAGGTTCGATGACGCTAGGGTTATTAGGAAGACTTGTATGTGATTATCGAATGTTTTTAGGAGTCCCTGATGAGATCCCGGACGTCACGAGGAGTTCCGGAATGGTCCGGAGGTAAAGATTTATATATGGGAAGTTTTCATACGGTCACCGGAATGGTTCGGGGGCATATCGGTATTGTACCGGGGCCACCGGAGGGGTTCCGGGGGTCCACCGAGAGGGGCCACCTCTCTCGGAGGGTCTTCTAGGCTGTAGGAGGAAGGGAACCAGCCCCAACTGGGCTGGCCGCCTCCCCCCTTGGGCCCATGCACCTAGGGTTTGGGGGGAACCCTAAGTGGGGCGCCCCCCTTGCTTGGGGGGCAAGCCCCCTCCCCTTGGCCGCGGCCCCCCCTCTAGATCTCATCTAGAGGGGGCCGGCCCCCTTCCCCTTCCTCTATAAATAGAGGGGCGAGGGGAGGGCTGCACACCACATCCAAGGCGCAGCCCTCCCCTCCCCAACACCTCTCCTCCTCCGTTAAGTGCTTGGCGAAGCCCTGCCGGAGTACTCCTGCTCCACCACCACCATGCCGTCGTGCTGTTGTTGGTGCTCTCTTCCTCAACCTCTCCCTCCTCCTTGCTGGATCAAGGCGCGGGAGACGTCCTCGGTCCGTACGTGTGTTGAACACGGAGGTGTCGTCCGTTCGGTGCTTGGTCATCGGTGATTTGGATCACGACGAGTACGACTCCATCAACCCCGTTCTCTTGAACGCTTCCGCTTAGCTTGGAGGCCAAGCCACCCCTAGGGCTGCCGCCCCCTCCCTAGATGGGATCTACAAGGGGCCGGCGCCCCCCTAGGCTCCTATATATAGTGGAGGGGAGGGAGGGCAGCCGCACCTGAAGCCCTGTCGCCTCCCTCCCTCCTGTGACACCTCTTCCTCCGCGCTTGCGCTTGGTGAAGCCCTGCCGGGATCCCGCTACTTCCACCACCACACCGTCGTGCTGCTGGATCTCCATCAACTTCTCCTTCCCCCTTGCTGGATCAAGAAGGAGGAGACATGTCCGCTCCGTACGTGTGTTTAACGCGGAGGTGCCATCCGTTCGGCACTAGGATCATCGGTGATTTGGATCACGACGAGTACGACTCCATCATCCCCATTCTCTTGAACGCTTACGCTCGCGATCTACAAGGGTATGTAGATGCACTCCTCTCTCTCATTGCTAGATGACTCCATAGATTGATCTTGGTGATGCGTAGAAAATTTTAAATTTCTGCTACGATCCCCAACAGTGGCATCATGAGCCAGGTTTATGCGTAGTTTCTATGCACGAGTAGAACACACGTTGTTGTGGGCGTCGATTTTGTCAATTTACTTGCCGTTACTAGTATTATCTTGATTCGGCGACATCGTGGGATGAAGCGGCCCGGACCGACCTTACACGTACACTTACGTGAGACAGGTTACACCGACTGACATGCACTAGTTGCATAAGGTGGCTAGCGGGTGTCTGTCTCTCCCACTTTAGTCGGATCAGATTCGATGAAAAGGGTCCTTATGAAGGGTAAATAGAAATTGGCATATCATGTTGTGGTTTTGGTGTAGGTAAGAAACGTTCTTGCTTAGAAACCTATAGCAGCCACGTAAAAATTTGCAACAACAATTAGAGGACGTCTAACTTGTTTTTGCAGCATATGCCGTGTGATGTGATATGGCCAAAAGGATGTGATGAATGATATATGTGATGTATGAGATTGATCATGTTCTTGTAATAGGAATCACGACTTGCATGTCGATGAGTATGACAACTGGCAGGAGCCATAGGAGTTGTCTTAATTTATTTATGACCCGCGTGTCAACATAAATGTCATGTAATTACTTTACTTTATTTCTAAACCGTTAGCCATAGTAGTAGAAGTAATAGTTGACGAGACGACTTCGTGAAGACACGATGATGGAGATCATGGTGTCATGCCGGTGACGATGATGATCATGGCGCCCCGAAGATGGAGATCAAAAGGAGCAAAATGATATTGGCCATATCATGTCACTATTTGATTGCATGTGATGTTTATCATGTTTTTCATCTTATTTGCTTAGAACGACGGTAGCTTAAATAAGATGACCCCTCGCAATAATTTCAAGAAAGTGTTCCCCCTAACTGAGCACCGTAGCGAAGCTTCGTTGTTTCGAAGCACCACGTGATGATCGGGTGTGATAGATTCTAACGTTCGAATACAATGGGTGTGAGCTAGATTTACACACGCAATACACTTAGGTTGACTTGACGAGCCTAGCATGTACAGACATGGCCTCGGAACACGGAAGACCGAAAGGTCGAACATGAGTCGTATAGAAGATACGATCAACATGAAGATGTTCACCGATGATGACTAGTCCGTCTCACGTGATGATCGGATATGGCCTAGTTGACTCGGATCATGTATCACTTAGATGACTAGAGGGATGTCTGTTTGAGTGGGAGTTCATTAAATAATTTGATTAGATGAACTTAATTATCATGAACTTAGTCTAAAATCTTTACAATATGTCTTGTAGATCAAATGGCCCACGCTAATTTTGCCCTCAACTTCAACGCGTTCCTAGAGAAAACCAAGCTGAAAGACGATGGTAGCAACTATACGGACTGGGTCCGGAACTTGAGGATCATCCTCATAGCTGCCAAGAAAGCATATGTCCTTGAAGCACCGCTAGGTGATGCACCAGCCCCAGCAAACCAAGACGTTATGAACGCTTGGCAGACCCGTGTTGATGATTACTCCCTGGTTCAGTGCGACATGCTTTACAGCTTAGAACTGGGGCTCCAAAAGCGTTTCGAGCAGCACGGAGCATATGAGATGTTCCAAGAGCTAAAAATGGTTTTCCAAGCTCATGCCCGGATCGAGTAGTAGGGGGCGGTGAGGCCTCCGCTACATCGCAGCCGGCCACGGGAGGCAGGAGCACGAGGCATGACCGGCACTGGTTTGGGCGGCTGGAGCAAGAAGACCAGAGGTTGAAGAAGCACTATGGCCGTTGGATGGACATCGTACGGTCATTGGAGCTAGAATCGTGCATATTGACTAAGTTGACAAAGCCCTCCGTCCCCGTCAACTTAGTAGGCCCACAAGTCAGCCTGCCACTATACTGGGTCCCAGCTAACAGGGGGAGTATTCTTTTTTTGTGCATAATAAGGAGGCACTTCCTAGCGTGCGAAGATATAGCTGGTGGGTCCGAGCTGTCAGCGGCGGTAACATTTTTTTCACGAAGTACAGAGGCCCTTTCGATGAGTCCCAGATGTCAGGTGGAGGAATCATTATTTTGCCTGTAATAAGGAGGCATTTCCTTGCGTGCGGCCGTGGACCCAGCTGTCGGCCTCTCCACCTAAAGTCCACTTCAGATGCATGTCGGTCGTTGACCACGTTGACCAGGCCGCGCCGAGAGCACCACGGCGGTGGACGACGGCGAGACCTAGGAAGGGAACGACATGGAGGCAGGGAAGGCTCGACAGTTGTTTCCCATACGGAGGGGAGTACGACTGTACGAGGGTTTACTGGTTCGTCTGCCGTCGCCAGAGAATAACAGCAGGTGTGGGTGAGTAGAGGGATGGCTAGGCCAGCGATGGGAGTACAGTGGGGTGGTGAGGCCTGCGCGGCAGCACAGCCGGCCGCAGGGAGGAGGGAGCAGGCAGTCCCGCCGGCGCCTATTTGAGCGGCTGGAGCAGGAAGAGCAGAGATTGAAGAAGCACGACGGCCGTTGGATGGCCATCCAACAGTTACTGCTTGTGCGTCAACCTTTTTTTTAGGAAAGCCTCAAATCTGTGGGAAACAGCATACAGCCCATCTGCCATTATTTGTAACAATTTACAGCCCATTTGCTAATTATTAAGGTTTTTTTGGAGCCCATATTCTTTTTGTTAGCATTACAGCCCATATTGTGGCCACGATTAAAAAATTATATGAAATTTTGCATATTTCGGTGCGGTCCAAACTGTTTTTAATTCCGAAATTTCGACTCACATTCGAACTGATTTTTAAAATAAATGTATATCAATATAAAATCCAACAAATTCTCCATGCATAAAAATTAATGTAATTTCAAATCTCGAAATGAAAAAAAGATATTTGAAACTAATTGCCGGTTTGATGTGTTTTAAAAATGTACAGCCCATTTCTCATTAGTGATGGGCCATTTTCTCGGCTAGCCGAATGAAAGCTCTCCTCGTCTTGAAAGATTTGCAGCCCAACAGGCCTGACAAAGCGACTTACTTGGCAAATCACAAAAAAACTGGGCTGTGGCCATGGACCCTGCTGTCAGCCTCTCCATGTACAGTACTCTTCCGATGTAATGTCGTTAACCACGTTGACCACGCCGCGCCAAGAGCACCAAGGCGGTGGACGATGGTGAGGCCTAGGAAGGGGACGACGCGGAGCCGGGGAAGACGCGGCAGTGGATGCCCATGCGGAGAGGAGTACAAGGGTTCACTGGTTCGGCTGCGGTGTGAGGCTGCCGACGCCGCAGGGCCTGGCTAGCGGTGGGAGTAGTAGGGGGCGATGAGGCCTCATCGGCAGCATAGCCGACCACTGGAGGCAGGAGCAGGCGGTCTCCCCGGCGCTGGTTTGGGCGGCTGGTGCAAGAAGAGCAGCGATTGAAGAAGCAGCAGGACCGTTCGATTCAAATCCAACGGTTACTACTGCTAGAATCGTTTGTTGACTAAGTTGACAAGCCCTGCGTACGCGTCAACTTAGTAGGCCCACAGGTCAGCCTCCCAACCGGTGCACCCCAGATGTCAGTGGGAGGAATCATTTTTTTCGCGTAATAAGGAGGCAATTGATTGCGTGCGGCCAGGCTAGCGGAGGGAGTAGGGTGGGCCGGGGAAGCCTGCGCGACATCACAGCGGGCCACAAGAGGAGGGAGCAGGCAGTCCCGACGGCGCTAGTTTAGGCGGCTGGAGCAGGAAGATCAGAGATTAAAGAAGCACGTCGGCCGTTGGATGGACATCCAACACTAACTGCTGCTAGAATCGTGTGTTCACTGACAAAGCCTTGTGTAAACAAGTCAGCCTCGAAATCCGTGGCGTGTACAGCCCATTTGCTATTATTTTTATAATTTTCACTCATTTTCTAATTCATATGGAATTTATTTTAGCCCGTTTTCCAATTTTAAAATTGCTGGCCATTTTCTGGTCAGTACCAGGGTCAAAAAATTAACTAAATATGTGGGAAATTTTGAAAATTCGCAAATTTTTGCTGGGGAACGAAATATTCTTAATCCAAAAATTAATAGCCATATTAAAACAAATTTAAAAATAAATTAGTACTATGTCATGTTAAATCCAATGAAATACGTATAAGATATCAGTGAAGAACAAAAAAAGAAACTTATATCCCATTTTGATATTACTTTTAACAGACATTTACCATACTCTTAAGCCAGGCCGGAATGCATCCCTCCTCGTCTTGAAAGATTTGCAGCCTAGTAATTCAGAGAAAGCAAATAGGCCTAGCTTGGGTATTCTTCAAAAAGAAATACTGGGCTACCTATTTTCCCAAAGAACTGGTGCATGAGCATTTAGCTTTATTTATTTATTTACTTATTTATGTTTAGGGGACCATGAGCATGTACCTGGGCAGGATTCATGTGAGATCCTCCCTTCCAGTTAATTATGGGCTTCTCTATTGGGCCTTCATCAGTGGGCTGCATGTTATCAACAAGTGGAAAATGTGTTCCGAGTTTCAAAAAAAATGTGTTCCGTACGATAAATAGTATGCGCTACGTACGGTACGGGGCACTAAAGGATCGAACCGTGCAACGACTTCCAAAACATTGTGTTTTTCGTTCTAAAAACACATTTATTCAACCAACAGACAAAATATACTACTGATTGTACATTGAAAACAACAGCAGCATCAACCAGTGCTGGGGGTGCAACAGAAGCAGTAAGCAGGCCAGAAGAGTGAAGACGTAGCTCTCTCTTCCAAACCAAACATCAGCCATCATTACAAAAGGGCTACCAAAAAAGAACAAGTGTATGCATCAAACTAAATAAAGATCCTACTACACCAAGTGTACGCATCTAACTAACTGGCTCAGTTAGACGTTACTATTTATTAAGCTGCAGTGGAGTCGCAGATGGAGAGGAGTGGGAAACTTCACTGGTTCGGGTGCGCGTCAGCACAGCCGCGGTGCCGCCCACGGGAGACAGGAGCAAGAATAGAGGTTGAAGAAGGAGCACGGCTGTTGGATTAACATCCAACGGTCCAGCTGCTAGAATCATTTATTGATTAAGTTGACAAAGCCGTGCGTACACGTCCGCTTAGTAGGCCCACAAGTCAGTCACCAAATCTGACGGGTCCCAGCTGTCAACGGGATGAATAATTTTTTTCGCAAAACAAGGAGGCACTTCCTTCCGTGCGAAGATACAGCCGGTGGGTCCCAGTTGTCAGGTGGAGGAAACATTTTTTTTCAGCTTAATAAGGAGGAACTTTCCTTGCGTGCGACCATGGACCTCATGGGTCCCAGCCGTTAGGCTCTCCACGTAAAGTCCTCTTCCGATGACTCTCGTTTGTTGACCACGCCGCACCGAACGCAGCGAGGCAGTGGACGACGGCGAGGCCCCGGACGGGAACAACTCGGAGATGGGAAAACGCGGCAGTGGAGTCGCAGATTGACAGGAGGAGAAGGGTTATAACTGGTTCTGTTGCAGCGTGGGGCTGTAGTCTGTGGAGAATAACAGGAGGTGTCGAGGGGTGGAGGGATAGCCTGGCCGGCGGTGGGGTAGCGCTTCGCGGTGATGCGTGCTAAGCAGAGCCGCTAGCCGCCGGAGGCCGGACCAGGCGGTCCCGACGACGCTGGAGGAAGAAGACGAGAGATTGAAGGTGCATGCCAGCCATTGGATATAAATCCAATGGCTGTGGATGACACAATCATTTGTTGACCAAGTTGACAACGCCCTGCGTAGGCTTCGACCTATTGGCCCACATGTCAGCCTGCAAAAATGTGGCATATATTTAACCCATGTTTTCTAGAATGTACAATCCATTTACTAGGCTGGGTGAACAAATAATTTCGCGTCAATCAGGCCCATTTATATTTTCTAAGAAATCCCAGCCCATTTGCACTTCCTTGAAATACACGTATTAGGTGGGCTCGTTATATATATACGTATAATGTTATGTTAGAAGGAGAAATTAATATCAAAGAATAAACCGGAGAGGCACATTTTATATATATATATATATAATTAAGAAATTAGCGAGTTATTGCTCAAAATAAAAATGAGCGCGTTATTATTAAATTGGTCCTTAAAATCTTCGCAATCACCAGGATTTTCCTTGCCTGTGAGTCAAAAACAACCAGGATTTTCCTTGCCCGTGAGTCAGAAACAACCAGGATTTTCCTTGCCTGTGTGTCAAAAACAACCAGGATTTTCCTTGCCTGTGACTCAAAAACAACCAGGATTTTCCTTGCCAACTTCCGTTAAACATTTACTTTTATAAGTTGGGATGTTTTTATAATGTATATATAAGTCTCTATAAAATATACGATAATAGTAATAATATAAATATATATAATGTGGATAGAAGGGAAAACATAAATTGGACACAGCATTACTTTTATAAGAGACCTGCGTTTTATACCCCACAGTAGGCATACTAACAAGTTCACACACAAATACAACAGAAAAGGTAAACATTCATATCAAACTCAGGTTCACAGGACACGTTCATATCCATAGCCAACATTCACAATCAACAACTCAAAAGATTCATATATACAGAAGCTCAGCATATCTATGCATCCAAATGATTGAGAGATCACACGACAATATTCATACATAATTTACAAAAAGATTCAGATATACACATGTTCAGTATGTTTATGCATCCAATATGATCCATGGATGAACTTTAATTACCTAGGGTACAGACTGGTAAATGGTGTTCAATCGGAGGTACTTCTTGCTAAAATTAGTTCTTGTACGAGTAAACTTTCGAGTACATAAGAGGCAGCATAGACAATCTGAACTTTGCTTGTAGGTTTATCCTCAAATAGTGGCCTCGTGCCGAGGGAGGTTGAGCAACTTGGCCACTACTTTCATCCAACCAGTTTACTGGCTCATCTTGGTCCTGTATCTTTCCAAAATTCAACATTGCAGACGAGAAAGGAGGCAGTTGAGAAAATGAACCACCCAAATTTTTTGTGCAGTTCAACTAAAATGGAGCATCCTTGGCGTGTAGACTGATTAAGTGCCAGATGAACGCGTCAACCAACTTGTCTGGAAGCTTTAGACTCCATCTGATCATTTTGTGCAGTTCTACTGAAATCACCCGATGTAATGATTTGCCTGCGAGTTCAGGCTCCAAATTACTCCTTTATGAAATCGGCAAACAGTAGCACAATACCAAATTACCAATACATATGACAGGCACAATAATCAGGATAAAGACCACTACCAACCTGTGTGAGGTAGCATATCAATTACTATTTCCTTTGACTGGAAGCCGAGATAAGCCAAGCGACTGGCAGCAAAGGAAGAAAGCATGCGGAGTTTAGCGACTGACGGGAAAGGACGGAAGCTATCGAGGCAATGAAGCACCCAAAGTTTTTGTGCAGTTCCACCAAAATCGAGCATCCCTGTCGGCACATATATTGAGAGAGTGAGATTACTGTAATAGTGGGACTAGTTTATGAAACATACACTAACAAATAGAAGCACCCTCATTGTCTTAATGGGTAAAGTTAGCAACATAGTAGTCTTGCTTAAAGAGAGGTATTAGTTTATTTAATCAGTGCCAATTAGCTCAACTCAACACTTAAAGCATTGCCATTTATCATAGGTTGCAAAACTTTAACGTGCAAAGATAAAGGAGTTTCTCATGACAGTAGCATGATACAAATAGAGATGACATCAAACTAATATGGATGAAGGCCTTAGGCCCGTACCAACCTGAGAAAAAAAAGCTTATTCATGTAGTCCCATAAGAGATGATAAAGCACTCACTGGAATCACACAATAGTGTATATTTTTGTGCACTTCAAATGTATGGTTGAAATCACTCTTGTTTACCAGTGCTGAGATTATATTGAAAGATTATCAAGAACTTCCAGCAGAGTTAAAGCACTGGCTGGGACACAGTTCATTGTATTGTCTTGCGTAGTTCCATTTAATGTATGATTGGCACAACATGATCCCTGTTTGCACAAGTAGGAACAAGGTGAAACCTTCATTAGCTTAGTGAGAAAGGATAGGAAGACATTAGCATATTACTCAACCAGTAGCATCAAATTCATGATGGACAATACGCAAAACATTGCCTCATTGAACCAATGGCAATAAATTGACATGCAAAACAATAGCACTATTATGTCATGACACTAATAATATTCCCTCCCAGCTCCACCACATGATTCACCTCCATAGACAAACATACACACGTACATGATTCAACATATAGGGTCCTACTAAAGATTTGTTTAACTCCAACAGGAAAATTAGGCAGTAATAAATTAGTGGTACTTAAGTACTCCTAATTAATTAAGTGAGACAGCAGAAGTGGAAGGGCTCCCTGGAGGATCGTCTCACATGTAAGGTAGTCGTTGCCGGAGCCCTTGAATGGCCTCGACTGAGGCCTCTGGCTTCAGCAAGATCGCCTTGGCACTGTTTATTATTCTTCTTCTTCCTCTTCATGCTCTGTTTCTCTTTCTCCTCACCAGTTGGTGAAACCAAGTACATGATTGGCCTTCTAATTCAGAATTTGTTTTGTCAGTGAGGGAGTACAAGTGTACTAGTAAAAAACAACATTATTTTCTCATGGCAGTCGGAAAATAGAGATGAACACATGCATTAAATATCATTCTTACCTAAAGGAAGGTTATGGCGCCAATATGGATGATGAGGATTGGAACACAGATCTCCATTTGTGTAGTTCCACCAAAATGAACCAACTGTTCCATTCTGCCATTCCAGTTAAACAACACAAAAGTCACTTCTTTTAAGAAGAGTTTTGTGCAGTGCACCAAAAGCTCCAACCTAAGGAGCTCCATGTCTGATAGAAGAGAGCACCTGGTGACCCTAAACAATATCTTCCTCTTGCAAAAGCTCCAACCTAAGGAGCTCCATGAGGGAAGTGTAAAATGGAGTTGTGCAGAGGACTGCCTCTCTCACAATAGAAGCAAGCTGTTAAGTGCAAGATTCTCCCAAGAAATTGCACATCTCGTAGTTTTGTTTATCCTGAATGGAATGGAGTTCAACATCAAGTTGGTAGAAGGCAATATCATCTATAGAAATCACGGGAGGCCAAGCGCGTTGCAATCTTGATTAGTTGAGTATTCCTATTTGCACAGCACGAAAAAGAAGAAGATCCACTCGGATGAGGCCTGCCTGGAGTACCATGATTCAATTCATGCTCCTTTTTCTGCAGTTCACCTGAAATGAAGCAAAGATTGCATCATTCAGCTAGCAAGAAGTACTTGCTCTCGTGAGCTGGCAGGTTCTTCTTTAGTAGTTGCACTAAAATTGAGGAACATTAAGGTTGGCTGTCCGGCTCATGTAAGGTGCAACTATAATTTTGTGCAGTTCCACTAAAATAAAGTGCCATTGTGGTGACAGTGACAGCTCATCTTGCAAAGGCTAATAACATGTTGCACGAGATTACCAGTAGAACTTGACAGAGATTTTGGAAACTCCAATCACCATTTTGTGCAGTTCCACCAAAATTGAGAGATGTTGCCCACGTGACATTTTAGTTGAACTGCACAAGACACGCATTCCAAAAAAAGTGTTTTGTGTAGTTCACCAAAAGGTCACAATAGCAACAAGGTGAAATGGATATCCCTATCTGCACAAAAACATAGAAAGTAAACAGTTGCTGGTCAATAAGAATATACGAAATATACACGAAATGAAAAGAAGCATCTTAATTATGTTCATGGCAATCACGCAAGGATAGTAGAAATTTTAAATCGTCGGCAATGCTTCATGTTACCGGAAGCATTACGACAGTGGGTGCACGAGCAGTCCAGCACCATGTACGTAAACAGGGGCATAAAGTGGTGATTCATCGTTTGTTGCCCCGAGAAACAGACATCCAAGAAACATATCTGGGTTGGTCCCATTTTTGTTCACTCTAGCCACCTACTCCTATGTGTGGATAGCAAATCTAGTCCTGGTCATACCACTGTGTACAACGTTACCCCTATATTTCCCTTTTCGACCAAGAGAATGGTTGGATGACCAGTCTGTACTACTTTCACCCCCTTTCCTTCCTATTTGTACCAAGTCCGATGTACATACTAAATTCCCCCACCCCCACTTTATTTCTTGTTTGAACCAAGTAGTACAAGATTCGACTCCATGAAGTAGATTTACTTCTAACAATAGAAAAAAAATACGTGACGTTGGACCATCCGATCGAGAGGGGCTGAGAGGTAGAAAATGATGCACATGCAGCGATGTAGCGAGCTGGGGAAGTAGAGCTAAGGTGGTTTCGAACGAAGATATACCTGAAGGTCGTCCGGATGTGGATAGGTGGGCGGCGGGAGGCCGGATCCGCCCACAGGCAACGACGAAGGGATCGGAGGACCTCCCGCGCTGGCGCTCGGCCAGAGATAACGGTGCGGCCGGCAGTGGGTCTCCTCCCTCGCTGTCGACGACGGCCTAAACGCTGCCCCTCCTCCCCTTCACCAGTGGAGGGGGATACGTCTGGATCTGTAACCAGCGGTGAGGATAGAAAGCCAGTGTTTTTTGAAGGGAGAAAGATAGTGTTACTACACCTATCTTGTTTAGATCTGGAGAGGATGAGAGTGTGTGAATAGAGCAGCCCTGGCAAGCAAGCGTGGAGGCTCCGGCCTATATATACGTAGTGAGCAACCCTAGCAAGCAACCCCTATCTTCGTCAACTCGTACAAGACCGATAAATTTGATTACTACGACGCCCTCTCCCTCGCGGACTGAGCTCCATTGCCTTAACTGCACCTGCCTTTGGCTGCATGACAGGAGGGCCAACCACCTATTGGGCCCACCTGTGTTCTTGAAGAGGCGAAGAGCCAAGCGCAACCCGAACGTGGCAGTTGCGAACGCTCGCGTGGTGCGGTTCCTTGGAGTACTAGCCAGGCTCTTGCATGAGACAAAATTGCTATTGTTTAACAATTAAACTCCATTATCCATTGGTTAATACTCATTCTACATAGGTCCACGCGCTTAGCACCGTTTCCTCCTGGGGTCACCAATGTTTATTTGCTAATTAGTAGCATTGCATGCAATGAACTAGCCATTGCAAGTCCTTAAAAGCATGCACACCGCTCATCTCTTATTAGTTGATATGTCAAGAAACAAGAAACAAGGTAGAAGTTAATGCAACGTGCCGAAGTGTTTTGGGACTACGTATTTGGTTTTCATAAGATGACTTACACACCTAGACGGAGGGAGTAGTATAGCCCTGTAAAACGGAAAGGAGTATTTGCCTTTCTAGAGATTTCAACAAGTGACTAGACTACACCGTGTGCAGTACTCCCTCCCTTTCGGTTTATAGGGCTCAAATCTCAAATCTCATGAACCAAGGCATTTTGCGATTGGAGAAATGTATCTCGTACTTTACAAAACTACCCTAATTAAACTCATGCATTAATTACGTAGTTTTCTCGTTTTCCTCTCCGCCTTGGTCGCGGTGCACAATATTGAGCACTCATACTCCCTCCTTTCCGGTTTATAGGGCTTATCTCAAAATCTTAGTTTTTCATTTTATAAGGCTCAATTTGGTTGTTCCCCATCACAAGTTCAGATTCCAAGGTGCATTAAATAATTGCATGCAGGTATTAAGAGAAAATTGACCAATGCATGTACTTTATGCATGCATGCATTGCAATTAATACATTGGTAAACATACATTTTTGAAGAAAACAAGAGCATTAATTGGGTGCTTTTGCAAATTACAAAAAGGATTCCACCACTCACCATCTACCTTGGTTGGTGAAATTTTTGAATTGAGCCCTATAAACCGGAAAGGAGGGAGTATATGACTAGCCGCTCTATCTACATGCGGGAGATTTCAAAGCATCCGGGCCCGCGTGCCATCCACCAAATCACAGCGAGGTGCTACAGTCGAGACTCACCTGTCACCCCGGTGTGGCCGTCATGACCCGTCATATCACAAAACCCACACCTTTACCAACAGTGGTAAGGTGGCCTCCAAGTTGGACTGGACGAAGAAACCATCATTTCACTGGAACGCTCGTTCAAGCCCTTTCTTCCCTTTCTTGAAGAAAACCTCACTCCAGGCTACTCACTTCTGCCATTTTTCTTCTGTACCAACGAAGGAAAGGTGGGCGAATCAGTTATGCTGCTATATTTTCATTCCAAGAATCTTCTTTTTGCAAAGCACCGACCGATTCTCACATCCTATTCTTTTCCCGTTTTCATTGCGATTGTGGTTTCCTTTCGATTGCTTTTTGTTTGTCAGTTCATTGATGGATCCTGGAGCACTAGGCAAAGAGTTGTCAGCGGACAACCCATTGGAGACAGCGATCTCCAGGAAGCGAGCACCGACCAACGAGTTGACCATGTTGGCGGGCCAACCCATGGAGACGAAGAACTCCAAGAAACAAGCACTGGCCCAAGAGTTGAGGACGTTGGCGGACGAACTCCTCAAAGAAAGTTGGAACAACAGCAATGGCCCCACCATGCCTACCCCAGGAACTCGGATTGTCGCCGTTGAGAAGCAGTATTCCCCTGGCAAGGTGATGGCCCCCATCGAGGACGAGGAGATGGCCCTCGGAGGGATGAGATCCCCCGGTGAGCTGCACAAGGTAAAAAAATAATGGCTTATTACCATAGTTGTGGTTTTTGATTGTTTGCAATGTGCTTGCTAATATGTTAGGGTTGTGCAGATGCTGGTGGACGTCCTTGATGATTCCGATGTCGTGGCCCGTCCTGTTAGCATCGCCCCGGAGATCGATTCCGATGCCGCTGTCCATCCTATGGACATCGCCCTAGAGATCAATTCCGATGTCGCGGTCAGTCCTGCGGACATCGCCCCAGAAATCGATTCCCATGCCGCTGTCCGGGCTGTGGTCATTGCCCAAGAGATCGATGACAAGAAATAGTTGGTCGCGCTAATCCTTCAGGGTAGTTTGCATTGCCCTGTGTTTAATTACCAGAACGATGCGTGTTATCAAACCATCTTAGGGCTAGTGCACTGTCTTGTGTGGGCGGATCTTGCTACTTTTGTTTGATAGTGAATCATGCGAACCCTCTCCGAGTTATGGAAACAGATGTATCCTCACTAGCTTTTGATGTAATATATGGCATGATTAGATGTAAGTTTGAACTGTTTATCATATCAGCAGGGCTTGTTTGATGATTCTTGGTGTTATTAGGCTAGCTACTGTGCGAGCTATAGTACTTGCAAAACACTCAACTTAGAGAAACGTTGGGGCTGATGAGCTCGTGGTACGCTTATACTTATCCCTCGTTGATCGACCAATAGCCCTAGCTCCTAAAATTGTAGGCTTAGCGATCGATGACCTAGGCGGGCTAGTTTGGCCTAGTGGGTTTTAGTGATATGATGTGCAACACAAGATCATAGCAGTGCAGAGACGTACTCCCTCCTTTCCAAAATTGATGACCTAGGCGGGCTAGTTTGGCCTAGTGGGTTTCAGTGATATGACGTGGTACAGTGCCGTCCAGTCTTCGCGTGTGGTAGCAGTATTGCGGGTACAATAAGTTTTCTTGAAGAAGCGGAATTCAACGAAGTCATGATGGTTCCTTCGTCCGAACAACTTACAGTGGGAAAGGTTGGGCCTGCGATACGACCGGGGTAGACCAGGATAATTTTGTGCACGGCAGGTGGACCAGGATGGCCGACGTCCCACATGTCGGCGAATGAAAGTATTCTTTCTGATATAGAGGATGAGCAACGAGTATTCATTGTTTATTTTTGATGAAAGCTATTGTCTCCACTGTTACGACGGAGGAGTGTGAAACACGGCAGCCCAGTGAACTTGGCATGTGCACCACTCCCTCCTTCCTCATGTAATGCCCAGGTTATAGCTTTTTCTCACTTTCTCTCTATCTATTTCCTCTCAAATGTTTTTTACCTTTCTTTTTTTAAGACACAATTGTTTTTTATGCCTTTTTTAGAATTATTTTTTTATACCTAGGAGCACGTGTAGAGACGGGCTCTTGCAGAGCCCACTCCTTGACTTTGTCAATGCCTCTCTCTCCTCCACATAAGGACTACTACTTGCTATGCATGCATGCGGCGGGCAGCTGGCGTCTTGAGGGGCCAGGGCGGTGAGAGCGGGCTCCGGAAGCGGTCCGGACTCTAGCATAATTTTGGTTTTTACAGTATTTCTTTCTCCATTGACAGGTAGGCCCGTGTAGATAGATAAAGAACATGAGCTAATGAGGCACATGCCGACTGTTTGACTGGTCAACCAGACAAATACGGAGCTATACGCTGAGCCAGAGACCATATAATCACCATATCTCGTATACAATGATCAAAGTGAGCTATCAAGACAAGTTCAATGACCGCCAATGCATTTTACTCGATAATAAATGACCAGGATTGAAGGGGAATCCAAATTTGCCTTGTCTTCTGTCCTTGAGCTCTTGACAAACCAATGCACTATATGGTTGTCCGGCCACTCCACCCCAGAGCTCTCACCAAGCGTCGTTCATGCCACCGCGCCGCATACTAACCGGTAAGGCAGCGATGGCATCCCGCCGCGCCGAGTTCCTCGCCGCCCACGACCGCACACAAAATGGTATGGAAGCGATGGCATCCCGCCGTGCCGAGTTCATCGCCGCTCGCGACCTCACAACTATGTGGGAGGAATTTGAAGATGCCAAGGCCGAATGGGCGGTAGAGCAAGAGGTGGCCAAAGCCGCACAGAGGGAGCGGAAAATTCAGAAAGCACTCAAGAAAAGAGAGGCCCGCCGCCGCAAGAAAGAAAAGGACGCACGCGCTGCTGCAGAGAGGTCGTGGAGATCCAAGCACGGTGGGGTGTCGCCGACAAAGCCAGGAATGAGAACGACGGCGTCTGGCCAGCATGTGAGAAGTAGTAGTACTTGTAGTTAGTGTGTGTGTGTGTGTGTCTGAGTACGGGCATGTACCAGTACTACTAGTTACTACTGTAGTTTTTAGAGCAAATTACCAGTACATTAGCCTAGAATAAATGGAAAAATTCCTATCCTAAGCATCAAATGGCATCTCTTTCTCTATAGGAATTGAGATGCATGTCAACTCACTTCCTATGATTTTCATATTCCTATCCTATGAACGTAAGGAGGCCTCTGTTGTAGTAACTACTGTAGCTAGCAATACTACTGGTACAGTAGTTTTCTTCAAGAAGCAGAATTCAACGAAGTCATGATGGTTCCTTCGTCCAAGCAACTTCAAAGTGGGAAGTGGGCCTGTGATTTGACGGCTCATTAGTCATTGTTACTGCGGCGCGACGACCTGGGTGACTCCCTTGGAGTTCTGCGTGCATGGCAAGTGGACAGGATGGTCGATGTCCCACATGTTGGCGAACGGAAGTATTCTTTCCGATATCGAGGAGCAAGGAAACCGCGTGGTATAGTATCACTGCTGATTGGTTCGCAAAAAAATAGTATCACTGCCGATTTATAATTATTTTTTATTTTTGATGAATGCTAGCGTTTCAACTCTTACGACGAAGGGTGCCAAACATGGCACGTGCTGGATGTCCCACACGTCTGCGAAAGGAGTGGGACATGAACAGCGTGGTAGATCCCAACATAAAAAAATAGCATGGTAGAGCGTCTCCACTTCTTCCACTTCTGGGTCGGAGACCACACGTAGTAGTACTTAGTGGTATGAACAATACAAAGTGCGACCTGGAGACAAAGACATGTCTAGTTGGAAGGTCTCGGGGCATACACGTAAACAAATATAAAAGTTAATATGTGCCTCCAACTAATAGAGTAGTAGTAGAGTACTTACGCACGTACTCCTTAACATCACCATGCATTGCACGTACAACATTTAGTGGTAGTATGTAGTAAGAGACAAATGTCGCCCAAGAGTTCCCTTCTCGACCTACTTTTGGGTGTTTGGTAGAGTGTATGGAGGGTGCATGAGTCCACACTAGTTTAGCACAAATACACTAGAAGCATGCATGAAGAGAGCATGCATGAAGAGAGCATGCATGAAGAGGGGTGTTGAGTTGAGCATGCATGAAGAGGGAACAACTATGCTGAGATGAGAATGCAACCAAACACACCCTATATGCCACGCATGTTCATACCATTTGTGCCTTTCTACTTCACTTACTGCGCTACATTACTCAGGTTCGTACATCCACTCCTGGGTACATGTTCGTCTCGTAGTTCCAGTCCCACATGTTCTTCATATAGATGGAACGATCCTTGCATAACACGTGCACCTTGATGCTAGATGTCTCGCGTGTTGGCAAAAGGATGAACAAAGCTCACGTAAAAAAATAGAGTGGAAGAACATAGATTCCGGACGACTGAGAAGGAGCAAGGAACCTCGTGGTGGAGCGTCTGCACTCATAATATTTACATAACACCTATTGTGACGACCGAGAAGGAGCAAGGAACCTCGTGGTGGAGCGTCTGCACTCATCAATATGCATTTTTTTACAGAACACCTGTTGTGATTGACCCATGCAGGAGTAATCCCATGTGTAAAAACTAATGATATCTCGAGAATTTTATGGGAAAACTGGTATCTCGAGAATGTCATCGAAAAAATGAAAGATAAGAGATAAGGCGAGGAGGAGTGGAGCGTGGTGGTGACTGGTGGTCGGAATGGGCGGAGGCATGGGGATGGACGGCGCCGGCAGGCGGCAGCGGCCACCATGCATGCTAGATTGTTCCAGAGACTTATTCCTTTTTCAATTGCTGAGCAATGAGGTTGCGGGAGATAATGATGTGGAGAGATGTGCGGGTATCTTTTGTAAAATTATCATAGTTATCTTTCTATCCTCAGATATAGATCATACGGTCTGTATTACAAGATGGCAGGCACACCATCACCACCAACTCGTTATTTTATAAGGGTACAGATGATAAGTTTGCTGACTACTAAAGTAAACTAGAATTTGTCCATGTTATGCAAGTAAATAAAGGTGATTGTTCATCATACGGGTAAGGTTCGATGAAGGGTGGTAGGAACAAATGCTCTGCCTAGAGCATATGTGTGTGAGATGGAGTCTTAGTGTGTGTGTGTGAGAGAGAGAGAGAGATGGAGTCTTAGTTTGTGTGTGTGTGAGAGAGAGGGAGAGAGATGGAGTCTTAGTGTGTGTGTGGGGGGGGGCGTGCGTGCTTGCATGTGTGTGTGAGAGAGAGAGACAGAGAGAGATGGAGTCTTAGTGTGTGTGTTGGGGGTGCGTGCATGCGCGCGCGTGTGTGTTTGTGTGTGTGTGTCGCGGGGTCCTCTGTGGTGGATGTAATTTAAGTGTCCATGGCTTTCATCATAGAGAGGTGATGTGTATGGCAGAGGCCACCACCGATGGGGTGCGAGAGAGAAAATGCCCGTAGAGAGGGAAGAGAAGGTGTGTGCGCGTGACAGGAGTCGACTTCGAGAGAACGTGCTTGTTCGAGAGACACCGAGGAAGACTACTATATATCGATGGTGCATGTAGGCGGGAATTAAACTAAGGGATGGTCTTATTGGTTTCAGGGATATAGGGTAAGAGTGAGAGGCAGGGGGTAGCTAGAAGGAGATTGTTAAGTGTGAGTGTGTGTGTTTTACCCATCCAGGCGGAAGTTATGTGCACAAAAGAGGAGAATGATTCGATGTGGCGTTAGGATTGAGGGTAATTAACTACGTATGGAGACATAGAGACCTTGAACGTGCATGTGTGAGAGGTATACATGTATACGTGGGATGTGTGTGTGTGCGCGCGCGCATGATCGAGATAAAAGAAAGAAGACATAAGTCATAAGATCAACGACATGGGAGAGACGGATCGGTATGACAATATGCATGCATGTGAGAATGCATGGAAGAAGTCCCGACAATTGAGCATGTGTTTTTGTCTTTAAGAGATAGTGGCGTGGGTTGGAGCATGCATCTATGGCGAGCAGAGGGAGTGAGGCGCAATGATTGTGCAAAAAAGACCAACCTATAAATGCATATGTATGGAGAGACATATATAGTGTGGGTGATAGGAAGCAAGACTCCGTGCGAGAAAGAAATGTTGACGGAGAAACTACAGATAGATACAGAGATGGAGATGCTAGCTAGAGGGACATCCGCTAGTTTGGGTGTTGGAGATGACCATCGGGTGGTTCAAAGGGTGAAGTTATATATGTGTGTGAGAGGGCACTTGACTGCATGTAGAGAGAAACATATGTAGTGTGCGTGAGGGCAAGAAAGAAGGTTGATGGATAAACAGATAAATAGAAAGATAAATATGCTAGCTAGTGTGCGTTAGGGATAGGAGTATAGTGGATCAGAAGGCTGGGTTATGTGTGTGGGTGTGAGAGAGATAGAGAGAGGGTGCGTGTGAGTCACATACAAACAGATATCAGAGAGAAATGAGATCCAGAAAGACGGAGTTTTGTGTCTGCGAGAGAGAAAGATATTTCACAACGAGAGTGATAGCTAGAGAGACATATGAGGGAACGCAAGATATCTCTAGGGAGAGAGGGTGTGTGTGAGCGACATACAAGAGAACAATGGAGAAATATGAGACCCCGGGAGACAGAGTTTGTGTTTGTGTGTGAGAAAGAGATATTGAAGAGGAAGAGTCGTAGGTTCTCATATCTAAGGAGCGAAAGACATCTCTGTACGAGGGGTGTGCGAGTGGCACACATGGGAATAGTAGAGAGAAATGAGACCCCGGGAGACAAAGTTTTGTGTTTGTGTGAGAGAAAGAGATTCCACATGGAGAATCATAGTTAGAGACACATAGCAGGGAGCAAGATATACTTAGAGAGAGATAGAGTGATGAAGGTTGAGGGAGAGAGTACCGTCAGTGTGTTACGAAGATAAAAGATCATTGTCGACATACAGGTAGCACGAGAGATACCTGAGAGACGATGAACGCGTATAGGTCCAGAGAGATAGTCCTATATAAGCATGAGTAGCTATATGAGACGAATATCTGGATTAAAGGGGATTCAAATATTTAAACTGAAGATCACGACATCGATAATATCATAATCCAAATTGGTGTATCAAACATGCATATTCATTTTAATTTGGGCACACGTCTAATGTTATATAGTTTATCAATATTGGTGATCCATAGATTCTTCAATTACAAACAATGCATGGTTTATATGCAATTAATGTCTAAACGGGATTACACTATATGTTGCGTGTGTGAAACACATTATACATGTTTGAGAAGTAAAAAAACCCGCATGAAACACACATTAATTGGAGACAGTTAGCGAGGAATGCATACATCGGATTTCAACATAAAGTGGTTTCAAATATTTGAAAATCCAAATTGATGGATACAACCTTATGAATCTGAGATCATGCCATTTGTAAACCATATTTATGTATAAATGGTGTTGTGCTTTTGAAAGTATATATAAAAAATGATGTATATAGAATGTAATTACAATTGAGAATGGATCCCACCCGAAAAAAATAGAATACAAACGGGATTCGAATTGAGTTGGCACGGTAAACGTGCACTCTGCAAAATTTGAACGAAGCGGGGAAAGTCGCAGTAACCGCTCGAAACCAAAATCTGCGAGATGGAAATCACTACTGCCTATCCCTGCCACGCAAAGCCTATATGCTGGATTTCTATAGGTTTCGATAGGGGTAGGTTTGTAATTTCACCCAAACGTGACGTAACCGCCTCTCACCCGGATTCATACACGGTGGGCGCCAAAACACAGTGTGTCCTTGGCCGAAATCGACTCCCTCCCCGATTCATATTCATACACGGTGGACGCCAAAAACAAACTCTAGTCGGCAAATATTCGGTGTATGCGAGATTACCGTCCTATCCCCAACCGACTAGTGTTGCTGTGATGTAGTAGAAATTTGAAACGGGGCTAAGTTTGTAAATTTCCTCGCATTTGAGACAAGCGCGCCCTGAATACATGGTTCCCCCCTTCCTCTCTACCTCCCTTTTCCCCATTCGTACTCCGTGGGCGCCAAAACACCCTCTCCACCCCACCCTCCTCCGTCCGCTGCCGTCCGCCACCCCATCCACCGCCGTCCTCCTCCACCATGCCGGAGCTGATACCCCGATGCCGCCGTCCATTACAAGAGATCGACCTCTCTCATCCACGGCTTCGGACCGGGATCCTTGCATCCCGTCCTCTCGCTTCATCCCCACCGTCGTCCACCTTGCCGGCGCCGCTCCTACGACTGTCTCGTCCACCGCGCCCCGCCGCCACCATCTACCCTACTAGATCTGCTTCCACGCCACCGACAGCCATCGCTACCGCAGCACCGTCAAATTCTCAGCAGATGCATACACGGCGCCGCACCAGAGGCGGTACTCTTTCGTATCTGCTCAACTTATTTATCGCAGCAAGAAAATAGATCGCCACTGCTTTACTCTGATTTCTTGTCTTGGTTGCGAAGTTGCCTTTGTCCGGTTTGCACCTTCAGATCCGCCATGGCACGCTCAACACCATACTCGCAATGCTCATGGTTTTCCCCTTTTATATTCCACACTAGTTAAATCACAGTAGACTAAATTTCAAAATTGGGTCAGTCGATTTTTCAGAGCTCGCCGGAGTTCGCCGGTGCGATCGAAGGGGCTCGGGTGGGGACGGTGGTTGTGGGGGGCGGTGGTGGGGCCTCGTTGAATGAACAAAACTCGGGGGGGGGGGGGGGGGGGGGGGGGGGGGGGGGGTGGCGGAGGAACACAGGCGGTGGGGCAGGTGGTTCGACCGGCGGCCCGTGCGGTGTTCTGTATGGGAAGCATAGTATGTTCCTTGTCAGGAAGGGGAGCAGGGACATCTGCAGTCAACAGCTGATAGAGCTGGCCTGTACGTGATCGATATGCTTTGAATTACTAGTGGTAATACAACACCGTAATTTCCAGCCAGTTCCACTTTCCCGATTTATATATCCTGGTTATGGTGTACCCCCTGTTATGTACACTATGATCTGCCTAGTTGTTGTGTGCTCTTGTTATCATGGTTTGGCAATAAACTCTCTACACATTATATTATGAACCTATCATCTGCCAGCTATCCTTACTTATGGAGCCTATTTTTTGTGTACTTGTGCCAGATTATATAAATGCACGCACCATATTACAGCACACATGAGCTCTCTCATCAAAATCCAGTGATAGCACACAAGTGTTTACAGGGGCGCCCCTATATTAGAATATCATCTGCATTACAAAGATAATCTCACAACTATTTATGTTTTCATGGTTCTCAGATATCATACGCAATTACAGTGAATATCAGAATCCGCGCATCAGAAGAATATTGTGGAACACTGCAATGACTTACAAAATTGGCACCAAGGCATTGAGTGCCATTCTGGAAGCAATGAAACTCGTACGCTCCCCACCTGTTGATTCTTGTTCAGAATATCATCCTAATGACTATTCTAACCTCGAGGAGTCAAAGGCAGATGGCATGTCCTGTTCACCCATCAAGGTGACAGTTCTAATTTGGCAAGGTTTTATTGATTGCGCGTATCTTGCATATGTTGTCTTGCATTTCCTCTACTTTGTTGCACCACCATCTGTTTAGTTTACTCATCATATATGTCGAGATGCCATGCCCATCCATTATCAATACATATTCCATCTGTCATCATACCATGTTTTTTGGTGATTGTCGAACCTGAAGGAGCACCAGCAAAGTCCTTGAAAAACGTGGTGGTGCCGGAGAAACCAGACAGCACCCCACTTATATTGGATGTACAACCAGTGACACAAAACGTAGGACCGACTCTAGCAGACTGTACCCATACTTCACTGGCCACACCACTAGCCCCACCACACAGGACCTGCACTCTAGCAAAAGGTATACTGATTTCATTTGCCATAGCACCAGCTGTACCACAGAAAAATCCCACTCCAGCAAAAAGTACAACAAGTCCACCGGCCGAAGACCTATCCCAACTGCAGAGACGGCCAATTCCTGCAGATTGGAACCCCATTCCATTTATTCCCAGTTTAAAAGACAACGCTTTCAATGTTGCTAGGGACTACGTGCATATATTCCCATCATGGGAAGATTATTGTGAAGACAAACACCATTTTCACATCTTCCTGTCTGAGGGAGTTCCGGATTAGGGGGTGTTCGGATAGCCGGACTATACCTTCAGCCGGACTCCTGGACTATAAAGATACAAGATTGAAGACTTCGTCCCGTGTCCGTATGGGACTTTCCTTGGCGTGGAAGGCAAGCTTGGCGATGCGGATATTCAAGATCTCCTACCATTGCAACCGAATCTGTGTAACCCTAACCCTATCCGGTGTCTATATAAACCGGAGGGTTCTAGTCCGTAGGACAACTTCATCATACAACAATCATACCGTAGGCTAGCTTCTAGGGTTTAGCCTCCTTGATCTCGTGGTAGATCTACTCTTGTACTGCCCATATCATCAATATTAATCAAGAAGGAGTAGGGTTTTACCTCCATCGAGAGGGACCGAACCTGGATAAAAACATCGTGTCCCTTGTATCCTGTTACCATCCGGCCTAGATGCACAGTTCGGGACCCCCTACCCGAGATCCGCCGGTTTTGACACTGACATTGGTGCTTTCATTGAGAGTTCCTCTGTGTCGTCACAATCAGGAAGGATGCCTCTTCCCGTCTTTAAAGACGGCGCCGTTACTAAGGGAGCCTTGGCTATCGGCCAAACCCTCCGGCTAGGTGGTTTTCTCATGACTGCCTGTTCGGCCGTTGCGCCGACGGTGACCTCTCGGGTCATCGAAAGCAACCTTCACTTCGGCTCGGAGCTTGTCGAGCAGCTAGATCCGATGGAGCTCTCTTCTATAAACGAGCTCTTGGATCGCATCGCCGCCCTGGGGGTCGCTACGGATTACGACCAGGTTGGGCTTAAACCCGATCTAAGAGAAATTAACTCTCCCCAAGTCACCCACCACGTTGCCGTGGTAGAGGCGCAGTGCGGCGACCCTTCATCTATTTTAAGGACTAGCTACGTCCGAATTCCTGACCCCCCCAAGACGGATACCCGCGGAGGGGAGGATGTAACTCAAGACCCGAGCTTAGAATCAGGCAGCGGGCTAGATTCATTGGACAACATCCAAGAGTCCGAACTTCAGAGTTCGGAAACTCTTCGGCCTCCGAATCTTAGATTGGGTGAGGTTTCAGATTCAACGCCACCTGCCCGCCCGAACATAAGCGATCTTTCCCGAATCAGGCAAAAGCCCGAGGAAACAGTACATCATTACTGGGCCAGATTCCTCCTGGTTCTGAACAGGATAAAGGATTGCCGCGAGGGAGACGCAATTTCAATCTTCTGCAGTAATTGCATGGACGAGAGAATCCTTAACGCCATAAGTCGTCGTGATATTACGCGCTTCGCTGACTTGGCGTCCATAGTACAAAAGTACTGTGCGATGGAAAGCACCCGGAAAACCAAAATAAAATTTTGGGATAATCCGGCCTTGAATAGCAATCCCGTCCGAACTAAGAGGGTGCATCATCGTAAGACACCCGGGTTAAATACCAAAAAGCCAAAACCCTCTACAGGGCATGGAACCGTACTGGAAAGGTGGCTTGATGGACCCTGTAAAATCCACAGTACAGAGGACGCCACACCAACTCACAGCCTTAGAACATGTTGGATACTCCGGCAGGTGGCCAAAATTGGCGAGGACCTCTTAATTTCGGAGGCCGCAGAAAGCCACCCCGAGGACACCAGTACCGTTCTCACAGTCTTCGAGACTTTTGCATCAAACAATATGCGAAAAAGAACACTCCGCAGCCTTGCCGAAGTCTATCAAGTAGCAACGATAAACCCATGGAGCGACACAGCTATTACCTTCAATGCAAGTGATGAACCTAAATTCCGAACAGCCCGAGCACCAGTCGCACTGGTCCTCAGTCCAATAGTGGACGGCTTTCGCCTCACCAAGGTACTCATGGATGGAGGCAGCGGATTGAACCTCATTTATGAGGAAACCCTCCAAAAAATGGAAATAGGTTGGAACCGCATCGAGCAAAGCAGCACAACCTTTAGAGGAATAATCCCCAGTCGGGAAGCGCGCTGTACAGGAAAAATCACACTAGATGTGGTGTTCGGCACGCCGGATAATTACAGGTCCGAAGAGGTCACGTTCCAGGTCGCCCCGTTCAATAGCGGATACCACGCTATACTAGGGCGGGAGGCATTTACAATCTTCCAAGCAATACCCCACTACAGGTACATGAAGCTCAAGATGCCTGGGCCGAACGGAATTATCACTCTCGCTAGTGATCCGGACATAGCACTCAGCGCCGAAAACAAGACGGCCGCATTGGCCCTTGAGGCACTATCCGAAGCCTTAGCGGCTGAGGAACTGACTGCGCTGCACTCCATGGTTAATAGGGATGATGTGATACTCGATAAGAGATCCAAGTCCACATCCTTCAAGCCAGCGGACGAAATAGTCAAATTCCAGGTCCATCCAACGGACCCCAATAAAATAGCTTCCATTGGGGCACGACTGAACCCTGATGTAGACGTCGCACTGTGAGAGTTCCTAGGAGAGAACTGGGACATTTTTTCCTGGCACCCTTCAGACATGCCAGGAATCCCACGCAGGCTGGCCGAACACAGCTTAAATATCCTAAAAGGTTTCAAACCTGTCAAACAAGCCCTTCGGCGTTTTTCCGAACCGAAGAGACAGGCTATGGGAGAGGAGCTAGCCAAGTTATTGGAGGCCGGATTCATTAGAGACATAAAACATCCGGACTGGCTAGCAAACCTGGTGATGGTACCAAAGAAGGACAAATCCTGGCGCCTGTGTGTCGATTTTAAAGACCTTAACAAGGCTTGCCCAAAGGATCCCTTCCCCCTCCCCCGTATCGATCAAATTATCGATGCCACCGCAGGACACGATTCGTTGTGTTTCCTCGACGCATACTCCTGTTACCATCAAATCAAGATGGCAGAATCAGACCAAGCCGCAACAGCATTCATCACACCATACAGCCCATTCTGCTTCAACACAATGCCCTGTGGGCTTAAAAACGCCGGCGCAACATATCAGCGCATGATCCATACATGTCTGGCAAACCAGATCGGCAAAACAGTGGAGGCGTATGTGGATGACGTGGTCGTCAAATCAAGACATGTCGAATCTCTAGTAGACGACTTGAGGCTTACATTCGATAACCTCCGAAAATACGACATCAAGCTCAACACGGAGAAATGCGTTTTCGGCATTCCAGCCGGAAAGCTCTTGGGCTTCATTGTATCCGGTAGAGGAATTGAAGCAAATCCAGCCAAGATCCAAGCTTTGTCACAATTGGATGTCCCAAAGGACCTCAAACAAATACAAAAATTAACCGGATGCGTGGCGGCTCTAAGCCGCTTCATCTCCCGCTTGGGAGAAAAGGAAATGCCCCTTTATCGCCTCCTTCGGCGCACCGAACACTTCGAGTGGACGGATGCCGCCACGGGATGAAATAAAAGCCATATTGGCAACAAACCCAGTCCTGGCCGCGCCAAACACCGGCGAACCAATGCTATTGTACATTGCAGCAACCCATCAAGTTGTCAGCGCAGTGCTCGTCGTCGAGCGGGAAACGGACAGACACAAATTCCCCCTTCAAAGGCCGGTCTGCTACGTGTCCACTGTCCTCACTCCATGCAAATCACGGTACCCGCATTATCAAAAGATTGCATACGCGGTATTCATGGCATCCCGGAAGCTCCGACACTACTTTCAAGAGTGTTCAATAACAGTAGCTTCAGAAGTACCACTCAACGATATTATCAACAACCGCGATGCAACGGGCCGGATCACAAAATGGGCCATTGAGCTCCTCCCGTTTGATATAACCTATAAGCCACGGCGAGCTATCAAATCGCAAGTTTTGGCCGACTTCGTCGCAGAATGGACGGAGGCCGAACTCCCTAAAGAGTACGGCACATACTCAAACTGGATCATGCATTTCGACGGCTCCAAAATGTTGGCCGGACTGGGGCTGGCGTCGTTTTGACGTCCCCCACAGGAGACACGGTCCAATATGTACTCCAAATTATGTACACGGACTCCAACAATGCAGCCGAATATGAGGCCCTTCTACATGGTCTCCGGATGGCAGTATCCATGGGCATTCAATGCCTAGAGGTACGCGGGGATTCAAACCTCGCGATATCCCAAATAAATGGCAACTTCGACGCCAAGGATCCAAAAATGGCAGCTTACCGCAATGCCGTCCTAAAAATGTCAGCTCGGTTTGAAGGGCTCGAATTTCACCACATAGCCCGGGAAAATAATCAGGCGGCGGATGTCCTGGCACGCATCGGCGCAAAACACGATGCGGTCCCCCCCCCCAACATCTTCTTGGAAAGACTGTTCAAGCCATCCGTAGCATGGGAGGGGGAACCCGCAGATAACAGCCCGGACCCAACTGCACCAGTCGACGCCGAACAATCTGACACAATTGGAGGCTCTGCCACCGAAATTACACCGTCAGCCCACGTAATAATGGCGGTCATCGTCCCGTGGACAGAACCGTTCCTAGCCTACCTTACTAGGCAGGAACTCCCAGAGGACCAAAATGAGGCACGCTGCATAGGGCGGCGATCTAAAGCCTACAAAGTCCATGAGGGAGAGCTTTACAAGAAAAGCACTACCGGAGTCCTTCAAAGGTGCATCTCCGAAGAGGAAGGGCGGAACCTTCTGGCTGAAATTCATGCCGGACTCGGTGGTCATCACGCTGCTGCTCGGTCCCTTGTTAGCAAGGCTTTCCATACAGGCTTTTATTGGCCGCCGGCCCGGGCAGACGCCCAGGACTTAGTCCAACGATGTGTTGGTTGCCAACTTTTTGCCAACCAAAGCCATATGCCACCCACCGCACTCCACACTATCCCCATCACCTGGCCTTTTGCGGTCTGGGGGCTTGACATGGTTGGACCCCTTAAAGGCGGAACCCATAAGAAAAAATACCTACTGGTCATGGTGGACAAGTTCACCAAATGGATAGAAGCCAAGCCTGTTAAGACGGCCGAATCCGGACCGGTGATAGACTTCATATCCGGGGTTGTACACCGTTACGGCGTCCCCCACAGCATCATCACTGATAACGGCACGAACTTTACGGCCGACGAGGTAAAACTCTGGTGTAAAAACATGGGCATCAAGCTCGATTATGCTTCCGTCTATCACCCACAAACTAACGGTCAGGTCGAACGTGCAAATGGTCTTATCATGAGCGGCATTAAACCCAGACTAGTGCGGTCCCTCAAGGAATCTAATACGCACTGGGTAGAGGAGCTCGACTCCGTACTCTGGGGGCTGCGGACCACGCCGAATCGCACCACCGGATACACACCATTCTTTATGGTGTACGGCGCAGAGGCAGTCCTGCCCTGCGACATAATTCATGACTCACCTCGAGTGCGCATGTACGAAGAAAGAGAAGCCGAGCTTGATCGGCAGGACAGTTTGGACGCTTTGGAGGAGGAGCGTGACGTGGCAAAAGCCCGTTCCGCATTCTATCAACAGCAGGCTCAAAGATATCAAAGCAGAGAAGTACGGGCCAAAAATTACAATGTTGGCGAACTAGTTCTACGCCTGCCGGACAAGAAAAAGGACAAACTCAAGCCCAAGTGGGAAGGTCCCTTCATAATTGACCAAGTCCTGACTGGTGGAGCGTACCGCCTGCGAGATGCATCGGATAACCGACTCGAGCCGAACCCATGGAACGCAGCCCGTCTCCGAAGATTCTATGCCTAGCGCCGGACTCTGTGTTCGTCTCCTTCCTCTGTCCATTTTTTACATTTTCTGTCTTACATTTCTCTCCTTCCCCTTTTTTCTTTTATAGCCCTTAAAGGCTCATCAAGTGACGCGCTACTCGTGCTCATTAAACCTGGGGGCTTCTTTAACAGAAGCTTATTTATACGGGCTTCACGCCCAACACATGTGTCAAACTTCCGCATGTACCTTTTTCTTCACCATTATATGCATCGATATGACTTAAGTTTTGGCCAAGCTGGGTTGCCTGGCTCCCGTGCTTACCCCTACGTTCCCGATTGTTCGGCTAGGCGGTAAAGGGAGCACCTCTGCGATTGTTACTGCCGGGTCAGCCAGATATGTACCTCAGACTGGGTGAAGCCGAAAGCTAGCGTTCTTAAGGGAATATTCAGTCGGTGAAATAAAAGATGATCTTTTTACTTATTTTATACGCCCCCAAATGCTTTTCTGCGTCCTTTCACGCAGTCCGGACATGCACTTTAGGGCATGCCTCCCAGCGAAAGGAACCCCTAACGGAACTATTCTCTCTGGAAGATGTTTCTTACTAACCATGTAATATAACATAACTAGTTGGGCACTTGTCTGATAAAGCACTAATGACCCCTACGCCTGGTCTCCATGCATACCCCGGTTCTTATATAACCGCCATGGTATTCAGACACACTCCGGATCGTCAGGTCCCGAGGTTGAAGCGAAAAGGTTGGCAACGACAAACGATCTACAATCCGGCTAGAAGGCATTATACATGTCAATTGAAATTACATAGTCATTATGACTGATTGTATTCCTCTTCAATACCATCTAATAGGCTGTCTAATTTACAGTCCTTCTGGGAATACTTTGCGGCCAATTCTACTTGGCCGTACACTAAGCTTACAGGGATCTCCTTCCCATCAGGCCCCACAGGTCCGACCTCGGCCATGTGGTTTGGGTCAGACTTCGTGTACCGCGTCTTCACCATGGCCCAGGCCTCCCTAGCGCCTTGACGGCAGGCTGATATCTTCCACAACCGGAAGCGCCGCCGAGCTCCCTTCAGCTTCTCTACAAGCTCTCCAAGACCCTCGGGCATGGAGTGGGAAGGCCATAAGGCTTGGGCAACGCCTCGCATTGCCTGCCGAACTCGCTCGTGTGCAGTTGCGAAAGCTCGGGAAGAAGGTCACCCATAGAACCGGGCATCTCCTTTGCAGGACGACCTGTTAGCATACCTACAGACATTACTCTGTTAGTCGACTTCCTCGCCGAACTCTTTTCTAAAGATTCGCTTAAGCACTTACTAAATATGCCACGTCGAAGCCGCTGATTCTCCTTAATGGAGTCCGACAGCTGGCCACGAACATCTTTAAGTTCAACGTCCAGCTTGGTGTTGGCATCCTGAAGATTATTCTTCTCTTGCCTCACCTTTGTCAGCACGCTCTCACCGGCCTTTAGCCGGCGTAAGAGTTGTTGCCTCTCCGGATCGAGTCCGGCACCATCTGCAATACGATTTGTCAGATTTACACCCACACCACATAATACTTATCTTTTTGAAGCATGTATTACCAGAGGGGGTCTCCTTGGGCTCCCCTGCCGCGGCTAGTGCGGCCTCCAGTTGGGCCTTGCACTCTTTCAGCTCCTGAGACAGTACGGTATTCTTCTCGGTAAGAACCTGCATAACACATGATCCTTGAATCAGTTACTCCAACTGTTTCAAGTCTCGGGGGCTACTGGTGTATATATATATTTGACCAAAATTTTCCTACCCGTATGTCTTTTACATACTGCTCCGTGGCTCTGGCTAAACCATTTTGAGCGGCACGGAGGTACGCGTCTCCCGAATTGAAGGCATCTAAGGCCTCTTGGGAGAAACAAGCGTCGCGAAGAACTGTCCGGCGACGCCTGTGGTTCATGGCACTCTCCACCTCAGAATTGGTGGCAGACAGCCTGTTCGCATCCTCTGTCGGAGGAGCGTCCGATGCGCGCCTCGTGCTCGCCTTCGCTTCCGGGCCAGACGTTGGAGCCTGGCTGGTGGAGGCGCGGTTGGCAACCTCTCCGGATAAAGTCCGGTGAGGTCTCTTCGTTCTGGAGATGGCACGAACGTTAATATGCCCTGAAGGAATAAACACCAGGGATAAAGAGGGTGCGCTGTACCTTTGCGCCGGCATCTCAGTCCGGACCACATTTCTTTTTACCCCACGGGGCCCTGCGGCCCCTCGTTGGCTAGCCGCCGCAGGTTCGGCCTCCCGCCTCGGAAATCTCCCCTGCAAAACACGGTTGTCATCAGAAAAACTGGAATACGTGAGGAGGGAATCCTTCTCAAGGGAATGAGGCTCCGGTCTCTGTCACCTGGGAGGCCGGGATTAACCCTGGGTAATCAGCCGTAATGGCCACCAAGGTGTTGTCCTTGCTTAGCTGATGGAACACCCCGTCAATGAGCTCCACCGATACATCCGGATCCTCTTCGGAGTCCGAATCGAGGGACCGTTCTGGATCCTCGGGTTGTGGAGGACCGCTGTTTATGTCCTTTACCTCTTGACGCAGTTCCTGCGATTGAAGTCGTTAGACTACATATTCAATCAAGGAAATATAAAACGGACGGGCAAGCATAATTGTCCACTTACCCAACTTGGAGGGTTGTACATAGTAAATCCGCCCCGCGGGTTGAAGCGGAGGAATTCCTCCTCTTCTCCCTTGTACAAAGAGGATAAGATCTTTACTAGAGCGGCAGCCGTGGCCGGTCCCTTACGGCCGTAACGGGTGGCGTCATCCTCCCCGTTAAAATCCCACATGGGGTGGCCTCTATATTGAAGCGGCTGCACCCCCCGCATAATGCATGCGGCCATGACTCCGATCATGGTTAGTCCGGAGTGAGCCAACAGTCTTATCCGGCCCATCAGGTAAAGGACGTCCCTGTCACTTTCTCTCCGGGAGCTCCGGGGACGCCAGCTTAAGCGTTTCTTCAAGGGAGCGTTGTTGAATTTGGGGAGACCGACTCGGATAGGATCCGGTAGCGGGACATCATCTATATAAAACCATTCCAAAGGCCAGTCCTCGGACGCCTTCTTTGGGGTTCCGGATAGATATCCGGTCCCGGCGATGCGCCATACCTCGGCTCCGCCCACTTGGTACATGGACCCCTCTTGAGAACGGGGCACCAGGCAGAATATCCTCTTCCACAGCGCGAAATGAGCCTCAACACCCAAAAATAGCTCGCAAAGGGCGACGAAGCCTGCGATATGCAGTATAGAGGCAGGCGTGAGATTGTGCAGCTGGAGTCCGTAGAACTCCAGAAGCCCACGGAGAAATGGATGAATTGGAAATCCCAGTCCCCTTATTAGATAAGGGACGAGGCACACCCGCTCTCCTTTAGAGGGATTGGGGGTGCTCTCCGCTTGTTTCCCGCCATTGTAGGTGGCGAGTCCGGCTCAGACCGGGACCATATAGGCCTGAGGAAGAAATCCCTTGGCCTGAAGCGACACTAACTCATTGTGCGGGATGGAACACTTCTCCCAGTCTCCAGGTTTAGGACTGGAAGGGCGAGAGGAGGAGCTGCGATAGCTAGCCATGGACCTTGGCTGGAGGCGCTCTGATGATTACTCGCGGAGAGGAGAAGGTGTGGTTTGGATCTAAATCCCCATCTCCTTAAATAGGTGACTCATTTATGCGGCTAGGGGTGTGGATGTAAAAACGCCCCGACTTTTCGCATTCGTTTGACACGTGGAAGACGGTCATTATTGGGCGTGGAAGCCAAGGAGCGCTACATTACGAAAATCGGACATTATTCCTACAGGTACACAGAATCTGGAGAAGAACCCGCCTTGCAATGCCGAAGACAATCTGCGCGCCGGACTCGTCGTCATTGAAGCCTGGTTTGGGGGCTACTGAGGGAGTTCCGGATTAGGGGGTGTTCGGATAGCCGGACTATACCTTCAGCCGGACTCCTGGACTATGAAGATACAAGATTGAAGACTTCGTCCCGTGTCCGGATGGGACTTTCCTTGGCGTGGAAGGCAAGCTTGGCGATGCGGATATTCAAGATCTCCTACCATTGTAACCAACTCTGTGTAACCCTAACCCTATCCGATGTCTATATAAACCGGAGGGTTCTAGTCCGTAGGACAACTTCATCATACAACAATCATACCATAGGTTAGCTTCTAGGGTTTAGCCTCCTTGATCTCGTGGTAGATCTACTCTTGTACTACCCATATCATCAATATTAATCAAGCAGGAGTAGGGTTTTACCTCCATCGAGAGGGCCCGAACCTGGGTAAAAACATCGTGTCCCTTGTCTCCTGTTACCATCCGGCCTAGACGCACAGTTCGGGACCCCCTACCCGAGATCCGCCGGTTCTGACACCGACACTGTCCAACTTACGTGTAAGTGCTATTATTCATGGTTATTATTTTCCTGTTTTCTGCTGATTGAACACATCAATGATTTACATTACATTGTTGTAACTAGGCGAGGGTCAATCTGGATAGTCATGACGAGCAAAGCTTGCTTGTGCTTTTCAAGGAAGCATTGCAGCAGTATCGGTGTTACCTGAGGAAATCACACTTTGATGGCAAGTCTATAAACGAATTTCCGGTGAAGTCTCCTGTGCTAAATTTAGAAGACATTGAATGGAAAAACCTTGTTATGCACTGGTCTCGTTCCCAGGATGAGGTAGTGTCTATGAAATCACATGATAATTTGAACTTCTACTTTTCTGCATGTGCCTTACGGATCTTTTTTGTAGGAAATCTGCTCGAAGAAGAATTCCAGTTTGACAAGAACGACAGGATATCGCAAATATGCTGCCCGCTGCTTTGCTCTTGTTAGTACCTGTTGTCCTGTATCACTGTACTTGCATACATACCTGGTTCATTATGTGACAGCAGTATGCATGATAGCTTGCTTATCAATTGTTCGCTCCAAATTATCTGATCTGTATGAATGGTTACATTAGTGTAGAATATATCCAATGCCAATGTTTTTTTAGCTCTACATTGTTCTTGTAAGTACATGCTGTCCTTTATCAGTGTACTTATAATGACAGGTAGTTGTTCATGTACCATCATTCTGCAGCTTATTTTCCTTTGCCCTCCATTTTCTACACATCAGATCTATATTTACTCTTACCATAAGGTGGGTACTGAAGAAGTTTAGCTGTGCATTGCTCTTGGCTGTACCTTTTGCCTGTATCGCTGCACTTACATTTATAGTTACTTGGTTATGTAGCATCACTCTTCATCTTATCTTAAATATTCTCCATTTTTCGTATATTATCACATCTATATTTACTCTTAACAAAATGTAGAATAAAGGAAATGCTTTTGAAGAAGATTATGTGGTAAACTTCTTGAATTGCCCCCCCCCCCATTAGCATGGACAAGGCCTTTATAGAGCCTGTCTTCACCAATAATGTAAGTTTGTCCATCTCAAGCCTTCAAACTTTGTTGTATATATTTGGTTAGGCATGACTGCAACAGCTGTTTATTTTTGGTGTTTGCATCAAATTGCCTGTTTAAAGTTTATTATATGTAGTTCATAAACAAAATTTCGTCCTTTCTCAATTTAAGTTTTCAGTTGTACAACCAAGTTCCTTCTTCATACCATGTAAATTAAACTATACAGAGCAAGTGATCTTCTTTTGCACTGCATGTATGCTTCTGTTCTTCATCTGTAATCCAGTGGTGTGGTGAACCTACCCACTACAGCACAATGTCATATTCTGCAATGTCTTAACTATGAACAATGTCATATAATTCTACTATTATTTAAACCGTCTTTTTATTTGCCAATCTGAAATGGTATAAATTGACAGCACACTAACCATTGATACTTACGAGTTCTTGATCTGTAATCCAGTGGTGTCGTGAAGCTGCCAACTCCTTCACAATGTCATTTCCTGCCATGTCTTGACCTGAACAATACCATATTGTGTTAATGCAAATTTAAACTGTGTCACTTTATTCGTCAGTAAGAAATGTGATGAATTGTCAGCACTGATACTTTTATGTGCAAAACCTGTCATCTGTCTGCTTGTTTATCTTTCAGAGTGTGGAAGATATAAGTGTTGAACAAGCGCAGTCTCATCATCTTGCTCAGCTGCTTGCACTGCAGCTCCCCAGTAGGGCTAACCTTTCTTGAACTCTATTGAAGTGCTGTCGGTTTTGTATATTATTTTGTCGGCGTGTTTATTTGCACTGGTGGCGATCTTTTATGCCCAGTGTATGTAATCTGCTGTCTTCTTGTGCTTTATTATCATAGTGGCGAACTTCGATGCCCAGTGGATGTAATATGCCATAATTTCTTTATTGTATAGTATAGGTTTTTTCTTATTCACGATGCTGCAGTTATTTTACTTTATATATATATCCTGTCTTCGCAGTAAACCGTAAAATTACGGTACATAATCGGGCCGTCATGCAATCACGATGTAGGTTGGGCCTGAAACGTGCCGATCAGCTCACGGGCCGGCAGCAGCCCGAAATGAACCCCGGCCCATGATTGTGCGAATCAAATCATGGGCTTTTAACAGGCCGAAAAATTGTCTCGGTCCTTGTTTGGCCCAATCAGATATCGGCTGCGAGCAGGCCGGATGCAAACCGGGCCGTAGTTAGGCCCAACTATATGACGGGCTTTTAACAGGCTGAAATTAATATAGGGCCGAAATGGTAAACGGGCCCTTAACAGGCCAAAACTAATATCAGGCCGAATTACTAAGTGGGCCTTTAGCAAGTGGGCCCAAAAGCATAGTGTCCAATTGACGGGCTGAATCTGATATGGGCCATAATTGAGCCCAAAGCCTCTTAAAGGGCCAGACCTGATCTGGGCCGTAATTTGGCCCAGAACGTGGTAGGCCTTTAACGGGACGGATCTCATATGGGCCACTATTAGGCCCGAAGCGTGGCAGGCCATTAATGGACCAAATCAAATATGGGCCGGCATTTGGCCCAAAACATGGCAGGCAGTTAATGGGCCGGCCTACTAGGGTCCTCAAAATCTTGTGGGCCTATAGCTGGGCCGGCCCATTAATGTCCGCGAAATCTCGTGGGCCTTTAGTTGGGCCGGCTCATTATGATCCGCAAGAATCTTGTGGGCCTTTACCTGGGCCGGCCCATTACGGCACACAAAAATCTTGTGGGCCTTTACCTGGGCCGGCCCATTATGGCCCCAAAATCTTGTGGGCCTTTAGCTGGGCTAGCCCATTATGGTCCGCAAAATCTCGTGGGCCTTTAGCTGGGCCGGCCCATTATGGTCCGCAAAATCTTGTGGGCCTTTAGTTGGGCCGGCCCATTTAAACTTGTTGGGCCATGCCACGTGTCGATGTATCATAGGCGCCTATCTGACCCACTGACGAGCTGACACGTGTTTCGTCCGGCCACTAAGAATTTTACACGTGGAAATTTCCCATTGGTCGGGGCTATTAACGGGTTATCGGATCCAAAACCTGACCTGATAGCTTAATGACGTTCCATTACGGTGGATGCCACGTGTCGGTCACCCTTGACGAAAGCACTTCTATGACGCGCGATTTATCGTCATGCAAGTGGACACTTCCGTGATGATAATTTTGGTAATGTCATGGAACACTTCTACGACAGCACAGGTATGACTATCTTGATTCTATCATAAATTTTTCATGGATGTACATGCATGACAAAAAAAGCGACCTACTATGACAAACACGTATCATCATGGAAGTGTATTTTTTTGTAGTGAAGGGGTTGACTACGATGAGACATTCTCACCCGTAGCGAAGCTGAAGTCCGTCCGAATCATGTTAGCAATTGCCGCATTCTATGATTATGAGATATGGCAAATGGACGTCAAAACAGCATTCCTTAATGGTTTCCTTAAGGAAGAATTGTATATGATGCAGCCGGAAGGTTTTGTCGATCCTAAGAATGCTGACAAGGTGTGCAAGCTCCAACGCTCGATCTATGGGCTGGTGCAAGCATCTCGGAGTTGGAACATTAGCTTTGATGAGATGATCAAAGCGTTTGGGTTCACACAGACTTATGGAGAAGCCTGTGTTTACAAGAAAGTGAGTGGGAGCTCTGTGGCATTTCTCATATTATATGTGGATGACATACTTTTGATGGGAAATGATATAGAATTCTTGGAGAGCATAAAGGCCTATTTGAATAAGTTTTTTTCAATGAAGGACCTTGGAGAAGCTGCTTACATATTAGGCATCAAGATCTATAGAGATAGATCGATACGCCTCATAGGTCTTTCACAAAGCACATACCTTGATAAGATATTGAAGAAGTTCAATATGGATTAGTCCAAGAAGGGGTTCTTGCCTGTATTGCAAGGTGTGAGATTGAGCACAGCTCAATGCCCGACCATGGCAGAAGATATAGAAGAGATGAGTGCCATCCCCTATGCCTCAGCCATAGGATCTATTATGTATGCCATGCTGTGTACCAGACCTGATGTAAACCTTGCCGTGAGTTTGGTAGGTAGGTACCAAAGTAATCCCGGCAAGGAACACTGGACAGCGGTCAAGAATATCCTGAAGTACCTGAAAAGGACTAAGGATATGTTTCTCGTTTATGGAGGTGACGAAGAGCTCGTCGTAAAGGGTTACGTCGATGCTAGCTTCGATACAGATCTGGATGACTCCAAGTCACAAACTAGATACATGTATATTTTGAATGGTGGGGCGGTAAGCTGGTGCAGTTGCAAGCAAAGCGTCGTGGCGGTATCTACATGTGAAGAGGAGTACATGGCAGCCTCGGAGGCAGCGCATGAAGCAATTTGGATGAAGGAGTTCATTACCGACCTAGGAGTTATTCCCAATGCGTCGGGCCCGATGACTCTCTTCTGTGATAACACTGGAGCTATTGCCCTTGCCAAGGAGCCCAGGTTTCACAAGAAGACCAGACACATCAAGCGTCGCTTCAACTCCATTCGTGAAAATGTTCAAAAAGGAGACATAGATATTTGTAAAGTGCATAGAGATCTGAATGTCGCAGATTCGTTGACTAAACCTCTTCCACGGGCAAAACATGATCAACACCAGAACTCTATGGGTGTTCAATTCATCACAATGTAACTGGATTATTGACTCTAGTGCAAGTGGGAGACTGTTGGAAATATGCCCTAGAGGCAATAATAAAATGGTTATTATTATATTTCCTTGTTCGTGATAATCGTTTATTAGCCATGCTATAATTGTGTTATCCGAAAATCGTAATACATGTGTGAATACATAGACCACAACATGTCCCTAGTGAGCCTCTAGTTGACTAGCTCGTTGATCAACGGATAGTCATGGTTTCCTGACTATGGACATTGGATGTCATTGATAACGGGATCACATCATTAGGAGAATGATGTGATGGACAAGATCCAATCCTAAGCATAGCACAAGATCGTGTAGTTCGTCTGCTAGAGCTTTTCTAATGTCAAGTATCATTTCCTTGGACCATGAGATTGTGCAACTCCCGGATACCGTAGGAGTGCTTTGGGTGTACCAAACGTCACAACGTAACTGGGTGGCTATAAAGGTACACTACGGGTATCCCCAAAAGTATCTGTTGGGTTGGCACGAATCGAGACTGGGATTTGTCACTCTGTATGACGGAGAGGTATCTCTGGGCCCACTCGGTAGGACATCATCATAATGAGCTCAATGTGATCAAGGAGTTGTTCACGGGATGATGTGTTACGGGAACGAGTAAAGAGACTTGCCGGTAACGATATTGAACAAGGTATCGAGATACCGATGATAGAATCTCGGGCAAGTATCGTACCGATAGACGAAGGGAATTGTATACGGGATTGATTGAATCCTCGATGTCGTGGTTCATCCGATGAGATCATCGTGGAGCATGTGGGAGCCAACATGGATATCCAGATCCCACTATTGGTTATTGATCGGAGAGTTGTCTCGGTCATGTCTACATGTCTCCCGAACCCGTAGGGTCTACACACTTAAGGTTCGGTGACGGTAGAGTTGTAGAGATATTAGTATGCGGTTAACCGAAAGTTGTTCGGAGTCCCGGATGAGATCTCGGACGTCACTAGGAGTTCCGGAATGGTCCGAAGGTAAAAGATTTATATATAGGAAGTCCAGTTTCGGCCACCGGGAGAGTTTCGGGAGTCATCGGTATTGTACCGGGACCACCAGAAGGGTCCCCGGGGTCCACCGGGTGGGGCCACCTATCCCGGAGGGCCCCATGGGCTGAAGGGGCGTGGGAACCAGCCCCTGGTGGGCTGGTGCGCCCCCCTTGGGCCTCCCATGCGCCTAGGGTTGGAAACCCTAAGGGGTGGGGGCGCCTCCACTTGGCTTGGAGGCCAAGCCACCCCTAGGGCTGCCGCCCCCTCCCTAGATGGGATCTACAAGGGGCCGGCGCCCCTCCTAGGCCCCTATATATAGTGGAGGGGAGGGAGGGCAGCCGCACCTGAAGCCCTGGCGCCTCCCTCCCTCCCGTGACACCTCTTCCTCCCCGCTTGCGCTTGGCGAAGCCCTGCCGGGATCCTGCTACTTCCACCACCACGCCGTGGTGCTGCTGGATCTCCATCAACTTCTCCTTCCCCCTTGCTGGATCAAGAAGGAGGAGACGTCTCCACTCCGTACGTGTGTTGAACACGGAGGTGCCGTTCGTTCGGCACTAGGATCATCGGTGATTTGGATCACGACGAGTACGACTCCATCATCCCCGTTCTCTTGAACGCTTCCGCTCGCGATCTACAAGGGTATGTAGATGCACTCCTCTCTCTCTCTCTCTCTCTCTCTCTCTCTCGTTGCTAGATGACTCCATAGACTGATCTTGGTGATGCATAGAAAATTTTAAATTTCTGCTACGATCCCCAACACTATGTAGACATGACCGAGACACGTCTCCGTTCAATAACCAATAGCGGAACCTGGATTCTCATATTGGTTCCTACATATTCTACGAAGATCTTTATCGGTCAAACCGCATAACAACATACGTTGTTCCCTTTGTCATCGGTATGTTACTTGCCCGAGATTCGATCGTCGATATCTCAATACCTAGTTCAATCTCGTCATCGGCAAGTCTCTTTACTCGTTCCGTAATGCATCATCCCGTAACTAACTCATTAGTCACATTGCTTGCAAGGCTTATAGTGATGTGCATTACCGAGAGGGCCCAGTGATACCTCTCCGATACATGGAGTGACAAATCCTAATCTCGATCTATGCAAACCAACAAACACCTTCGAAGACACCTGTAGAGAATCTTTATAATCACCCAGTTATGTTGCGATGTTTGATAGCACACAAGGTGTTCCTCCGGTATTCGGGAGTTGCATAATCTCATAGTCATAGGAACATGTATAAGTTATGAAGAAAGCAATAGAACAAACTAAACGATCATTGTGCTAAGCTAACGGATGGGTCTTGTACATCACATCATTCTCCTAATGATGTGATCCCGTTCATCAAATGACAACACATGCCTATGGTCAGGAAACTTAACCATCTTCGATGAATGAGCTAGTCAAGTAGAGGCATACTAGGGACACTCAGTTTTGTCTATGTATTCACGCATGTACTAAGTTTCCAGTTAATACAATTCTAGCATGAATAATAAACATTTATCATGATATAAGGAAATATAAACAAAAACTTTATTATCGCCTCTAGGGCATATTTCCTTCAATCATTAGTCCGTGGAGATTGTCATCAATTACCAAAACCAAACACGGGGGCACCACATGTTCTTTCACTTGGGCCTCCCTCTCTCAGAGGTAGTTCAAACACGTCGATTTTCAATATCCTGAGGACAAAATTGCAACAAAGCAGGTTCATTGGGAGGGGAGATACATTGTTGCCTAGGGTGCAGGGTGCTGGTCATGTCGGTCCTCACTTCTCTGGTGGTGTACACCGCTACCGCCTTGCCATCCCACCCGGTTCCCTCGACAAGATCACCAAGGTGGAGCGAGCCTTCCTCTGGTGAGGCTCCAGCAAAACGACAGGGGCCAAGTGTAAAGTTAGCTGGGATAGTGTCTGTCGCCCCAAGGATCTTGGGGGCCTTGGGGTGCTAAACCTTGCTAAATTTAGCCAAGCTCTTTGTTTGTGATGGTTATGGTATGAATGAAAAGAGCCTGAGCAGATGTGGATAGGCTTGGGAAACCCATGCGATGAGGATGACAAGGAATTTTTCGACGCCTCTACTACTATTACCATTGGCAATGGGACTTGCGCCCCCTTCTGGGACTCCCCATGGCTCGATGGTTGCAAGCTTAAGGACATTGCACCATTGATTTTAGAGGCCTCCAAGAGGAAAGACTGGAAGGTAAAGGAGACCTTATATGTTGGTGTCTGGATCAACAAGATCACATGTTGACTGTCTCACCACTGACCATCTCCTCTAGTTCACCACACTTTAGATATCCCTTCGTGGGATTCGCCTCTTCGAGGATGTGGAGCACAATATCTTATGGAGATGAACAAACCCGATGGGACTTACTCCGCGCCATCTGCTTATATAGGGTGCATTTCTTGACTATCACTTGTACATATATGTGCAAGACCGTTTGGAAAGCTTGGGCGCCTTCGAGAGTAATTTTGCATGGCTTGCCACCCATGATTACATTTGGACCTGCGCCCGTTTGGCTAAGAGAGGATGGCCAAACTATGGTCGTTGCCTGCTTTGTAAAAGGGAGCAAGAATCCTCGTTGATCACCTTTTTCTTCAAGTGTCGTTATACGTTAAGGCTCTGGGCTTTGGTTAAAGATTGAATCCATCTTATCAACGTTGACACCTCCGCTAGGCAACATCTATGAGCATTGGTGGAATCATTGGTGGGCTCAGGTTGGGATGGTTTCCGCCCAAATAATCCATGAGCAGGTAATGCCTTCTCTCACCATCCTTGTTAGTAAGAAGATTTGGGATGAATGGGACACATGTGTATGCTGGAACCATGACACTCCTCCGTTTATATCCTCCTACAAGCCATCAAGAAAGAGGCAAGGCTTTGGGCCATTGCGGGCGCGAAACATTTGAGTGCAATCTTTCCGGGAGAGCAGTGATCTTATAATTCTGTTTGTTCAATTTCCTTTGTTCCTGCAACTCTTGTCAAACTCTTTCTTATTTAATGAATGAGACAACTTTTTGCCTCCGTTAAATAAAAACTAAAAGAGGGAACGTGTCTAGTCACATCTTTACGTTGTAGCCCTTCTTTGACTGGCATGATTCTCTTCTGAAAACTAAATGTCGGAATGTGTTAGAAATGTGCGTTGAATACGTATGGTTTTGTTCTAAAACTAAATGTCGGGATATGTTGAAGAAAAGTCTAATAATGTTCTGCATAAGCTAGTTAGGATAGGCAGTTTCCATGACTCTGTGGTTGGATAATCTTCCCGAGTCTATTTTACACTTAATTTTGGACGATGTAAACCTTGTTTAAATTAATGATAATGAAGCTACCCATGATAATTTCAACATTGGTACATGAAACGACAATATGTGAAGAACGGTAGGCTACGTTAAATTAAACGTTGATGCGAGTTTTGATGTGGACACGCTTCAGGGGACGGTTGGAGTAGTCATCCAAGACCATCATGGAAAGTTCATTGCAATTGCCAGTGAAAATATTGATCTTTGCTTTGACTCGTTCATAGCGGCGGCAGTTGCAGTGGGGTTTGGAATGAACCTTGCACATACAGTTGGATGCAGAGGTTGTTGCCGCCCTAATCGATGGTTACTCTTCTTCGGTAGCTTCTGGTATGTTTGATGACTACTATTTTACGTTGCTTCACTTTACTCATGTCATCTATGATAATTGTAGTAGAGAAAGAAAAATCAAGTAGCTCATTAACTTGCTAGGATAGCTAGATTTTCTCCTCCAAATCTATCGATGGACACCGCTCTGGATGCGGTTACGATCCTTATGAACGAATACAAAAGGAGATGATTGTCAAAAATAAGTATCGAGGTAAAATATTTGTAACATAATCTTCGTGACGACCCCACTTTTTTTTAGAATATGTGGCCCGCATTTTTTTTTTGAGCATCAGTACAGACACAAGCGCTCATATACACGCGCCTATGAACGCACACACGCACACCCTACCCCTATCCAGGAATAATGCGAGCACCAGGATTTGAACCCTGGTGGGTTGGGGATACCACTGTCCACCTAACCAACTCAACCACAGGTTGATTCGCGGCCCGCATTTTCTTTTGAATTATTTGGATCTCATGCCACATATGTCACGTGGTATGTGGCCTGCATTTTGGCTGATGTAACTAAGAGCAAAGGAAAAAATATTTTGGAGCCAAAATATTTTGGGTCGAGAGGCCTCTACCATTGTGTTATTTGTACCCACATGGGCCTCAGCGGGACGGGGTGCGTCGGTAGGCTAGGCCTCTACATCGTGTTATTTATACCTTTAGGGTTTTCGGCAGCTCGCCTCCACAATCTCGTACGCGCCGCCGCCGTCGTTCTGAGGTTTGTCGCCCTCCTCTCTCCTTTTTCTAACCTTCGTCTTGAGGAGCACATCTCATAAAAACCCTACGTACCCTTCGCAGCGGCAGCCCGGCCGGCGTAAAGGATGGAGAAGATGAAGGAGGAGGAGGAGCAGCAGCATCCGGCGGCGGCGGAGATCGTATCGCGGGCAGGTTCGCAGGTACAGCAGCAGGCCGGGTACAGGACGGGGAAGGTGGAGGATGAGCAGCCGGAGAGACTTTGGATGGACCTTCTGCCTAAGATCCACCGGGAGATCCTGTCGCGGGTGCCATACCGGTCGCTGTGCCGCTTCAGATGCGTGTCGAAGGCGTGGCTGTCACTCTGCTCCGACCCGGCCGTCCGCAGGAGGTCGTCGCAGACGCTCTCCGGCTTCTTCTGCTACTCCCAACTCGACGTCGGCGGCGGCCAGAGCCGCGAAGGCCTCAGCTTCCTCAACCTCTCCGGGTGGGGCCGGCCGCTGGTCGACGACCCCTCCCTCCGATTCGTGCGCGGCTACCACGACGTCAAGCCCATGCACTGCTGCGGCGGCATCCTCATCTGCCACTGCTTGAAGGCGGCCATGAGCAAGGAGGCGGACTACGTCGTGTGCAACCCCGCAACGGAGGAGATCTGGGCCGTGCTGCCCGTGCCCCCCAAGAGGTTGATGACGTTCAACACCGCCCGCCTGTGCTTCGACCCGGCCATCCCCCATTGCTTCAAGGTGTTCATGTTCATGCAAAGATTCGACGAGATCCAGAGGGTGGAGGTCTGCTCTTCGGAGACCGGGCAGTGGACCTCCATGCGGAGCGAGTGGAGCTATGATACCCTCTTCATCGGGGATGATTCACAATGTGTATTCTTCAATGACACCCTGCATCTGGTTGCCGACGATTGTATGATCGGGTTTATGATCCAGGAGGGGAAACTGATACGCAACATGGTTACAGTGGACACGGAGGGGAAAACCTGGAGGAGCATCAGAATGCCGGATGACTTCCATAATGGTTCCATCGGGCAGTCACAGGGGCGCATATACGCCACATGCTTAGAAAACGGAGATGATTGTTGTCTATCGGTCTGGGTTCTAGAGGATTACGCTAGCGGAGTGTGGACCCTGAAGTGTACCGCCAACATTCCCGAACTGCTAGGAAGGCCTCACCGCAGGCGAAGCGAACTCTACACGTTGGTCGCGATCCATCCAGAGTGCAGTTTGATCTATCTAGCAGGCGGGGCGAGGCTGGAAAACACACTTATGTCGTACGATATGGATAGCGGTGAGTTGCATGTTATTTGCGCTCTTGGAAACCGCCAGCCGCGAAGATTTCAGCCCTACATTCCCTGTTTTGCAGAGAAGCCACACATTGCTCAGTAAAGTTTGGAGCTGCTTCATGTTTGCTGAGTCGGCGTGGCTCCGGTGCCTTCATGAGAATCAGATGCCGGGTATGGTCTAGATTTCTTTGGTTTAGGGTGATGGATTGGATAAATCCTCTTTCTATCCATTTGTTTAGTGCAAGTACCTTCATTCCGCAACTTGTTATCCACCACAGTTAAATATTGATGTTATCCTCTTCTAATGCGTTTGAAAGGAGTGTTCTCTCATATATATGGTATTTGAATGGGTTTCTCCTTTCAGTGTAATTTAATATTTTGGAATCTTGCATCAACTGGGAGATCCCTTGGGCGAAATCTGCTTGTATATGGTGTCAAACAACACCAATACGTCCTAGACTGAGAACAGAGTTATACTCCCTTCGTCCGAAAAAGTTTGTCCCAAGCTTGTCTTTCAAATGGATGTATCTAGCACTAACTTGGTGCTAGATACATCCATTTGTTAGTGCTAGATACATCTGTATCTAGCACTAACTTGGTGCTAGATACATCCATTTGTTAGTGCTAGATACATCCATTTGAGGGACAAGTTTTTCGGACGGAGGGAGTATTTTATTTTCCTTTTAAGGGAAGAGAATAACACAACTGCACAACTCATTCAGTGACACCACTGATTTGTAGTGAAGATTGTTTGTGTGATGCCATGCTGGTTCAGTGTGCATCAGCATCACTCTTAACACCCCACAGTGTGTTGTTTATCCTTTGTTCCGAGTAAACTGTCCATGACATCATCTTACTGTCAATCCAGGTTGTTGCCCAACTGAATCAATTTCTGAAGCATCCTAATATTTTCATATCCATAATTTAACTTGTGGAATTTTCTCACACACTATGTGTGTAGCAATCTATATTGTGCATCGAGTTCTTATATACACAAGCTGTCATTCTTTGGAGATTGCTATTTGATGGGTTTTAGCGACTTCGTTTAGACTGGTAAAGTTAAGCAGAAACGAATCAAAACCAAGTCAAATCTGGGTATGAAACTAGTTCTTACTTTGTTTTCGACTTGGAATTTCCCACACTATTTAAGTTGTATCAAGAGACTTTAAAAATTAAGACTTGGAAAATAGTCTCTCTCTCTCTGTCTACTTTGTTTTCGACTTGGAATTTCCCAGTCTCTCTCTCTCCCTCTCCCTCTCCCTCTCTCTCTCTCTGTGAAAGTTTCGAATTATGAAAGCAGGCATCAGAAGTTCTGAAAGCCCGCGGTCCAAGTTTTGAGCTTCCAAAAAGAACAAATAATTTATCTAAAATGGGAACTTTCTAATTTAGGACGATCGGAATTGACCGTGCAGGTCAAGGAAACCCTCATGAACATAGGATAGACAAAATGGCTACGCTTACCACATGGCAGGTGCGGTCAGCCCTTTATGTTGAAGAGTGTTTGAATCTTGAGAGAAGAAGAAGAAGAAAAGGAGAAGAAAGAAACGAAAAATGGCTACGCTTGACTTCAGACCTTCACCCTGTTTCATAATCTAGAGCTTCTTCAGATTCATCTCAATTTTGGGGACACGACATCGTAGTATTAATTATCCATGTACCACAGCAAAACATTAGGTAACATGCTCATGTAGTATCTACAAAGCTATGTGGTCTTCATCTGAGTCGTTTGATGCGAACCCAAGAAAATAACAGTCTGGCATTTCCCAGTAAATTGATTTTCATTGGTTGTTTGATTTTTACAGGAGTGTAAGCCCAAGTGATTTCCTCACAAAAAAAAGCCCAAGTGATTTTACTAACTTGATGACGAATCTTCCTGGCTATTTAACCAAAGAAGTAAATTGGCATCCAATTGTATTTTATAGTAAAAAAGAAAAGGGATAGGTATATCAAACCAGAAAGATCTATCATCCAGGAAGTGACTTGAACATGACAGTTCTTGCTTGACCTAGTAAGTGTTTATACTTCAACGAAATTTAGTGTTTGGGCTTTTATAGCAAAACAAAGAAATGGCAGGAATATTAAACCGGAATGTAATAGTATGATGCAAGCATGGCGTGCCTAGTCATTCCTCCATTTATTCACGCTATACTTGTAGTACATTTTAGCACTGTCATATTGAAGCCACTTGTAAAATGATAAACAGTGAGGAATGCTGTTTAGAGAAATAAGAACCCAGGAAATCATTGAAATGGCAATGGCACTGGGACAGAAAGATGCTTTCTTTTGTATCATTTGTAACACTAGCCTCAATTAATTTATTCACCCGAGCATTCAACACATGGGTACAATTATTCTATCACACAACAGGATCCTTCGAAATCTAAAGCCAGGAATGTAATGCTACACTGTAAAACAGAACTAAAAAAAAATATATGGTATTCATGCGATTTCCCCCACAAAGATAAAAAAATGCATGTTTCATGGAAATGCGGCCTTTAGGCTCTTGGCTAATTCTTCTAGCTTCTTCAATCCTTCTTCAGGAGAACCAGATTCACCCAACTGTCTCACCATTGCGCTACCAACGATCACACCATCTGCACCCCAGCCCGCGATCTGCAATTTTTGTAGACAATAGTGAAGTAACAAACTTGTCAAAGATTGCGCAAACGAAGGAAGGAGGATAAAACAAGATATTTTATCGAGCATGAGAGTTGCTGGATATATATGATTTACCTGCTTCACCTGCTCTGGAGTTGACACTCCAAAACCGACAGCAACAGCTTTATCTGTGACCTATAATAAATAAGCAGACCATGTTCTATAAGCAACGTTGAACAAGATGTGCATTGCACAATAAGGTAGGAGACCAAAACTAGTTCACTGAGTAACAATAAAGAAAAGACTTAGCAAACCTGCTTGATTTCCTTAAGAAGAGCTTCCACCTTGAAACTTACGTTTGCACGTGTGCCAGTAACTCCAGTAGTGCTTACCTGAATAGCAAATATTACTGCAACTTAGCGAGTAGTGTATCATGTAACTGGTTATGCTCAAACAGGTTCGGTAGAACCACAAATGCTCAACCTCAACATGTCAACTGAATTCCATTTGTCTATGATTCACAAAGCCAATTGGAGAAATTACAGAGCATAACCAAGGCGTCTCAGTCTTTGTAAACAGTGGTGTACATTTCATTATATTTTTCAGTTGAGCAATTAGCACAGCTAGCACCAGGATACATGTCAGCACAAAAGCATGTCAACCCAGCCTCTGTTGAAGAGAAAAAGCATGACAGGGCAGAGACATGTGCCTTTCTTAAGTTTATGAAGTCAACTTCAGGTGATAAATTCCCTCAACAAAATTTAAAATGACAAACTACTGTACTGTACTCTTGTTAAGTTCTGAAATACACTACGTTGGCCATTATGAGAACTTTCTGATGAGCGATAAGGACAATGTGCTATATGAGAAGCAGAGTTTAAGGGAGCAAAAATAATTTGGAGCTCTGGACACTTACAAGATAAACAAATCCTTCTGAAGCCTTTGTAATTCTCTCCATTCTTTCTGTTGGTGTAGTTGGTGTTGTTAGTAACACCTGCAGGCATTCATTCAGATGAAATAACTTATAAGACATAACAAAACTGATGTAAACAGCTGCACAAACAAAAGAGGCATCTTCAGTATTCCAGACTAATCAGCACCTGATGCTGGGTATTATTTAGTTTAAAATTACAGCAAAGCAATGAGCTAATAAGCATAACTCATCATTTTGCATCAGAGCTTAAATAAGAAATTTTAAACGGGGTCTTTCTTCAAAGATAGAGATTTAATGAGAATATTCAACCCTAATTGGCTTGGACACAAAAAATGGAAAAAGGAAACAGTTATAAAGGTAGGATACACGATAGATGATAATGCCAAAGGGAGCCTACCAGCTCTAGGTTGTTCTTGGCAGCCTCGCTTCTCAAAATATCTGTCTCTTCCAGAGGAACATCAGGTACCACAAGACCTGCAGCATGGTAATAAATATGTAACTTGGTTGTTACAATGAGAACATAACTTTACAACAGCAAGAAAGTGCCACATTGCTAATATCATTGTACGTCGTGTAAAATATAGTTGTGTGTATCTGTGTATGCTGTTATGCAACTTTTTAATCCTCAATCGCCTACCTGAAACCTTATGCACTAGTGAAACTAAGATATGCAGGAGAAACAATGCCATGTTTCAGAATTCAGATAATTAACAAGGTGACCATATGAGTAGAAATGGCATTTCAATGTAGAAGAACATCACTGAACCTATGGAAAACTATAAGGGCATTACCATGTACACCGGCTTCTTTTACAACAGACATGAAGTTGGCGACACCGCGCTTCAGAATCGGGTTGTAATATGTGAAAAGTGCGAGAGGGCAGGACAGCTCAGGCACCACCTCTTTCACCATGGAGATAACATCCTCAAATGTGGTGCCCTTTGTCAGCGCGCGTGTAGCAGAAGCCTGAAATGATGTGATCAAAAATTAATGTTAAAACACATAAGCTGAAGAACATGAACACTACATACAGAATACAATAGCACAATCCTACAGGACGTGTATATTTAACATTGTAGAGTACCTGAATAACAGGGCCATCAGCCAACGGATCAGAGTACGGCACGCCCAATTCGATCACATCAGAACCACACGCATCGAGAACCTTTAGCGCCTTCGCCGTGGTCGCCAAGTCGGGGTCGCCGGCGACGATGAACGGGATGAACGCGATCTGAAAGTTGCAAACACCATCAGAACACAAAAATGATGGCAACTGTACCTAGTTATGGTGGAAACAGATGGAATCGCAGAGCAGGTAACATATAAATATCACATCTGAGGGATTTATTTAGTACTAGTGTATATATTAATCTTTTAGCACAGACGAACACATGGATAGATAACTACAAGTTACAAGTTGCAGAGTAAAGTAAACATGGCCACTAGTAAGACAATACTAATACAGTAGTAAAATAGAATTATCTTTTTACTGTCACCATGAGGATGGCCGTCTGCGGCCTAATCGACGGAATCAAAACACGCGCAGTCGTCGGGGCGGTAAGAATTATCTTTACCTTGCCCTGCTCCTTGAGGTTGGTGAACGTGCCGGAGATGGTGCGCTTGTCCCCGGCCACGGCGGGGGCGGCGGCGGTGGCGGACGCCCTGATGGCGGCAACGGGGTGCGCGGCCCCGCGGAGCGAGACCCTCCTCGCCGCGGCGGCGCGGCCCCTCGGCGCCGCGGAGGCGGCCGAGGAGGGGGACGACGCCGCCGAGGAGGCAGCGGCGAGGGCGGGGGAGGCGGAGGCCTTGAGTGCGAACGCCATGGGTGCGAGGGAGGAAGGGGTCGACGGCGGCGGCGGTGGTGTGCGCGCGGGGTGTTGGACGGCGGGCGGGTTGGACTGGCTGGCTGGGACAGGCGGCGATGTGGCCGTATTAATAAGTTGTCAGTGTGGGTTGGTGATAGGGCGTGCCGAGTTGGTGAGGCGAGGCGAGGCGGATGCGTCGACCCGGCGCCGGCGGGTGGGTCCGGGACGTCAGTGAGCCGTTTTTGACCGGCTCGTGTGGTGTGGATGGCGTTTTACGTTGGTGATGGGCGCCGGTTCTCCGCCGCCGCTGCCGAGGAAACATCCTCGGAAGAAGCCGTCGCCTCTCCTCTCGGATCCGTGTCATGTCATGTGATGGACCCGGCAACACATTTTGTACCCCCTCCATAAAAAAATATAAGAGCGTTTAGATATATGAATACAAGGTATGAAGTGTGTCGGTATTGTCGTGGCCATTTTCAATTGACGGAAGAGACACCGCTCGAAGATGTGTTGCGTCTTTTGGTCTTAGCTTCTTTGCGCAGCAGCTAATGTTGTTTTCAATATGGGAAATGCTAATAATCAACCGGCGGATCACTCGGCTGCATCCATCGCCTGCTTCAATCACCATGCGTCTTTCTTCAGGTCACAGTTAGTCTTATCTCCTTGGCTTAGAAGCGTTGTGTGTTCGCTGTAGTGAATTATCACTCAAGGTGCTTTTTTGCAACACATGTTGTGTTACAATGAGATGCTGCAACAGGATCTATGTTGCAAAAAATGGTGCAAAAAAAGTTCCAATTTTTTTTCTGTAACAGGACCTCGATTGCAAAAACATTATGTAATAGGAACTCTGTTGCAAAACTTTCTGCAACATGAGCTTTGCTGCAAAAGTTTCCGTAACATGACATCTGTTGCGAAAGTTTTCACAACACCGTCATTGTTGCAATTGTAAGAACGCGTCTGGATCATAGGTTGACACTAGATCTAACGGCTGCCGAGCCGGTGGATATTTTTAAAAAAATCTGCCGGGCCGACGCCTAGCGTCCCCCTTTCAATATTGGTTGTCATTCATGAAATTAATGTTGTCCCCAAAGTAGTTGCGATTGATTCTGTAACTAATGCCATTTCCAAGATTATCTACAGTTAATGCAATTAATATTGGTTTCAGATAATTGCAGTTATTAGATACTTCATTATGGACTACATACAAAGCAAAATGAGTGAATCTACGCTCTAAAATATGTCTATATACGACACTACATATTAGGAAGGTAGCATCATACACTAATATCGTATGCATGATGCTAACTTATGATACTACCCATTACAAGCAGCCTTAGATCGACGGTTATGTGTTGCACACATCATTTGGGCACAGTGGCGGAGCCAGGAATTAAAGATCAGAGGGGCAAATGAGTCGAAATTTTGATAACAGGGGCCAAATTACAGTAATATACATGTATTTTCCTAAATTATACATTGTTCATCTTCAAATTAGGACTAAATCAGGGATGTTAGGGGGAGGGGGTCCAGGGCCCCTGCTGGTCTCCCCGTCTCCGTCACTGTTTGGGCATCTCCAACAGGTTGTGTGTAAGTCTTATTCGTAAAATGATTATGTTATCGACCAACAACTAACATACACTATTCAAATGAGTTATATCTAAGTCTTCCAATAGAAGGTGAAAAAAAATTGTGATTGCTCTCTATTTTATCTTCAAGCTTGTGCAAGTGTTGTTGGTTAATTTACGTACAACTTTGCTCGCTCTCTCTCTATCCTCATTTATTGTATGTCATAATCATGATGTCCTAGGTGGTGAATTTACCAACACCTATCTTACAACTGTTAGAGATGCTCTTAGAGCAACATGGGTCATTGGATATAGATGATTGAATGGCTAAGATCATTTGGATTCAACAAACTCGTCCCTTTTTATAAGCATGACATAACCGTAGTGATCGATGGACATGAGTGCATGTGTTGTATGTGCTTGTGCACCTACAGTCATATCCAACTACTAATATCATCCTCTCTAGAAAAAACTACGGAATATCATTATTTGGTTTCTTACTCTCTTGAAAAGAAACTACTAATGCCAGTCAAAGGTAAAAAAATGACAACCAAGCAATATACTTGATCTATATGCACCAAATAAAAAATCAAAACCCGGTTGATGAGCCCCAAAATTTTCCAAAACCCAGAAAAGAGGGTCGAGGCGAAGTGACTGGGATTTCAACGAGGAGGTCATCATCAAAGGTGTCGAAGTCGATCTCTTCTTCCAAAGTGATGGCATCAATGGATAACCCATTTTTTGTTGAAATCATCGCCGACGGAGTCCCTAGCTCAAGGTTCTTTGGAATGGTATCCGTTAGGAGATGCTTCCTCTAGTGGGAGAGTTGACGACAGAGATCCATCTATGTCCCATGGTGGGCGCCAAATGTCAATGAATAACGGTTTGCCGATTTTACAATTTGAAGATTGCCATGAAAGAATGGAGAGAGAGGGGTGGTGCCTGAAGGGGTCTCGTCTGTAACGATGGTGACACCGTGGTTTCACCTCGGTTCAGGCCCCAGATGGGTGGCAACTCTACGGCATGCCTACCTGTCTTTATTGATGATCATGGATGATTATAATGGTGTTTTTCCTATCTACTGAGCTATGTATGATACAAGTATATGCTTCATGTATCTTGTGTCCTTAAAGCGGGGATTTGACCCTTTATATAGGTTGTCCCATGCCGGTTGTTAGTCATCTATCACGATTCAATCAGGCGATCATGCAGTTATGAGGCTCAAATCTCCTACAACCACAGAATCTCTTAAATAACGCTCTTGGCCATTATCCTTTATAGTGCTTGCTCGAGCTCATAACGGCGCACGACTCTGAAGTTTAGGCACTCAAGTTGGTAATGATGTCCAGGTGCATCTGCATCGCCTCTCACTCCGAGTGCGTATCCTTACTCATCGACAAACAGTAAAATAAAGTGTACGTTCTCTCACAACAATAAAATGCAGATTTTGAATGGTCTAATAGGGAGAGGATACCCGCATGAATTTTTCATTCATTTTGTGTTACGAGGCTTTGCAAGCTCCGATCATACGCACATCACCACCCCCCCCCCCCCCCCCCCCCCCCCCCCCCCCCCCCCCCCCCCCCACCCCCACCCCGAGCACACCGTCCAAGGGCAAAACAGAGCCTAAATTGCACCATAGGAGGACAGAACTCAGCACACTAGAAGCAAACCTTCACTGCTCTCAAGAAAAAAGGAGGAGCATCACCACTGTGGACGAAAAGCACATCAGTCACCGAGATCAATCATGCAATTTTTTAGTGGTATAAAAACAAACTCCCCCCAGCTATGCATATGCATGCGCATATCCACCCATTATTTTTTTTTTTGAGATAAACACACTACTGATGCATGAACTTGCAAAATACATTGAATTAGTTTCATAACTTGGCATGGACGTGCATATGAGTTTCAAATCTTGTTTGTATACGTCGACGATGCTGACGAGGCACGCCATCATGGCATGGGACCCGCTGTCAAGGACAAAGCGTGTGGCCTGTTTTTTTTTGCGACACCTTGGAATAAATTTTTTCTTGCAAAGATAAATTGTAAAAAAAATTATCAATCAATAGTTAAAAACAGGTATGGGATTTGAACCATCAACCTGACACGTGCAGGTAAGCGTGGCTAGCCAGTAGACTAGCTCAAATTTACTTTCATGAAAGGATTCATACACTTTATAAATATAAAGCTGAACAGCATAAATTAATTGTTTTTATTTCAGCAATGTAGTGTCGTTGATTTGAACCTGCAATCAGGGGCTACATGGTTGATGCACATACCACTCCTACTTTTTTTTGAAACAAACGTACCATTCCAACTGACGAAATCGAATAAATTTAGATTTATAACATAACGAGCCTGTCTGGCTAAAATGTATCATAGCGTGGCTCAGTTTTCAACGTGTTTGTTTTTTATATTTCAAAAATTTGTAAAACATACATAAATTATAATCATGTGTACAAACAATATACATATATTTTAAAAAAATTACATTAGTAAGTTGATATAATTTCATAAAGTACCAATGCAATAATTTAGCAAAAATACACATAATAAAATTATGAATTAAGAATATATATTATAATTTAAAAAATATACGCATTTTAATAAAACATTAAAGTAATTTTAGAAACGTTTATATATTTAAAAAAAATTCTCATATAATTTTAAAATTTCCACATTTTTATAAAATATTAATGTAGTATATGAATGTATTCATGCTTTAAGTAAAAACTGGTGTGTTGTTTTACAAAGTTTATATAGTATACAAAAGTTGGTGTGCTTTCTAAAAAAATAAATACAAGTCTAGTGCGCCCTTAGATTGCGGATCCTCACATGAATAATATATGAATCATATAAACATGTTTATCATTCATAAATATTTTCAATTGAATGAATATGTTTTAAAATAACACGTGATTTGTTTTAAAAATGAGATGAAGATTTTTGCATTCTTTTAAAGTTATGGTCTTCCGCCTATGTTTATAAAGATTATGAATCATCATGAAGCAACAAATGTGAAGTGGTCTAGTGCCTATCCAAGCATGCACACGACTGGTAGGTCGGCCATTCAAACCACCACAGCGCCAGTTTTTTAGTATTTTATAATTGTAGTTTTTATTTTATAATTTGTCAGTTTCTCCGTAAGGGCCTTATTGTTGGAAAAATAATTCTGGAGGGTTTCCGCAAAAGACCAGGCCGACCACACACCCTTGTCTCCGCCATCCAGTCATTGACAGTGGGTCCCATGCCATGTTGGCACGTCTTGTCAGCGGCGCAGACGTATACAAAGGACGAGACTTGCCTGCTCCTCGCTTGTGCGCCCATCCGTGCTCCCGCATACGTGGCTTAATTTGATTGGAACAAAATAAGGTCCGGCCCCACCTCTTTAAAATCAGGGGGAAGATGATTAGATTAGAAAGGAAAAAGGAAAAAAGACAGCCGTAGGATGAGGTGGGAGCACGGATGAGAGCATGGAGAGGGAGCAGGCAAGCCGGATCTGTATACAAACGACATTCGAACCGTATATGCACATCCATGCCAAGTTATGGAACCAGTTCGATGTATTTTGCAAGTCCAGGCACTAAACTGCACATCATTGGTAAGTTCAAGCACCACCGGTGTATTTATCTCATTTTTTTTCTGTAGTTTGTTTTTGAGACACAAAAAAAATTGATATAAACTGGGCTGCACTAAAAAAATTGATAAAACTGGGCCTGTGCATATGGATATGCCTCCATGTTGGTGGGCTAGGAGAGGAGGCCTTATCAGATCCGTCTTGGGCTGATAAACTGAGCCTTTTTCTTGGCTCCGCCCCGTGTCTCGTTCATCCGCTTGCTGCCCTTTTTCTCCCTTCCTATAATCTTGAAAGAGAGACGTCCGGAAGGAGCGCATCTCAACCCTAAACCAACAGAACTGCAGCAGCCGCAGGCCGGACACGGGATGGAGAAGGCGAGGAAGGAGGAGGAGGAGCAGGCGATGGAGGGCCTCCCCAACGACCTCCTTCGAGAGATCCTGTCACGCGTGCCGTACCGGTCGCTGTGCCGCCTCAAGTGCGTGTCGCCGGCGTGGCTCGTGCTTTGCTCCGACCCGGCCGTGCGCAAAAGGTCTCCCCAGACGCTCTCCGGCTTCTTTGGCGATTCCCCCGACGGCATCACCCGTTTCATCAACATGTCCGGTAGAGGCTGGCCGCTGGTCGACCCCTCTCTCCCTTTCCTTCGCGGCTTTGAAAACGTCAGGCTCCTCGACTGCTGCGGCGGCATCCTCCTCTGCCACGGCATGAGAGCGTGGCGTGCAGAATACATCGTGTGCAACCCCGCGACCGAGGAGATCTGGGCCGCACTGCCCGTGCCTCGTAGCCACCATAATCCACCAGAATCTTATGTTCGCGACCACACTATCAGCTTATGCTTCGACCCTGCAGTTCCCTCTCGCTTCACGGTGTTTGTCATCATCGATAATGATCATGGCATTACCGCGATAGAGGTCTACTCATCGGATGCCAGAGAATGGGCTTCCATGTCGAGCGGATGGGGTCACCAAACGCGGATTGGGTCACCATCGCTACAAATATTTTGGGACGATTGGAGAAGTTGTGAATCAGGATACTTCTTCTTAGATGGCACTCTGTATTTCATTGCTTATTATGATTCCGGCTATAACATATTTGACTCGGAGGGTAGTACAATGAACTTGATAGTTACAGGGGACACGGACGGGAGTACCTGGAGGACAATTCAACAGCCGCCCAAAGTTAAGTTTATTTTTATTGGGCACTCTCAGGGACGCTTACATGGTATGCAGATAGATCATGATATTGGTTGCCGGCTATCAGTTTGGGTTCTTGAGAATTATGCTAGTGGCCAGTGGACCTTAAAGCACACAGCCAATGAAGTGTGGTGGGTTTGGGAAATTTCTGAATAACTCTCTTCCTCTCTAGTCTGTACAATACATATACTGGTTTACATGGGCCATGTGGGCCAGATTCACACATATACAGCCCAACACTCCCCCTCAAGATGGGTGATAGATATCTATCATTCCCATCTTGTCACACGCAGAATTACACTCCTTGACACTTAAACCCTTAGTTAAACAATCAGCCACTTGTTCTCTAGAGCTCACATAACTTATCCTGATTATGCCATCATCTAACTTCTCCTTGATGAAGAAGCGGTCTATCTCGACATGCTTGGTTCTGTCATGCTGAACTGGATTATTAGCAATGCTGATAGCTGATTTATTATCACACTATAACCTTAGGGGATCCTTCCTTATTACCTTTAACTCAGAGAAAAGATTTCTTACCCATAACATCTCACTCAAGCCTTGTGAAATAGCTCTATATTCAGCTTCAGCTGTTGATTTGGACACCACTGGCTGCTTCTTACTTCGCCATGACACCAAGTTTCCCCCAACAAACACACAATAACCAGAAGTTGATCTTCTGTCATCCAAACAACTTCCCCAGTCTGCATCACAGTATCCATCTATATTAAGATGCCCATTCTTCTTAAACCATAGCCCCCTTCCTGGATTACCCTTCAGATATCGGAGGATTCGATAGACAGCTTTTAAGTGTCCACTCCTAGGATCATGCATGTATCTGCTCACCACACTCACTGCATATGAGATGTCGGGTCGTGTATGACATAGGTAGATGAGCCTTCCAACAAGTCTCTGGTACTTCTCCTTATCCACTGGTTCCCCAGATTCAGCACATAACTTATGATTCTGGTCAATAGGTGTTGAAGCAGGCCTACACCCAAGCATGCCTGTATCACTAAGCAAGTCGAGAGCATACTTCCGTTGTGACAGAACAATTCCTTTAGGGGATCTAGCAATTTCTATACCAAGAAAGTACTTCAGTTGGCCTAAATCCTTTACCTCAAACTCCTTGCTCAGGCTCTTCTTCAGTCGTGATATTTCCACATCATCATCTCCGGTGATTATAATATCATCCACATACACCGCAAGGATTGTAATCTGACAATTTGAGTGCCGGTAGAATACTGTATGATCCCCATTGCACTGTTTATATCCCATATTGCACACAGCACGTCTGAATCTATCAAACCATGCTCGTGGAGACTGTTTGAGGCCATACAAAGACTTCCTTAACTTGCATACCTTTCTTGATGTCTCGGGCTTTGAGAAACCAGGTGGAATCTCCATGTAAACTTCCTCATGTAAATCACCATGCAGGAATGCATTCTTTACATCTAACTGATGCAAAGCCCAACCAAAGTTAGTGGCACAAGAAATTAAGGTTCTCACTGTGCCCATCTTTGCAACAGGTGCAAAAGTCTCATCATAATCAATCCCGTATGTCTGACTATAGCCCCTAGCCACTAACCTTGCCTTGTATCTTTCTACCCTTCCTTCAGGAGTCTGCTTCACAGTATACACCCATTTACAGCTAATCGGTCGTTTTCCTGCTGGAAGAGGTACAATATCCCATGTCTTGTTCTTTTCAAGTGCTCTCATTTCCTCCAACATTGCCTCGTACCACTTTGGATCCTGCTTTGCCATTTTCCAATCTCTTGGAGTCACCACAGATTGCAATGATGCAATGAATGCTTTGTATCTCAGAGACAGAGATGTATATGATACGTAATTAGCTATGTCATGCTCAAAACCATACCTCTCTGGAGGTTTTCCAGCTCCAACTCGGGTTCCTTTCCTCCAGGCAATAGGCAAGTTCATTGAATCGTTTACATTAGATGGAGTTGGAGTGGCACATGTCTCACCATCAGACAATTCAACAATTTCAACACTTGTTGGAGCCTGTTGCTCCCCTTGCACATGTGTGTCACTTGCTATTGGAGATTGTTGTTAACATCGTAGACACCGCATTATTTGGCACCTCGCGATCCATGTACCATAGCCCATTACGCCTGGTTCCAGTCCCAAGCCTCTTCCCCGTTTGCCTCTCCTGAATTAGACATAAATAGCGGTCAACTATTACTCGACAATCCACATCGTCAACCAAAGCACTCATTGACATAAGATTGACTGGAAAGGCAGGAACATGCAAAACAGATGAAAGTTTAATAGATGGTGTGCATTGTATTGTGCCAATGCCTTTAATGGGTTGTGAGGTGCCATCAGCAGTTTGGATAGTCTCCTTACATGTGGGTGGATATGGAATATATGACTCAAATTCCATTGATGTGCCGGCAACATGCTTTGATGCCCCCGAATCTAATATCCAATCAGGATGTGATCTTTGTGAGAGAATAGATGCATGAGCACAATTACCTTCATCTGTAGATACAAAGTGAGCAAAGTTGCCGTAACTACAATCCTCATGATCCTTATCACATGTGCTTTCTGTTCTTTTCTTTGATTCTTCTTGGGTTGCGAGTGAGGATCCTTCTTCTGAGACTGCCACATTTGCTCTTTGACCACCAGAGTATCCCCAGCCTCGGCCTCCCCTTAATCCACCTCAGTTATATCCTCTCCCCCTTCCACGCATGTTCCTACGTGGAGCCGTGCAAGAACGAATCAAATGACCCTTCTCACCGCAGTTGAAGCATTCTCTGCTCTTATAGTCGGTTGCTATGAAGGCTGGATGAGATGGAGTCGTTGTATTGTTCTTCATCAACTTTAATCGGACCTCCTCCTGTGCCATTGCTGCTATGGCATCCTCTAAGGCAGGTAGAGTAGGTTGATGAAATAAAGTAGCACGTCTCGCCTCAAATTCGGAGTTCAATCCTTTGAGAAACTGCATCACTCGTCTGCGTTCAATCCATTTTCTAGCAGCTGCTATGCAATCTGCATGTGGAAAATCCAGAGGATCATAGTGATCTAAATCAGCCCACAAACGCTGCAGTTCAGCAACATACTCCATCACAGAATTTTCCCCTTGTCTGAGTTCACCAACTCTCTCCTCTGTTTCAGCTATTAACATCACATTCCCTTCACCTGAGTACAGTTTTGAGACGGTTTTCCATACCTCAGTAGCAGTTGAGATAGTCTCAACAGTTGCAGCAATGGTTGGAGACAAGGAGTTCAACAACCATGCCACTATCAAAGAGTTGGTACTGCTCCATGTCCTCCATTCTGAAGTTTTCTTGTCTCCTGGCTCCTCTGCCTCACCACTGACAAAGCCCTCAAGCCCTTTAGTCCTCAAGATGAGTAGCGCCCTTCTTGACCAGCTCAAATAATTCTTAACACCTTCCAGCTTAATTTCATTTGGCATCAAGTCAATTTTCTGAATTGGCTCAATGTGAGGAACAATTGCATTATTTAGAGATGCTGCAGCTCCTACCTTGGCTGTTAGGAGCTCAGCCAATTTTTCAATTGCCTTCTCGAGTCCCTGATTTTCTCCCATGTCTTGCCTCAATCACAGCAAGCAAGAACTTTCCTTCTTCCTCAGTACGCTATCTAGCAGCCCCTCACACAGCAGCACCAAATCAATCCAGGAGCTCTTACCTCCTCTTCTCTGCTAACTCCACTGTAGTACACCACCAGCAGCAACAGAGTCAGCAGCAGCACTTGCAAGCAGCAACAACAGCATCTTCCTCCTTCTCCTCTGCAAACAACAGCAGTTCCAGCACACAGCAGCCACAAGCAGCAGCAGTGCAAAGAGCACCCTCTGCCGCACCAACAGCAAGCAGCAGCAACTACAGACTGTTCTTAGTCTTTCTCCAGCAGCAGCAAGCCAGCCGCACAAGCAGCAAACCAGCCAGTACTTGGCCTCTCCCCTGGCGCAGCCGCCTCCTTCCTCTGCCCTTTGCCACACACAGTAGCACCCGCAGCACCAGGAGCACTTTGCGCGCGCGCACCTCTTCACGGGAGAGAGCAGTGCCGCCTGTAGCCTCCAATCCCCTCCAGGCGCTCCGCAGGCATCCCGCGCGCTCGCACGCAGCCGCGCCCGCCGGCCCTCTCCAGGCGCGCCTCTACCGCCGCCGGTCCCGCCTCCAGTGCCCCGCGCAGCACACGCGCGCCAACAACCACCCTGGGTGCCCGGAGCTCCGCCCCACGCTGCCGATTCACCGCCGGCGACCTACAGAACCCAACATCGCCTCCCGCCTGTGCTCTGATACCATGAAGTGTGGTGGGTTTGGGAAATTTTTGGATAACTCTCTTCCTCTCTAGTCTGTACAATACATATACTGGTTTACATGGGCCATGTGGGCCAAATTCACACATATACAGCCCAACAGCCAACATTCTAGAGACACGAGGAAGGCCTTGTCTATTTCGATACTTCACCTTGGTTGCAATCCATCCAGAACATAACCTAATTTTCCTTAAAGGCTCGGTGGAATCGAAGCAGGCACTTATGTCGTATGATATGGATACCCAGAATCTGCAAGTTATCTGCAGCCTTGAAAATTACCCAATGGAAAATTTGCGACCTCAAGTTCCCTGTTTTGTTGAATGGCTGCCTTCGGATGCTCACTGAATTTCAGAGCAGCTTCACATATGCTAAGTAGGCATGGCACTTTCATGAAAGTCAGCTGTTGGGTATGGTCCTGATCTTCTAGTTTTGGGCAGTGGCTTGCACAAGTTCTACATTTACTCCAATTTTTTTTTTCATATCAGTTGGCTTCCAGGTGCATGTGCTTTTATGCCTCGAACAATGTTTTGTTGGATAGGCAGTGAGAACTTGTAAGCCACTTACTAATTCTTGTGGTCACTTGTTATTGTTAGCCTCTCATGTGGGTAAGTGTAAGACAATGGGTATTTTATCTGTTTGAAATTATCTGTATTTTACATCTCTCTCTGTCCATTTATTCTGGGCCAGAACCTCTAGCGAGGAACTTTCTATCCCAACAAAGTTAAACATTGGTGTTGTCTTGTTTTGATGCATTTGAAAGTTTATTTAGTCCTTTTTTCTTATTCGAAATAATTATACGTTAGCGTCGACTTCTCAAGATTATTGTTTTAGTGAAATCTGTATGCATGATGTTCCATTGACCGAGAACGGAATACTATCGTCTTTTCTAGGGAAAGAGAACAACACAACTCATGTCATGATGGTGTTCACTGTTCATCACTTTCGGCTGTGCAACCCGTTAGTGTGCTGTTTGTCTTTGTTCCGACCAGTATGTCTGAAGTTTTGCTTGACTGAATCAATTTCTGAACATTCTGAGATTTTACTGTCCATAATGTGAACTTGCGGAATTTTGTCATCCGCTGAAATCGAGTTGTTAAACGCACAAACTGAACTCTGCTCACACTGCTATTTACGGTTTTGAGTGACACACAATGCTAGCCGAGGCTGCTGCCCAAATTGTTACGCTGATTGCCTGCGTGTTTCCTCTTTATATCTAGTTAATCTTGTCAACCTCTCGGTGATCTACCATAATTAGGATTAGCCTCTTCGTTTTTTGCAGCAAGACGCTAGATGTTGCTCCTCTACTCCTGGACACTGTAGACCGCTGTTTATATTTAGCTAGTTTGATTTTTATTCAGTTTGTATCCTACACTGTTATGCAGTTACTTGAGCCTTTTGGTTTAACTGACTGGAATATGCCGATAACCTGATACTACGTGTGTGTATTAGGGTGGGCTACTTTTTAGAACGAAGGCTCAAGAAGACCCCAACTTTGCATTAACAAAGTGTCAATCGGCCAATTATACAAGAACTAGGCGTCTAGGCCACCACACTACAACGGTTGAAAGGTACAAAGGAACTATTAGAAATTTAGAAGAACTTACAAAGCTACACATCCATCCAGCAAACAGAGAATACAGAATTAGAACAACTAGATGAGAAGTAGCCCTCAGCTCAAAGACACCTAAAACGACCACGGATGAAACCTCGAGGATCAGCAAACTGCCTGAAGGAGTCGAACACAAGACTAAAACCAGGGGCTGGAGATGTCCAAACACCTGCCTCCTCTAACGCCGAAGGGGATCCCATCCCCTCGCCTAGGGTCGAAGGCGCCGCACTGTCGGACTGTAGAGACGCTCACCCGAGAGCTAGAATAGGAAAAACTAAAAAAAAGGAAAAAATGTAAGAAAATAATTTTGGTGAAATAGGATGTCCCTAGATATTCATGTTGGATAAACAGCAACTAAGATTTACTGAGGGCCAATGACCAGTACATATACAGATGTGGTAAAGTGCAGAAAGGCCCCTTATACAATGGGGATGTACAGAATGAACTATGCACATCTAACACCTCCCCCCCCCCCCCCCCCCCCCCCCCCCCCCGCCCCCCTCAAACTCATGGTGGATGAACAACGCTGAGTTTGGAGAGGAAAAACCCATGCTGTGCTTGAGTCTGTGCCTTAGTGAAGAAGTCAGCCAACTGTAGCTCCGAGGGCACATAGTGAAAAGCGAGATTCTGATCCTGCACAGCAGCACGCACAAAGTGGGCATCCACACCGATGTGCTTGGTGAGCTCATGCTTCATCGGGTCACGCGCAATACTGATAGCACCAGTGCTGTCAGACAGTAGAGGAGTGGAGGTAGGAGCAGACACACCAAAATCCTCAAGTAACCACCGTAACCATATCACCTCAGCCGTCAACATAGCCATGGCTCGCAACTCAGCCTCTGTGCTCGAGCGAGAAACTGCAGTCTGCTTCTTTATCTTCCAGGCAATAAGAGAGCCACCAAGAAAGACACAGTAAGCAGACAGTGAGCGTCGATCAGAGGGATCACTGGCCAGGTAGCATCAGAGTAGGCCTGGAGCTCAAGAGAGCTGGAGGGGGGAAAGAAAAGGCGCTGAGAGATCGTGCCACGAAGATATCGTAGAACACGGAGGAGATGACTATAGTGGACAGAGGTGGGGGCTGAAACAAACTGACTCAGGATGTGGACAGGATAGGAGATGTCAGGACGCGTAACGGCAAGATAGACAAGACTGCCAACAAGATGACGATAGCGAGTGGGGTTAGGAAGAGGGTCACCATCAGAGGCACGAAGCTGAACGTTGAGCTCCATAGGAGTCACAACTGTACGCTCATCACCGAGAGCAGCATGAGCAAGAAGATCCTGAATATATTTTTCTTGGGAGATGTAGAAGCCATCAGAGGTCGAGGAGATCTCAATCCCAAGAAAGTAGTGAAGTGGACCAAGATCAGTCATGAGGAACTGATCGCGAAGGCGAGCCTCAACAAAGGCAATATAATCAAGGTCGTCACCAGTGATGATCATTTCATCAACATAGAGGAGGAGAAGAGTCCGACCACGAGAAGATGTGTGAACAAACAACGCGGGATCATGATCACTGGGCAAGAAACCAGCTACCGTCACCACAGAGGCGAAGCGCTCAAACCAGGCACGAGGGGCCTGCTTAAGACCATAGAGGGAACGGCGAAGTCTACAGACCATACTATCAGGAGCGTAGTACCCCGGTGGTGGCTGCATATAAACCTCCTCACGCAATTCGCCATTCAGAAAAGCGTTTTGAACATCAAGTTGAGAGATAGACCACTTGCGAACAGAAGCCACATCAAGAAGAGTGCGGACAGTGGTCATGTGTGCCACAGGTGCGAATGTCTCATCATAATCACGCCCCTGCTCTTGCTGAAAACCACGGGCCACAAGACGAGCTTTGTAGCGCTCAAGAGAACCATCGGAGCGAGTCTTAACCTTGTAGACCCACTTGCAGGTGATGGGACGGACACCAGAAGGAAGGGGAACCAGATCCCATGTGCCAGAGCGCTCAAGAGCAGCAAGCTCTTCGGCCATCACAAGTTGCCATTCAGGCTGATTCATGGCAGTTCGGTAGGAAGTGGGCTCAACAATAGCAGAGAGACCATACCGATCAGGGGAGTAGCAATCAGGTGGAGGGTGAGGCCGAGCACGAAGGTTGTGAACCGGGGGAGGTGGGAGAGGAGGTGCACCAGAGGTGGAAGGCTCGTCAGAGAAGACATTCTCAGGACGAGATCGACGAGTATAGTGTAGAGGAAATGGTGAGAGAGGGCGACGGACTGGAGATGAAGGTGGAGAAGTGGAGGAGGAGGATGAAGAAGACGGTGTCGGTGAGGAATGAGAAGGAATGAGAGGTGCCGGAGGAAGAGGTGCCACATGAGGCACATAGCCGGGTGTGTCAGGAAGGAGTAGGAAAGAAATGTCGTCCACGGAGAAACTCGAGGAAGAAGAACGTGGGTAGTAAGAACGAGACTCGTCAAAAGTCACATCACGCGAGATGCACAAGCGACGACCCACAAGATCCCAACATCGATAGCCCTTGTGCTCAGCACTGTAGCCAAGAAAGACACACTCAACCGACTGAGCAGTCAGTTTGGTGCGTTCTCGTGGAGCAAGAAGAACATAACACACACATCCAAACATCCGAAGAGCGAAGAAGTCAGGGGAACGTCCAGTGAGACACTCCATAGGAACACCACCCTGCAAAGCAGTCAATGGCTGAATGTTGATGAGATAAGTAGATGCAGAAACAGCTTCAGCCCAAAAGTGAGGCGGAAGTGAAGCGGAAATCATCAGCACATGAGCCGTTTCAAGTTGGTGACGATGCTTACGTTCGGCAACGCCGTTCTGAGCATGAGCACCAGGACATGAGAACTGGGCAAGAGTACCCTGTTCCACAAGAAAACCACGCAACAACTGAGAGATAAACTCACCAGCGGAGTCAGCACGAAAAGTACGAATGGTCGTGGAAAACTGGGTGTGAACCATGGCAGCAAAACGTTTGTATATAGAGAGAACCTCGCTACAAGTTTTCATGAAGTAGAGCCAGGTGTAGCGAGAGAAATCATCAATAAACAAGATATAATAGCGATGACCACCTTTCGAATCAAAGGGGGCAGGACCCCAAACATCAGAATGAACTAAGTCAAAAGGTCGCTGAGATACCGACTCACTGGTAGGATAAGGCAACTGGGTCTGTTTGCCAAGTCTGCAACCATTACAATGTAAAGAAACATCTCCAGATACAGACCCCAAGAGGCCCTGACAAACTAAGGAAGACAAGTGAGAGCCACAGATGTGACCGAGGCGATGATGCCACTGCTGGAAGGACGCAGACGAAGATGCAGCAAGAGCATGGGAGCTGGCAGGAGTGGTGGCAGCGGAAGGAACACGAAGCCAGTCAACCTCCCAAAGGCCCTCTAACTCACGGCGCCGGGGGCCAGCACCAACCAAAGCCTTGGTGCGTCGATCCTGAATGGAGCAAGAGTCGGTATCAAGGATGACACAACAACCAGAATCAGTAAGTTGGGCAGCGGAAAACAGATTCATGGTAAGACGAGGAACATGTGAAATACTAGGAACAGAAAAAGAGGGAGTGGAAAGAAGGCCACGACTAGCAACAGGAAGAGGTGTGCCATCGGCGGTAAGAACATTAACAGGCGAATCAAGAGATCGGAGAGAAGACAACACAGAAGAATCGGAAGACATATGGAAAGAGGCTCCAGAATCCAAAACCCACGAAGATGTACCTGACTGTGTGGATGCCTGCGGTGGTGGAGAGGTGGCTGCAGTCACAGCAGCAGCTGAACCAGTCGACGAAGAGCCTGAGGAAGCCAGGAGGCGTTTGAGCCTCACAATGTCCTGGTCAGTGAGTGACAGGGTCGAGGAAGATCCAGGAGTCCCACTGGAAGAGGAGCGCCGCTGGTCTCGCTTCTTCTCACGGCAATCAGACTCGGGGTTACCGGGCCGAGAGCAGTAGCCACAGAAGGTGTCACGGCGCAACCGGCCCCTCTCAGTATAAGCAGGCCGACTCACCCCCCTGAAGGTGTAGGGAGGAGCGGTGGAGCGGTGAGCCGAGCAGGCGACACAGGAGCCCGAGCAGCCAACACAGACGGAACCACCAACAAACCAGCAGAGCGAAGGCGGGTCTCCTCAGCACAAAGCTCAGCAAGCACCTTCGAGATCGGAACACGACCACGAGCAAGCAAGTGAGCACGTCTGGGCTCAAACTCAGAGCGGAGACGAGATAAGAACTCATGGACCCGCTAAAACTCTAGATCAGACCGAGTAGTCTGACAGCAACGACAGGTGCCACAAACAACTGTCCGAAGAGAGTCAAGCTGAAGCCATATGGCAGAGCACCGTGAATAGAACTCATCAACAGAGGAATCACCTTGCTGGAGGGCGTGCTCCTGACGCACCACAGAGAGATAGAGAGCATCACCAGAGGGCTGATAGCGCTGACAAAGATAAGACCACGTCGCTGCAACTGTGCCAAGTCCCATGAACTCGGAGGCAAACTGAGGGAGAACACTCGTAGTGAGAACAGCAGCAGCTGGAGCATCATCATTGCACCACTGAGTGTGAGCAGACAGATCATCCCGGTAGACAGAGAGAGTATCAGAATAAGAAGATACCTGCTGATCATAAGCATCAACCGCAGCATCATCCAGAGCCTTGACAGCATCCCGGTCAGCCTGAGAAGCATCAACAGCAAGGACCGACGGCACTGGTGGAATTGGGGCCACTGGCGCAACCGAGCATGGCGGACAAGGGACCTCGCCAGAGAGAACACCCCACAGAAGGAGTCCACGCATATGAATGCACATGAAGCCCACAAACTCAGCATAGTTGGTGACATCGAAGATCACCGAACAGCGAGGAACAACAACATAGCCCGGAGAGGACATGACAAACTGGTTGTCCCTCTTTTTTTTGGAGTCAACTTCTCAAGAGTCAATCTGGATCGAGAAAGCGGCAGAGGTGCGAGCCCTCACGCACGGGCGATGGGGAACAAGGCCCGAGCCCCAGCCAGAGCGAGCGAGGCAGGAGCCAGGCAGGGGCTCCCGGCCGAGCAGGAGATGGGCGCGGGACGGGCTGGCCCCGAGGAGCTGGCCCCAGCTGGAGCGAAGGAACTAGGCGGCGGCGACCAGCCCGCAGGGAGCAGCGGACGGGACCGGGGGGCGGGGAGGCCCGATCCGCGGCGAAGACAGCCAAATCCGCGGCGAATGGGACCGAGCGGAGCTTGGTGTAGGGGCGGCCGGCCGGTCAGGGGACAATGGCGACCGGGCCGGTCCTGGCTGTAGACGGGGAAGCCGGGGGAAGCCTAGAGCGAGCTATGCAGGGGACGGGCCAAGGGCGACATGATCCACGGTGAGAGAGAGAGCAGCGGTAGCCGGAGAGCAAGATCGAGGGGAGGAGCTAGCACGGAGTTGCAGCGTGCGGGAGAGAGGGGAACCTAACATCTGATACCATGTTGGATAAACAGCAACTAAGATTTACTGAGGGCCAATGGCCAGTACATATACAAATGTGGTAAAGTGCAGAAAGGCCCCTTATACAATGGGAATGTACAAAATGAACTATACACATCTAACAATTCACCCATTAGATGTTAAAATGGGCTGCCATCAGATCCGCTTTGGTGGACTGGGAGAGGCCTCTGCAATCAGATCCGCTTTTTTTGGAACCTAAAGAAAAATTAGGTCCGCTTTGGGCCTCAAACTTGGCCTTTTTCTTGGCTCTATACTCCGTTTCGCGTCTCCCGTCCGGCTTCAGCTCCGCCGCCGTGTCTCGTTCATCGCCGCCATTCACGTCGCGCTCCAAGTCTGCTACCCTCCTCTTTTTTTAGAACCGGGCTTTACCCCTTTCCATTGCATAGAACGAAAATACAACCAGTTCCAAACAGAGAAAACAGGAGGAGGGAAAGAGGTAGAGCGAGTTCCCGCACTACCAGGAAACCCACCGCACTCGCTCGCCGTCGAAACAAATGCTGCGAAGCGAAAACCTGAGTAGCACGAATATAAAGTCTATCCTATTACAGGCTCAAAAGATCAAACTAGATCGGTCATAGAATTTTGCTAGTCGGGTAGAAACATCTCCAGGCAGAAACGCCAGCAGGTAAACGGCTCAAGCCATCCATCTTCTTCAACTGCAGCACCTTGGAAGCATCAGGCGCCCTGGGTCGTTTGCTTGGCGGCGGCGCACATCTTCATCAGCTGCATTGTGCTAGCCCTGATCATCTCTGCTCCCGTACGCAGCTCCCTGGTGGCATCCCCTTGCTATAGACCTGTCCAGTATAACAGAAAGGAGCACAGAGAAAACACAATCTTAAAAGGAGTCTTGATTTTTTTTTTCAAAAGTGACCTGATTGCGGGCCAACCATATAGCCCAACAGGTGGCCGCCAAGCCCACCGTGTAAAAATACTTCTTCCCAGGAAGAAATTTGTGACACCACATGAAATATTGCTAGAAGTTTTTGGGGCATTTGTCAGTGCCCAGCACCACCACAATGGATCACCATACTACCCTGGCCACATGGCTAGTAAAAAGAGATGCTCAGTTGTCTCCAGCTCTTTATAGAAGGAGCAGCATGGGTTTCATGGCCATTTTCTCTTTTTCATGACTTGCCTCGTGAGCACCGCGTCTTGTGATAATTGCTAGACAAAGATTTTGATCTTCAGAGGGATTTTGGCTCTCCAAATCCACTTGTAATGGCATCCACTAAGAGGTCTTTCCAGCATCTTGTAGACTGATTTGGTCGTGAACTTGCCGTTTTGGTTAAGGATCCAAAAAACTCAATCACTTTTCTCAGTCAGAGGGATGTTTTTAATAGCAGCACACAAGGTTTCCCACTGTCCAGACAATTCAGGGGTGAGCCTACGCCTGAAAATAGAGGTGGACTCAAGCTCATTTCTCTTGTCTAGGGTGCTATCCAGGACGGTTGCAGATCTCAAACAAACCCGGGTATTGATCCTGCAATGGGAGCATCACATTCATTGGATCTTTCCACACTCTTGTCAAGTTTCCAGCCCCAATCTCAATTTTCCCGCCCATCATATATATGTCTTTCACTTTAAGCAGGTTTTTCCAGCAAGGCGAATCAGAGAACTTGGGGGTAACGTCAGCAACAGATTTGTTGCAGAGATATCTGGCACGGACGATATCTTGCCACAACCCATTCTGAGTCTCTAGCTTCCACCACCATTTAACCATGAGACTAATATTTTGCTTCCGGAGGTCTTTTATGCCTAAACCCCCTTTGTCTCTGGATCTACATATTCTACTCCACTTGACAAGATAGTATCTTTTCTTTTCGTTACATCCTTGCCAAAAGAAACGGTGTCTGTGTTTGTCTAGCCTTTCAATGAAGGTTTTATTCATTAGCCACATCGACATGTGGTATAGGGAGAGCTGTGTGACCACCGAATCAAGCAGGGTGTGTCTCCCCCCATCAAGGCAGCATTGCCAATCCAGGCATCGAACCTCTTTAAGTATTTGCTAACAATGAATTCCCAATCAGAGGTTTTCAGGTTAGCATAACTGACATGCATGCCTAGGTATTTAAGTGGGAAACTGCCAACCTCACAGTCGAATATCTCAGCATATTTATTGACAACAGTCTCATTTCCACCTACAGTAAGAATTTCGCTCTTCTGAAAGTTAACTTTCAGGCCAGACATCATCTCAAACATGTACAGCAACAACTTCAGGTTGATTGCTTTGTCAATGTCATCTTCTATGCAGATGATGGTGCCATCTGCGTATTGAAGGACCGCCACCCCATCAGGAATAAGATCGGAAGCTAGGCCCACTATCATCTTATTTTTCTGAGCATTTTTAATCATTTTGGTGAGGCACTCAACAGCCACGTTGAATAAAAAAGGGGAGTGGGGGTCCCCCTGGCGGACCCCTTTCTTACTTTGAAAATACGGGCCAACATTGCTGTTAAGTTTAATACTAACAGTCCCATTGTAGAGGATTTGTTTAACCCACCCGCACCTAGTATCATTGAAACCTCGCATCTTGTGACATTCTAGGAGAAAGTCCCAATTAACCTTGTCATAGGCTTTTCCAAAATCCAGTTTAAGGACAATCCCCACTCTTTTCTTAACATATGTGTAGTTAAGAATTTCATGAAGAGACAGGACACCATCCATAATGTTTCTGCCTTTATCAAATGCATTCTAGGTAGGGCTGATGAGTTTATCCGCATAGATAGCCACTCTACGATCAAGGACTTTCGTAATCAGTTTATATGAGCATCTCAACAAACAAATGGGTCTGTACTGCTGGATTTTCTCAGCCCTAGAGGTTTTTGGGAGAAGGGTAATAATCCCGTAGTTAAGCCGCTGCACATCCAGTTTCCCTTGGTGGAAATGATCAAACAAGGCCATAATGTCATCTTTAACAATCTCCCAACACACATGGTAGAATTCGGCCGGGATGTTACCGGGTCCAGGAGCCCTGTTGGGAGCCATGTCAAACAGGGCTTCCCTAACCTCCTGTTTTGTGAAAGCACAGCAAAGATCAGTGTTATCCTTCTCATTTAATTTCTCCTCAGCCGACCAGGTACCCGGATCAAGGTGAAGTTGGTTACCAAGATCTGGGCCAAATAGCTCTTTGTAAAACTCAGTAGCGTGAGAAATTAGGTTATATGTGCCCTTAATCACTATCTCACCCACCCTGAGGAATTGGATTGTGTTTTTGCGTTTTTGCCCATTGGCAATTTTATGATAGTAGTCAGTGTTTAAATCCCCTTTGAGGAACCAGCGCTCGTGGGATTGTTGAAGCCAAAAAATTTCCTCGTTCACCAAAATCTCATAGAGCTCAGCACTAATATCAACTTTCCTACCGTACAGGTCAGGGGGCAACATATCCTCCTCTTCTAGTTCCTCCAGCATAGACAGTTCTGCGAAGCTCCTCTTTTCTTCTCTTATCGTGCCCATATTTGTCCGAGCCCCACCCTTTGAAGTAGGTCTTAAATCTTTTCAACTTGATATTCAATACATCTATTGGGTCGTTCGATGCAACTTTCCTAGCCGGGATTCTCCCAACAGTGGGCAAGAAGCTGTCATCTTTGAGCCATGAAAGATCAAAACGAAATTCTCGAGGGTTTGGCACTTCGCGCCCTTCTTCCCCAGAGGAGAGAAACAAGGGGTTATGGTCAGAGATTTCTCGAACTAATTTCCTCACAGAATCCATTGGGAAAGCATCTTCCCAACTTTCGGACATCAGGATGCGATCTAGCTTTTCCAGGGTGGGGTGAGCCTGATTGTTGGTCCAGGTATACTTACCCCCACTAATGTGTATTTTTTGAAGGGCTAAAGTATTGATGATGGAATTGAATAGGTCAGTAGCTTTATTGTTTCCCATTTTTTATTCTTCTCGCCAGGGTGCCTCAAAATATTAAAGTCTCCCCCACTATGTAGGGCACACTCATGCCACTACATGAGGCAGCTAGTTCAATCAAGAATTCATTTTTGAATTCATCGTGTGCTGACCCATAGACCACTAACAATCCCCACTGAAACTTTTTCTTCTTGTCAAAAAGCACCATTTGGAGCACATATTTGCCCTTAGAACAAAATTACTTCTAATGTATCTCTCCTCACACAGCACAGGATCCCCCCAGATTTGCCTACAGAAGGCACCCAGTCCCATTGAAATATGTCAAAGGGATCAATCCTTCTCAAGCATTTAGGAGTGAGGTCTTTCTTCATAGTTTCCTGCAACCCCAGAAAATCCAGGGAATGGTCAGTGATCCTGTCTGAGAGGCAGGTGGCCATTCCTTTCTTGCCTACCCCCGACAGTTCCAAATGAGACCTCTCATTTGGAACGCTTTTTTATGGAATTTGGCTCGAGTAACCCTGCCAGGAGACAGAGCAGGGCTACCTAAAGGATCATTGTCAGAATTCTTTTTCTTCTGGCTCCTAGTCACAGGCCTAGGAACCTTCACAACAGATTTATGCTGCTTTTTCTTTCTAGATTTGATAGAAGAGATTTGTTCATATATATATATATATATATATGTTCTTCTTGGTCTAGCCACTCTAAGTTCATAGGGGTGTTCCTACCCACACCATCAACTACCACTAGGTCATCAGGCACCTGACTAGTGGTATCACTCTTCTTTTTGTCCTCTAGCTCTTTTCTAGCACATTCTAGTTCTCTGATAATGTCAACAGTAGTAAAATTATCATCAGGTATATCTACCCCCATCTTGCTAGCCCTACTAATCATTTCATTATTAGACAGGACAGCAAAAGAATTTTTATGAGCAGGTGAAGTGTTACCTTCCAAAATTTTCTTGCTGGCAAGTTTTCTGGCCTTGTCCTCCATCTTGTCCTGCATTCCAGGAGCGTTACGCTTGCTGAATCTCAGTGGAGGCTCAGGTGCTAGTGGAGGGGTAAGTATGATTTCCTCCACACTTTAAGAAGATGGGAGTTGTACCATGTAGCTGCTTGAAGTTTTTAGTCCAGGGTCCACCTCACCAGTCACCTCCACAATCTGAGACAGGTTAGAAATAGTTCAGCAAGGCATAGAATTTTTGTTATGAGTAGCATTTGTCACCTGAATATCTTGGATAGAGGACTCAGCAACATCAGGGTTCATGGGTACAATCCACTTCAATGAGCCCCCACACTTCTCGTGTCTTTTTTCATCAATCTCTCTCTGCATGGTTTCGATAAGCAAGGAGTTGTCTGTATCACTCTCAGAGGAAATAGATCCATCTTTTTCATCGCATAGCAGGTGACATGCCTTGCCACCACGATAAGATCCCCCAGGGGCACTACGCCCAGCAGATTCACTGTGAGTTTCTCCTTTATCTTGTTCAGCACGCTTCCTTTTAGGGGTTTGGTCTGGTTTGGTTCTTTCATTAGGAATGGGATCCATAGTTTCTTCCTCAACAGGATTTCTGACCAAAACCTCCTCAACCTCGTAAGTGAATCTATAGAAACGTCCTACAAGCACTCCTTCAGCAGTGGCAGGGAGTTGGGCAATCGAGCGACATCCAATCTTAGCCTTGACAGACGAGGGGCGATTGATAGTTGACATATCAACTTCCAGAGTGATCCCAACTAGGCCTCTCACATAAGCTACAGTTTTGTCACATCTCTTATTAGGTGGAATTTTTCCAATCCTAACCTAGGCGATCTCCAGCAGACCCTCAGAGTCAATATCCTCAGACCAGGGAGAGAACTTGACACTAACGCCACACTGTTTCAGCTTAATGTTTTCAACAAACAGAGCTTTGTCAACTTCCCTAGGGTTCGACATTCTCATCACAAATTTCTATGGAGCAAAGAATCTGGCAGAGCAGCGCCATCCTTGTCCAACATAAACAGTCAATTCATGCTCAATATCTTTGGTTGGAGCAGAGCCATCAGTTATAGTGACTACAATGTTGAAGATATTTTCTCTAGCCTGTCTGTCCACACTGAAATCAGGAATGTAGAAAAAACCTTGCCCCTTGGATTGGAATGCACACATCACAGGTGTGTGATCCCATGGGAAGAACTCATTGCACACAATGGACATGTGGCCTCTCTTCTTACATCTCTCACAAAAAGCTTGCGGGCAACGGACAGTAAAATGACCAAGGTAGGTGACAGATCTGGCAGCTATCATAGAGAGGAGCGATAGTACCGGATGAAGAATTCTCGCGATTCTTCGGAGAGGTGTTGTTCTTGTTGAAGGCGCGAGGGTTCTTGCCATCGTTGTCTCCCCCACACCTATCTTGACGGGGAGGAGGAGCTGCCTGCTGCCCCTTGACCAGCGGCGGCTCGCGCGACCCCTGCAGGTCATCAACGTCGCCGTCCCACCGAGTTTGCCGGGCGTGGTTCGCCTGCGGGCCTCTGGCCACCTTCTCCCACTTGTCATCGGTCATGGAGGAGTTCCCCATATCTATCTTGCGCTTCCACACGTTGGAATCGAAGCCGCGGCCGCGGCCATGATCGAATCGCCCAGCCCCGCGGCCATGGCAGCCCGCACCAAAGCCATCCCCTCTCATCTCAACAGACATGTTGCCCTTGGATCTAGCAGGAGGATTGTGGGGGGAGGGGAGGCAACTACTTGAGCAAAGGAACGAAGGTCACCATGGATTTTGCCTTCCCACCAGGAGAAATTTGGACGAACCCTAGATCTGGCGAGAGACGGAGCGCTCCAGAAGTGGGCGAAGCTCTGGTCAAGATCTAAAATGGGGGAAGGGGTAGAGACCGCACGTTTAATACCCGCGGCGCTCCCGGAAACCCTAGGTCCAGCTCTCTCATGGCGGTCTGATTTCCCCTCACCCACGTGGCGCGCATCCAATCCATGGCGGACCGGTCCACATCCCAGCACCCCGGGGCCATTTGTCATATGTGGCGGTCGGCGGTGTGATCCCAAACCCGTGCGCCCGCGCCCGTGAACCGTGTACCCCGATGGGCCATACGGCGGCGCACCCTCACCGGAATCCGCGCCACTCGACGGGAGGCGATCACAAACCCTAGCAAAATGGCAGGGAAACGAGACGATATCCCTGATGTCGATCGACTCACCAGATCTGAGGTAACGAGCATCCACCGTGATCCCACGCGCGTCGATGAGCATGATCCGGAGCGCCTCCTTGCGCAATCGTAGTTCGCCGTCGTTGAACGTGACGTGCCGCGCGGTCGCTAAGTCTGTCGCGAACCGAACGCTCCAGCGGACGTCGCTCTCCATCCCCTCACCAGATCACGGTATGATGCCTTGTCTACTTCCCTCCTCTTCCTTCTAATCGTGAAAGAGAGACACTTGGGAGGAGCGCAGCTCAACCCTAAACAAACTGCCTCTACGGCTCTATCATTCGCAGTAGCGGCAGGCCGGATACGGGATGGAGAGGATGAGGAAGGAGGAGAAGCAGGCGATGGAGGCCCTCCCCAACGACCTCCTCCGGGAGATCCTGTCGCGGGTGCCGTACCGGTCGCTGTGCCGCCTCAAGTGCGTGTCGCCGGCGTGGCTCGCGCTGTGCTCCGACCCCGCCGTCCGCAGGAGGTCGCCCCAGACGCTCTCCGGCTTCTTTGGCGATTCCCCCGGTGCCACCCGTTTCCTCAACCTATCCGGTAGAGGCTGGCCGCTGGTCGATCCCTCTTTCTCTTTCCTGCGACTGCGCGTGGCTACCACTGTGTCACGCTCATGAGCTACCGCGGCGGCATCCTCCTCTGCCATGGCATGAGAGCGGGACACGGAGAATACGTCGTGTGCAACCCCGTGACCGAGGAGATCTGGGCCGCACTGCCCCGGCCTGATAGCCATGAACCATCGGAACCTAATGCTTATGGCCGCATGGTTAGCTTGTGTTTCGACCCCGCAGTTCCCTCTCGCTTCGCGGTGTTTGTCATCATCGATGATGATCATGACAACTAGCTGTGAATGGACTTCCATGGGGAGTGGATGGGGTCACCAAATTCTGACAACTAGCTGTGAATCGGGATACTTCTTCTTAGGTGGCACTCTACACTCCATTGCTTATGATTCCGGCGACAACACATTTGACTCAGAGGGTAATACAATAAACTTGATAGTTACCGTGGACCTGGATGGGAGTACCTGGTGGACAATTCAACAACCGCCTAAATCTGATGTTTCTTCCATGGGGAAATCTTAGGGATGCATATATGGTATGGAGACTGACCGTTGTAATGGTTGGCGGATATCAGTTTGGGTTCTGGAGGATTGTGTCAGTGGAAACACTGCCAGTCTTCTGGAGCTGCTAGGAAGGTCTTGTTGTGAGCGCTGTGAGTACTACACCTTGTTAGGATGATCTCCACCGTGTGGGCCCAACAGCCCACCGGGCCCTTAGATCTGCGCCCTGATCGGGGGCGCTCAACCCACTATGGTTGACGGGCCCCTGTCACCTGCACTATATAAAGAGGTGGGGGCGGTGGCTCTCATTACGAGGTTCGTCCCAGCGCCGTACACCCCACCTAATCCCCTACAGATCTAGGGTTAGTGCAGTGCTGATGGGAAGCACCGCCACCACCACTCTCTGCCATCACACCGGCACCGGCGCCATAGCCGGCAACCGGAGCCCCTCTAGACACAAGGAGAAGGTAAGAAGCACCGTGAATCATCTAGCCTACCCGATCCATGGATATAACAATGGTATCACACCATGCTAGGCTTAGATAGTATTCGGTACAAAGGAAAAACAGAGAAATAAAGTTCCCCTCCTCCCACCAAGAACTCTAGACAGGGCAAAGTACATCACCGGAGAAGGGCCTCGGGCCTCACCGGAAAAGTTGCGCCGCCGTTATGGCCGCGCCGTTCCTCTCGATCCGGACGCGCATCGACAAGCCGAGGCGTCGGACGAAGAACTACCGGAGCCAACTCAACGGTATGCCGGAAAAGAAAAGAAAAAAGATAACAAAAAAGCGAGAAGGGGGGGCACCGCGGCCCAACCGCTCGACGACGGCGCGCTCACCCCAAGGGGAACGCACCACCGGTGAAGGGATCGGCAACGGCGCTGCCACTCCATGTCGTCGGGCGCTGCAAGGGAGCAGAGGTGGCCTCGGCCTCGCATCTTTCTCTCTGTCTAAGGAAGAAAAGGGGAAGGGGAAAGTAGAGAATGGGTGCTCGCGCGCCGCCGTGGCGACACCGTCGCCGGCGGCCGACGTGGCCCTTGGCGCCTCTCTCTTTTTTTCTCTGTAGCAGGAGGCGGAGGAAGAAAGAGATGGAGAAAGAAAAGGAAGGAAGGGAGCTCGAGCGGCGCAGCATGACGCAGTGGTGCGTCGTCGTTGTCGACGACCAGCGCGGCGCGGTGACCGGGCGGCTGGCGTGGTACGCCACGGCGCAGTCCAGGGAGACGCGGGGGCGAGGAGAGGAACTGGATCGGGTCAGGGGAACTCGCTGTTGGAAATATGCCCTAGAGGCAATGATAAAATGATTATTATATTTCCTTGTTCATGATAATTGTCTATTATTCATGCTATAATTGTATTGTCCGGAAATCGTAATACATGTGTGAATACATAGACCATAATGTGTCCCTAGTGAGCCTCTAGTTGACTAGCTCGTTGATCAACAGATAGTCATGGTTTCCTGGCTATGGACATGGGGATGTCATTGATAACGGGATCACATCATTAGGAGAATGATGTGATGGACAAGACCCAAACCTAAGCATAGCATAAAGATCGTGTAGTTCGTTTGCTGTAGCTTTTCTGGATGTCAAGTATCATTTCCTTAGACCATGAGATTGTGCAACTCCCGGATACCGTAGGAGTGCCTTGGGTGTGCCAAACGTCACAACGTAACTGGGTGACTATAAAGGTACATTACAGGTATCTCCGAAAGTGTCTGTTGGGTTGGCACGAATCGAGACTGGGATTTGTCACTCCGTATGACGGAGAGGTATCTCTGGGCCCACTCGGTAATGCATCATCATAATGAGCTCAATGTGATCAAGTGGTTGATCACGGGATCATGCATTACGGTACGAGTAAAGTGACTTGCCGGTAATGAGACTGAACAAGGTATTGGGATACCGACGATCGAGTCTCGGGCAAGTAACGTACCGATTGACAAAGGGAATTGAGTACGGGATTGATTAGGTCCTCGACATCGTGGTTCATCCGATGAGATCATCGAGGAGCATGTGGGAGCCAACATGGGTATCCAGATCCCGCTGTTGGTAATTGACCAGAGAGTCGTCTCGGTCATGTCTGCTTGTCTCCCGAACCCGTAGGGTCTACACACTTAAGGTTTGGTGACGCTAGGGTTGTATAGATATGAGTATGCAGCAATCCGAAAATTGTTTGGAGTCCCGGATGAGATCCTGGATGTCACGAGGAGTTCCGGAATAATTGGGAGGTAAAGAATTATATATGGGAAGTTGTCATACGGTCACCGGAAAGGTTCGGGGCATATCGGTATTGTACCGGGGCCACCGGAGGGGTTCCGGGGGTCCACCGGGAGGGGCCACCTCTCCCAGAGGGCCTTATGGGCTGTATGAGGAAGGGATCCAGCCCAAAGTGGGCTGGGGCGCCACTCCCCCTAGGGCCCATGCGCCTAGGGTTGGGGGAAACCCTAAGGGGGGGCGCCCCTTGCTTGAGGGGCAAGTCCCCCTCCCCTTGGCCGCCGCCCCCCTCTAGATTCATCTAGAGGGGGCCGGCCCCCTTCCTCCTTCCCCTATAAATAGAGGGGTGAGGGGAGGGCTGCATAGAACATCCAAGGCGCAGCCCCTCCCCTCCCCAACACATCTCCTCCTCCGTCACGAGCTTGGCGAATCCCTGCCGGAGTACTGCTGCTCCACCACCACCACGCCGTCGTGCTGCTGCTGGAGCCATCTTCCTCAACCTCTCCTTCCCCCTTGCTGGATCAAGAAGGAGGAGACGTCACGCTGACCGTACGTGTGTTGAGCGCGGAGGTGCCGTCCGTTCGGTGCTAGGATCTCCGGTGATTTGGATCACGTCGAGTACGACTTCCTCATCCCCGTTCTTTGAACGCTTCCGCGCGTGATCTACAAAGGTATGTAGATGCAATCCGATCACTCGTTGCTAGATGAACTCATAGATGGATCTTGGTGAAACCGTAGGAAAATTTTTGTTTTCTGCAACATTCCCCAACACTCGCCCGGTTTTGTTCGAGAGAAAATCGCGGGTGACCGTCGGATCGTGATCGATGGCCCAGATTGAAACCCTAACCTGTTGCAGGCCTTGGGCTAGAGAGAGCTGGGCTGCTGGCCCTGGCGGGCCTTCTAGGCCGAAAGCAGAAGAGGCCAGGCCGGCTCACGCGGCGCGGCGCGGGGAGCAGGCAGTGACCGGCTTTTTCCGCTGCGGGCCTCGCGTGTCAGGCCTAGGCTTTTTTGTTTTTGTTTTTTTGTCCAGTTTTGGGCAAATTTCAAATAGTATTTTCTATTCAAATTTAATCCAAAGAAAGTTTGTTTAGGAAATAGAAAAAGTTTCTGAAAATGAAAAAAGAAAATTTTCAGAAAAAGAAATGTTCATGAATTTTTATTTGGTCAAAGAAAAGTTTCTGTAAAGAATAAAAAGTTCATGAATTTTTATTCATGTTTTCCGCTGCAAATAAAAATAAAGTGCTTTTTTAAAAAGAGAATAGAATTAAAGTAAAAGATTAAATTGTTGCTTCTCTGATGCATTTTTGAACCAACCGGTTAAAATTGCTTAGAGAGAAAAAGAGTACAGAATTGTTTCTAAATAGAATATTGTAAAGTTTCCGCTGCAAAGTAACAATTTTATCCTCCACTTAAATTGGAACCAACGGGAAAATTTAATTGGAAGAACGGTTCTTAGCAATGTTTTGCCCCTGTGGGTGAAATAAGATGCAGATAGTTTCCGATATGATAAAAGAAATATATTTCTTTTAAAGTTAAAATATGGTATTGTTATTTTCTAACCAACGTTGATGATGACAATATTATAATTCAATGAGTCTTATAGTTAAAAGTTCAAATCTCTGATAAATTTTGTATCCAAGTGACCAATTTTCGGAGAATTTGATAAAGATGAGAACTGTATATTGCTAGTTTTCTGCTGCAATAAAGTTGATAATGATGATTATTTTCTTAGCAAAGTTGTTTAATAGAAATATTATCATCACATTGTTTATGAGTTATATGCATTATTTCCATTTCCGCCCAACGGTGATGTGGAATTAATGTAGAAGAATGAGTTTTATTCTAATTCTACCACAACGGTGATTTAGAGTATAAAAAGGAAGTTTTACAAAAGTTTAATATGCATATTTTTTAACCAGACCAACGTAGGGTTATTTTTATGCTCATTATTGTTGATTATTGGCTATGTTTCCTCAGACTAAAAGTTTTCATGCTTTCATTCGTGAAAGCGAATGGCTGGGTACTTGTGACCCAAAAGATGACCAGGAAAGGTCATAATGTGAGGGAGTATGTTCTCTCTAAATAATGGCTTCAAAAGAAAAGAATTCTTGGATATTAATCCAAGAGAAGAAAACAGATAGATCATTGAGAGTCTTGGTTGACGAATGTCTTTCATGTATTCTATATGAAGAAGATTTTTCAGTCAACATGATTTGAGATGAAACAAGCAACATGCGTGTTTAATTTGACCTCGGATTAAGCATGTGTGTCAAAGAACGTTCGAATTTATTACTGAATTTGATGATTGCATATGCGGTCAAAAGAGCCAATTCTGGCATTCATGTTCCTTACAGGGAATTACCTGCATAGCGGGAAAGAGGATTATGGTAAAACCCACATGGCGGGGAAAGTCTGGGAAAATACCTGCGTAACCGGGTAAAGTTGACATACTATTATGTCAAAAATCCTATATGTCAGGAGAAATTCTGGCAAAGGACTTATCCTGTATGACAGGAGAAAGATATGATGACTCATGTGCTTAATGTGTCTCACTCTAGGAGAAAAGTATGGAGTAGCTATTATGCTTTCCTAGTATCGACCGTACAACTTATGTGTAATGGTCATTAAGCACTCAATAAATCCAAAGAGATTAAAAGTTACAGATGAACCTAAAGATAAGAATTATATGCAAGTGTGACTTGCAAAAGTACTAATGATAAAAAACTCTGTTGAGTTCTGAAATGGAATGAGGAAAAAGTACTCCCATACCAGTTAACAGATAACTTCATTACGTCTGAAGTAATCAGATAAATGAAGTAGATAATCAAAGTTTCCTCAATTCACAAGAGTTATGAATGGTTTTTCGAAATTGTGACAGAAAAGTTCTTGCCACATTTTGAGGGGGAGAAAGAAATAGTTGTATTTTTGGATCTTTTACAGTTCCGAAAGCAGAGTAAGGAATACTAAGACGGTGCTTAAAGTGCCATAAAGAAGAAAGTTTTAACAGAATAAACCCAAATTATAAAGTTTAAAGATACACCATTTTTGAGTGAAGATGGAGTAATCTGGGGGAGCATGTTGTATGACCTATACAACACATGTTGTTAGCTCTATAAAGGATGAATGGGTAAACATGGATCTTGTGATACAAGTCCCTGTAAAACCTATTGCCTCTTGGAAATGAAAGACTATAGAATTAGTTTGCCTCTTGCATTGACAGAGCAACAACATCCCCATATGAAAGAAGTGCCAGTACCTGAGACACTGATGGTCTCAAGGAATGAGAAAATCAGATACTTCTGATTACTATAAAGTCTATGTTAGTGAAATTCAAATGGAGGTTGATCCCACCTCATTTAAAGGCTCATTCGAGCTTTGAGAAGTGTCTGCTTATCTAAATGATAAGAGACTATGTGAGATGAAATGAAATTGGTGAATCCGGCGATGTTTGGGACTGATGAGTAATTTCTAATGGAGCCAAAATAGTAGGCTGTAAAGAGTCTACAAGGACAATGTGACTCCAAAGGAAATATGTAAAGGTGTAAAACACGACTTAAATCGAAAGGTTTTTGCGCATTTTGCACTAAATAGATTACAATGAGTGTTGGTAGCACATCATGATCTGAGTTACATCAGATGAAAGATATTATGATCTGAGTTACATCAAATGAAAGTAAAGAACACAGGGGATACTGCCTGAAGAAGTCTTTTATGGACTAAAGCAATCAAATGTTGTTTTGGGTTAAAGAAAATGAGAGGACAATTGTATTCGTGCAAAGTTATAGAATGGGAAATTCATTTCCTAATCCTGTGCATGTGGATGACATCCTACTTGCTAGTGGTGATGTCAACCTACTGCAGGAGGAGAAAAGAAGTTCTTGTCCTCAAAGTTTAAAAGAATGTTCTCGGTAGAGTGTCTCTCGTTATAAGTATCGAGATTCACAAAGTCGACATGGGTTTATTGAGTGTCTCTCGGTAGAGTGTCTCTCGCTTATTAAAGGCTTACCGCCCAGTGTGTTTGGAGAACACACAGTCGACATGGATTTTATGGTATAGTCTAAAATTTCCGGACAATAAAATGGCCCAAGGTTAAAGAATTTGTTTCAAAACAGAGAGGTACGTTGTGGCTGTATGATTCTATCGGCAATTGAGCTGTGATGATGAAACATGTTCTATGTATTGATTTGTTATGAAACGAGTAAAGTAAAAGTATAAGGTCAAAAGTAAAAGTTGAGATCAAGGGGGAGAATGTTAGGATGATCTCCATCGTGTGGGCCCAACGGCCCACCGGACCCTTAGATCTGCGCCCTGATCGGAGGCGCTCAACTCACTATGGTTGACGGCCCCCTGTCACCTGCACTATATAAAAGAGGTGGGGGCTGGCGGCTCGCATTACGAGGTTCGTCGCAGCGCCGTACATCCCACCTAATCCCCTACCGATCTAGGGTTAGTGCAGTGCTGATGGAAAGCACCGCCACCACCACTCTCTGCCATCACACCGGCACCGGCGCCATAGCCGGCAACCGGAGCCCCTCTAGACACAAGAAGGTAAGAAGTACCGCGAATCATCTAGCCTACCCGACCCATGGATATAACACACCTTGGTTGCAATCCATCCAGAATGTAACCTGATTTTCCTTGATGGCGTATGATATGGATACCCGGAAGCTGCATGTTATCTGCTCTGTTGTCCCGATGGAAACTTTACAACCTCATGTTTCCTGTTTTGCGGAATGGTCTCCGTCAGGTGCTTGCTGAATTTCAGAGCAGCTTTATATCTTTCATGGAAGTCGGCTGTTGGGTATGGTCCAGATCTTCTAGTTTTGGGCAGTGGATTGGACAAGTCCGACATCTACTCCAATTTGGTTTTCATATCAGTTGACTTCCAATTGCATGTGCTTTTATGGCTTTGAACAATGTTTTGTTGGCTAGGCAGTGAGAACTTGTAAGCCACCCTTTGATGGGTTATGTCTAGTAATATGAATGAACCAAATCATTTAATCTCCTCCCATTATGTACTAATTATCATGGTCACTTGTTATTGTTAGCTTCTCATGTGGGTAAATGTGCGACAATGGCTATTATATTTCTTTGAAATTATCTGCATTTTCATATCTCTCTGTCCATTTATTCAGGGTTATGTCTAGTAGTACTTGCTATCCCGACAAAGTTATATATTGGTGCCATCTTATTTTTGATGCATTTGAAAGTTTTGTTCATTCATTTTCATTTGAAATGGTTACCTCGTCCTTTTGTAGTAATATAATTATACGTTCGCGTTGACTTCTCTAGATTGTTGTATATAGAGATAACGAGGTTCCATTAGTGAAATCAATTTCTGAACGTAATGAGAGTTTACTGTCCATAATGAAGTTGTGGAATTTTATCATCCGTTGGAATTTTTCATTCTGAATTGTGCGCCGAGTTCGTAAACATGTAAACTGAACTCTGTTCACACTGCTACTCAATGGTTCTGAGTGACTTAGTTTCGACAAAATTGACTTTTGTTGAGCAAGGCTGCTGCCCAAATCGTTACCCTGATTGCGCAAGTGTTTCCTCTTTACATTTAAAAAGTTGTTAGTTCAGTATCATCATAGCACGACGCAATTAGCTTCTGAGATGGTCTAAACTTGCGAAGAATACAAATCTCTGCAGGGTGGGGTAAAACGCTATGCCATATATAATGAGACGAGGGGAAATTGGTCTCTTCATCGATGGATGATTTTGAATCCGCCGGAGCTGTTGCGCTCATGGTTATTTTGAATGGAGTTATATTTAGGATCTTGCTCTACTCTGTACCTATCTGCGTATGATGCTGACTGCTGTGGCATAGCTAAGGGCATGCTGTTACTTGCACAGGCACATAAAGTCATAAAGTAATTTACCGAAATATTCTGCACAGATGAAGAAAGGAAGCACAAAGTCGGAACGATTATCACCTTTCATCAGAAACTATTCGGAGAACATGTGAGTGTATACTTGCCATATTAGTAAAACTTATACCCGCTGAACGCCAAAATTACTTTTTTTAGCAACTCCAAAATTACATGTAATACATATTGTAACTCCTTTACTTTTGAAACATAAATAAAAATTATTAACATACGAATATGCACTTGGTGGGACTAGCACTAATAACCAAAAAGAGAAAACGAAAAGAAACAAAACAAAACAAAACGGACTTCAACTACAAGCAAGAACCAGCCTCCACGCCAAAGTTTATTACCCCAAATAAATAAAACAATTAGGTACCAAAAGTACCCAGCAGAAAGTCCATTTGCTCAAATATACAAGTAAATAAAAAACGTGAAAGTAACATGCACATAAATAATTTGATGTATGGTGAGCTTTGGGCCTCCAATCAGAAGGCAGTGGCGGTACGTGGCGCACTCTTGGCTTTCTTTTTCTTTCCACGGTCATTCCAACTCAGTTCACTTTCCCCGCACCTTGGCCCTTGGGTTCCGGGCAGCTCGTCTCCGCCAGCCATCGCCGCCGCGTGTCGCCGCCGTCACTTCCCGTCGCGCTTGGGTGTGAGGTTTGCTTCCGTCCTCTCCCCCATCTTCTTCTTCTTCTTATTCTGGTCTTCGGTCCAAGGAGGAGGACATCTCAACTCTAAACGAACTAACTGTTCGCAGCCGCAGCAGCAGGCCGGATACGGGATGGGGAACAAGGAGGAGGAGGAGGGTCTGGAGGAGGAGGAGGAGGAGGAGGAGGAGGGGGAGGAGCAGGAGCAGGAGGAGGAGGAGGAGGGGGAGGAGGAGGAGCAGGAGGAGGAGGAGCATGATGATGATGATGATGATGAGGAGGAGGAGGAGGAGGAGGAGGAGGAGCAGGCGATAGAGGGCCTCCCCAACGACCTCTTCCGGGAGATCCTGTCGAGGGTGCCGTACCGGTCGCTCTGCCGCCTCAAGTGCGTGTCCACGGCGTGGTTCATTCTCTGCTACGACCCCGCTGTCCTCAAGAGGTCGCCCCAGACGATCTCCGGCTTCTTCGGCCTCTCCGGCAGCGGCAACAACAGCTTCATCAACCTATCCGGAAAAGGCCAGCCGCTGGTCGACCCCTCTCTCTGTTTCTTGTGCGACCACGACTACGTCTGTCTCCTAGACTGCTGCGCCGGCATTCTCCTCTGCCAAGGCTGGAATCAGGCCACCAAACGCTCGGAATACGTCGTGTGCAACCCTGCCACCGAGGAGATTTGGGCTGCGGTGAGTGTGCCTGACACGCAAGAGAAGGGAGCTCCGCGACACTACACCTTCTGCTTGTGTTTCGACCCCGCCGTACCTCACCGTTTTGCAGTATTCATCTTCATTCGTGGTTTCTACGACATAAGTATGGTAGAGGTATACACATCGGATACCCGAAAATGGACTTCCATGCCGAGCGGATGGGGTGAATGGATTCGGGTGTTTGGTGGCGAAGGATATGTTTTCTTAAATGACACTCTGCATTTCATTGCCTATGATTCCGAGGAGGACACATTTGACTCGGATGGGGTCACAACACGCTCGATAGTTACCATAGACACGTCTGGCAATACGTGGAGGAAAATTCCACAACCGCCCAAAGTTGATTTTACTTTTATCGGGCAATCTCTGGGGTGCTTATATGGTATGCAGATAGATCATGGTAACGGTTGTCTGCTATCAGTTTGGGCTCTTGAGAACTATGCTAGTGGACAGTGGACCTTAAAGCACACTGCCAGCATTTTGGAGCTGCTAGAAAGGCCTTGTCTAGAGCACGGTGAGCACTACACCTTGGTTGCAATCCATCCGGAACAGAACCTAATTTTCCTTAGTGGAGGGGTGGAATCGGAACAGACACTTATGTCGTATGATATGGATACCCAGAAATTGCATAGTATCTGCACTCTTGGAGACTATGGTATGGTAAACCTTCAGCCATACGTTCCCTGTTTTGCGGAACGGCCATCTGATGCTCAGTGAAATTTGGAGGGGCTTCGTATTTGCCAAGTTGGCATGGCTCCGGTGCGGTCAGGAAACTCGGCTGTTGGGTTGGGTCATATATACCTTCTAGTTTCCAGCCATGGATTACATAAGTCCTTGATCTACTCGAAGCTTGTAAGCCATCCTTTCGTGTGTAATGCAGTTATATGACTATCAAATTTGGTTATCATCTGCTGGTGTACAGTTGCATTCCTTTTCGTGGTTGTCAACAGTGATGTTCAACCATCGAAGCTTGTAAGCCATCCTTTCGTGTGTAATGCAGTTATATGACTGAACCTAGTCACATAAAACTCTTTCCTTCATGTAATAATTGTCGTCGTCACTTGTTAGCTTCTTATGCTGGTAAATGTTTTTTTTTGAACCATGCAGGAGGACTGCATGTATATTATTAAGATAGAGAGAAAAATACAACCGCCCACCAGTCCACATGATCCAGCTTACAACCTCCGAACGACCAAAAACTCAAGACTAGAGCAACATAAGGAGGCATTAAATATCTTTGAAATTATCTGCATTTTTATCTCTTCTCTCCGTTTATCACCTCACGTGTGAAACCATTTATCCATCAAAGATGAATATTGATGCCGCTCTGTTTTGGTACACTTGAAACTGTTATTATTATCTCTTGTACATACAATTGTGGACAGGGGGGTTCCTTCAGTGAAATCAGCATGCATGGTGTTCCACTGTTACCTTTTGTTTAGATTGCTAAACTTAAGAGGAAAGAATCAAACAAAGTCAAATCTGGGCACGATTAATGTGTGTTACTTTGTGTTATTTCAGTTTGGAGCTCCACTCTTCACTAGAAGTTGAAACTGACAGCATTTTTTTGAAAACAAAGAGCACATCAAACACGCTACCTTGGTCCTGTTAATGACACTCATTTAGAAGTTATATTGGTTCTGCTAATACCACTCATTTAGTAGTTACCTTTGTCCTGTTAATACTACTTGCCAATGTAACATATTTGTTGCGACGTTCGTTAAAAAAAAGGCACCGAGAAATGGTTTCCCATATATAAGAAAAAGGAAATACGAACCACGAGTACAGTTTCATTCCATATTAGAGCTTAGAGTGAGGATAGGCAAGTAGTGAATCAGTAATCAGGAATTAATAGCGATACGCCATTCAATGTGGGCGTTGCTGCTTGCGATCACTGGATCAGGTGCGAGAACTAGTTAACAGATAAGATTCTCTGCTTTGTTCATACTCCCCCCGTTCCAAAATAGATGACTCAACTTTGTACTAAAGTTAGTACAAAGTTGGGTCATCTATTTTGAAACGGAGGGAGTAAAATAAAACTGGTGTTTTTCTTATATGGATAGGGTTGTTAAACTTAAACCACGCTGATTTTATAAATTAGTTTCAAATGTTATAACCAGCACCGATTTTGTAGCCAATTGGTTGTGCTGGAGTAAGCTGAGCGTAGTTTACCCATATCGTAGTGCAGTCTGAAATTTGAGTAGTAACTTTCTCAATGAAAAAAAATCCCTGTTATCGTAAACTGGTAATTGGGAGATGCAAGCACTGTAGGTCCTATAGAAGAGCTTGTGAAGCATTGCACCCACTGCTGCTTTTCTTAATGAAATGGGTTTCTATCAGGTGATGTTCCAGATGTGTTTCTACGCTTTCAGAGATTCAGTGATTGTGAGGTTCAACGCTTTGGCCTCTGTTTCACATGGGTCTGGAGCTTGTGGCTGTGAGGTTCAGTGATTTCAGCGGGCGGCCCCGGAGTTGCGCTTAGCATCGTCAGGCGCCATTGCTTGCGGTTGGTGTTTCTTTTTTCAGGTTAATTACTATTGTTTCTTTCGTCAGGTGAATTACGAAGTAGCACTGTTTGAAACTATCTGCATCTCTTCTGTCCATTTATTACCTTTATTTAGTGTGAAACCATTTATCCATCAAAGTTGAATATTTATGCTGCTTTGTTTTGATGCACTTGAAAGTGTTATTATTATCTCTTGTATATACAGTTGTGGTCAGGGAGGTTCCTTCAGTGAAATCTGCATGCATGGTGTTCCATTTATGTTGTCAGACAATATGTTACTTTTATTTAGATCGCTAAAGTTTAGAGGAAAGATGAAGCAAAGTCAAATCTGGACATGACTAAAAAATCGTGCCATGTGTTACTTTGTGTTATTTCAGTTTGGAGCCCCACTCTTCACTAGAAGTATCGGACATGGCAGCTTTTTTTTTTTAATACAGATCACCTTGGTCCTGTTAATGCCACTCATTTAGAAGTACTTTTTTTAGTAAATTTAGAAGTACCTTTGTCCTGTTAATGTTAGTACTTGCCAAGGTAGCATAATTGTTGCGATGTTCGTTTAAAAAAAATAGCTACTCGGAAATGATTTCTCATAAAAGTTGAAAAAAAAACATGAACAGTGAATACAGTGTTCATTCAGTGGTAAAGATAGAGCGAAGGATAGGCTGTGCAAGGTCATGGTGAATGAGCAATCATAATTTAGCGGCAATGATGACACATTGATAATGAAGCACATAAAATGATTTATGGGATTTCCCCATGAAAAAACTGTGGTTTCTCGCCCGATAAATATTACTTGTTCGATCTTCCCCCACTCTTAACAGGTACTCAAATAAATTGATTGAAGCTGAAAGGAAAGATCATATATATATTTTGAGAAATGGAAGGAAAAATTGTTGGACTGAAAAAATGTACTCTTGACAGAAAATGCATGTGCATCTTGGGCCGAGAGAGATTCCTCTGTTATCATCAGGTCCATTTTGATGGTTATCTTTGGGCCTCCAATCCAAATACAGCACCTGTCACTCTCAAAAAAAAAAGTAATCCAAAGACAGCAGCCTCCACCACCACCAGCTCGCTCTACTCTGTTCCCCGCACTCTTGGGTTCCAGCTCGCCTCCACCAGTGCCGCCGCCGCCGTCTTCTCATCCGTCGCCGCCGTTCCCGTCGCGGTCAGGTGTGAGGTTTGCTGCCCCCTTCTTCTTCTTCTTCTAATCTTCGTCCTGAGGAAGGGATCCGGGAGGAGCACATCTCAAATCCCTAAACGAGCTGCCTCTACCATTCGCAGCAGCAGCAGCAGCAGGCCGGGTACGGGATGGGGAAGAGGAAGAAGGGGGAGGAGGAGGAGCAGGCGGCGGAGAGGATCCCCAGCGACCTACTCCCGGAGGTCCTGGCGCGGGTGCCGTACCGGTCCCTCTGCCGCTTCAAGTGCGTGTCCACGGCCTGGCTGGCGCTCTGTTCCGATCCCGCCGTCCGCAGGAGGTCGCCGCAGACGCTCTCCGGCTTCTTCTGCTACCCGCATATCGACGGTGTCAGCGGCCGGCGCGACGAGGGCCTCAGCTTCCTCAACCTGTCCGGGAGGGGCCGGCCGCTGGTCGACCCCTCTCTCCCTTTCTTGGGGAACTACAAGAATGTCATTCTCCTAAACTGCTGCGCCGACATTCTCCTCTGCCAAGGCTGGAATAGAACCACGCAAGTTCCGGAATACTTCGTGTGCAACCCTGCGACCGACAAGATCTGGGCAGTGCTGCCTGCGCTTGATGTGCCAGAGCCTCAAGTTCCCTACATCTACATGGTGGGCCAACATGTAACCTGGAGCTGCAAGTTCTGTTTGTGTTTCAACCCCGCCGTTCCCTCTCGCTTTGTGGTTTTCGCGTTCGTTGAGAGAGGCCACACCATAGTGGCAGTAAGGGTCTACTCATCGGATACCGGAGAATGGACTTCCACAGAGAGCGGTGGCCATATCGTGGCATATGGTGGTGAACAACTATATGACTTTTTCAATGATACCCTGTATTTCAGAGCCTATGATCATGGAGATGGCAGGTTCTATCCCAGGGGGAGACTAATACCCTCAATATTTACAGTGAACACGGACGGGGATACTTGGAGGAGAATTCCAATGCCACCCGAAGTTCATTTTTCTTTCATTGGGCACTCTCAGGGACACTTATACGGTATGGGCATAGAGCATGTTAATGATTGCGTGCTATCGGTTTGGGCTCTCAAGGATTATCCCAGTGGAAAGTGGACCTTAAAACATACTGCCAGCATCTTGAAACTGGTAGGAAGGTCTTATCGTGAGCTCGGTGAACAATATATGGTGGCTGCGGTCCATCCAGAATGTAACCTGATCTTCCTTGTTGGTTGGATGAGATCGCAAGAGACACTTATGTCGTATGATATGGATAGTCAGAAACTGAACGTTATCTGCACTCTTGACGATTACCACATGTCAACGCTCCGACCTTACATTCCCTGCTTTGCGGAATGGCCGCCGTCAGATGCTCACTGAATCCGAGAGCAGCTTCACATTTGCTAAGTTGGCATGGCTCCTTCATGGAAACCTGTTGTTGGGTATGGTCCAGATCTTCTAGCTTTGGTCAGTGGCTTGGACAAGTCCTATGTCTGTTCTAATTTGGCTTTCTTATCAGTTGACGTCCATTTGAATGTGTTTTTGTGGCTTTGGAACAATGTTGGCTCAGCAGTGAGAACTTGTAAGCGACCCTTCAATGGGTTATTTCTAGTAATATGAATGAACTAAGCCACTTAATCTCCTTGCTCTACGTATTAATTGTTGTAGTCACTTGTTTGTTCCTGGTGCGGGGTAAAAACAATGGGGCATCACATATGTTCGAAATTATCTGCATTTTCATCTCATTCTGTCCGTTTATTTAGAGCAAATACCTTTAGTGTGCAACTTGTTATCCATCAAAGTTGCATATTGATGCCACTCTGTTTTGGTGCACTGGAAAGTGTTTTTATCTCATTTCTTATTTGAAATGCTTCTTTTTCCTCTAATATAATACCTTGGGGTCAACTTTTTTTGATTCCTGTGCATACTAATTGCTGCGGTCACTTGCTAGCTCTTCATTGGGTAAATGTGAGACAATGGGCATAATGTTTGGAATTATCTACATTTTCAGCTCTCTCTCTCTCTCTCTCTCTCTATTTATTTAGAGCAATACTTTTAGTGTGCAACTTGTTATCCATCAAACTTTTGATGCATTTGAAATTGTTATTCTCACTTTTCATTTGAAATGGGATCTCTTTTTGTAGTAATATAATACCTTGGGGTTGACTTTTTATTGGATTGTTGTATAGACAGGGAGGTTCCTCTAGTGAAATCCGCACACATGGTGTTCCATTGATGATGTCAAAAAATATGTTCCTTTAGTGACTTTGCTTATAGATTGCTAAAGTAAAGAAGAAATAATGAAGCCAAGTCAAATCTGGGCATGGCTAATAACTCATGCCATGTGGTACTTTGTGTTAGTTCAGTTTTGAGCTTTGCTCTTCGCTAGAAGCTGAACATGGTGTCATATTTTTTTTTGATTCAAATACCACATAAAAAACGCTACCATGGTCCTATTATTGTCACCTTTTTTAGGAGTTACCTTGGTCCTATTAATGCTGCTTATCAATTTAACGTGTTTTCTGTGGTGTTTTTCTTTTAAAGCTACTCAGAAATGAATCTGTTACAAGAAAAATGAAAACAGGAAACATGAGAACAATGTTCGTTCCATGTTAAAGCTTACAGTGAAAGATAGGCTGTGCAAGATCATGTTGAATAAGCAATCAGAAATTAGCAGCTACGATGACAATGACAATGACACACATACAATGAATTGAGCTTTGCCTATGAAAGAACTATTGTTTCTTGCCACATATTTGCTGTTCGATTTTCCTCCACTCATAGCCCTCACTTTCCCTGTGCTTTGACATCTATTCATTGACATTCTCACACCCTAATAACTCTACCACACCTGTAGGCCACATCAAAGGAGATAATGTCTTGATTCTTCCACTCTACCAACTTTGAGTGTGTTTTCATGCTCAGGATTTCAGAATGACAACAAATAGCTGGAATTTCCTGCCTGGTTAGTTGAGTGTCTAGAACACAATGTTCCTTGAGCAACTTGCACAGCTTTCCTTTATTGATTTGAGTGATGTGATGCATCCATCCCCTTGCTGCAAACATGGTACTATTTGAGAGAATTTAAGTCGGTAGCATGATAACTTCACTTGTTTGTTGGATGCTGAACTTGGCATAAATCCAGAAACGTGTCATGTGTGTACATTCTTTTAAACATAATGCCTATAGCAGTTAATTCGTCAATCGTAAATATTCTATTCTGATCTCTATCTTTGCCAGCGTGATGCACTTAAAAAGCAAAATTACTTCTGATGTCGAGGTGAGGTAATCTTTCACTTGTTCTACTCACAGTGCTGTGAGGTAAGTCGGTTACTTGCAGTTAAAACTTCACTTTACATCCAGATTTGTGTTTTTGAGTTTGGATCCAGTGACCATAGTTTTCTGTTCTCCTTTTCTGGCAACAACTGGGAGCTCTGAAAAAGTTGGACACCAACAGATAACATATAAATGAATTGGTCAATGGATGAAAATAAATTTCCAATTTAATCCTGAAGTTACATTATAGTTGTTCAGGTAATGTCATTTTAATTGTTTGAGCCTGAAGCTCATACACGAGCTTTAGCTTTGAGCTGACTTTCCCCTGTTATTCATCGATTATGATGTTCCCATCTCTGAATTTTAGGAGATAAGCAATGTCTTCTTTTGTTTTCCGTTGCCTAAGGCTGACCATGGGATATGTTCCGCACCATGGTGACTATTGCATCTCTAATAGTTTGCATTTCCAGTATGCTTATGACAAGCTTAATTTGAAAACAGAATCAAACAACATGTACACAAAATTACAAAAGACACCTCAAATAAAGCAAATAAAGTTGATGTACATTGACTACCAATAGTACAAAGCAGAACGCAAGGATTGTTACTTTAGAATTTCAAGAGAGATCAACCAATACAATAATAAGCATGCAGAATGCCACGATAACATTAAAAGGCATAATTTGTCTGATAACGGTGGCCACAATCTTCCATTTTGCAACATTCCTTCTCGCATTCTAGAAGTTGACTTCTGTCAATACTCAAGCTTTGATGTGGACTTCTTGTTACAGTGAGTAATCTCTACAAAGTGATTTGGCCTTAGTGGGAGCTGAACTGGGAAATGTACCTAACTGCATTTTAATAAGAGAATTGCTTGTCTGGCAAAACATCAGTTTTATAGAGGATGCGGACTACATAGTACCTGCATATTTGCTCTGCCATTGTGTATCCTCTTGACAGGAGTGGTATTGGAGCTAGCCTTTTGATATATAATAAAGCAAAAACAAGCATGTAGTAGATAAAGTTTTAAGAAGAATATTTTTTTACTGTTCTCGTATCCTCCCTAGCTGTATACTTTTGAGAAACGACAAATCTGATATTTTGTACATGTGCCTTTTCGAGAATGTTTTCTGACTTTGTAGAAACTTCACTTTTCATAGGAGCATGTGCAATGAGGCGGCGAAAAATATGCAGTAGGGAGGAATATGCAGGCTTCTAGTACTAGGGCAGAGCATAAGCATAGCCTACGATTTCCCGTGTGAGAAAAGCTTGATCAGGTGGCTGATGAACCTGTCTCCTGAAATAGCTTCATCTAGCCTGATACAGCCCCAAACTTCTAATCTTAGACAGGGACAAGAATGGCATATAGATCATATATTTTAGCAGAGCTGCCCCCCACATCGTCCATCCCAATCATTATAAAATGCAAGGGAGAATGGTATATGATTCTCGCTGTATATAGTGGGTTGGCACCCAGAAAAACCAGATGCAGACCTTTGCATCACTCTGGTATCGAATTACCACAATTTAATTGAGGTCAATTTATGCTTGTGTTATTTTAGCACCGTTAAATTTCCACCGTCGAGAAGGGATCAACTGGGTCCCATTTCTGAAAGCAATTAGGCATATGTACAAAGGTTCCAACCTTTGCTCCAAGCAAACCTAGAGTAGAAGTTGGTTATGAGAAAGCTCACCATAAATAAATATAAAAGATTGCCGTTGTCTTGTTTCAGCAAAAAATATTTCTATTGTCAAACAATGTAAGGTGACTGAGTTTCGCATTTGATGACAAAACACACTCAAGCTTTAGATTCATTCCAGCAAGATCTTTTAACCATTTGCGCCAGTGAAAGTAAGAAGAGAACCATATGATGTCTATAAGACTTGAAATACTCTGCTTTATATAAGCACTTATGTTGCTACAGAGTACTTAGGTCTCAGGAATATGTACCTTCATGAAGAGTGCACCACGTTTATGCTGCAAGCTGCCTTGCATTTCAGCCGATATGGTTCCCTAATCGATGCTGATTGGGTATCGGCTCTTGATAGGTACTCCTGGCAAAATAGTCACTCTTCCTTGGCTCTATATCCTGATTGTATCCTGAAACAAGTTGCGGTATACAATTCTTTCCGCACTGAAATTCCACCAGCAGAAATGGTTTCTGAAAGTCCATGGATTAGTGATACTTGAGGTAAGACTTCTGCGAGAAAGCTTCATCTCTAGGAAATAAAATTCGCGTGCGCTTTATATTCCTTGCCATTTTATTTAACTTTGTAGCATGCAAGTCGTGCCAATTCGTGGGCAGAAGAAAGCAGTGGGCATTAATACTCCATGCAACAAGCAGGGAAATTCTTGGTTGGCTGTAAAATGGGATCAAAGGGAGAGGAAACAACATTTGATTATTTTTGTTCCCTCTCCACTGTCAAAGATGCATCTTATCAACCTTTGCATGAAATGGTAGGTCTCACCATCACCGTTTCTGTCTCAAGGCTGTAAGTATTGTGCCAGATGCTTCCTTATAGAGCAATATAGCCTTCAAAAAAAAAATTCTAATCCCAAGAGCTTTCCAGGTTCCAGATTCTCTTGTCATGACAGCTGCAGTGAGCACGGTGTGAAAAAACCGCACTGTCGTGTGATCAATGCAGATTCCAGGGATTGTTCGACATATATTCCCTTCTTCAGTGCTTCAGGCCTCCACTATAAATACAGCCAAATGGGGATGTGGACTTCATACACTTCCTTACGTCTAAGATCATACAAACTAAAGCATCACCTAGTGCTCTTGTTGCAGAGACAACAGAAGCCATGAGCTATTATGGAAGCAGCTCTTCTGGTAATTTTCATCTTCTCCGTAGATATGATCATGTTCAAAATCTCAAATGCTCCATGGATGCCAAAATATCAATGCTGAGATCGTCGCAAATGGTCATTCAGGTGGCAGGGGTGGCCGTCGAGTCGAGTATGGGAGGAGCTATGTGGTGAGGCCAAAGGGACGGCACCTAGCCACCATTGTGTGGCTCCATGGCCTAGGTGACAATGGTGCAAGGTATTACTTCTTTCTTTAACTCTGCCTGGTCAGGTGATGCCCCTCCAGGACTTAACATCCCACGCGTCTGGTTTTGATCATCGGATGGATCTAACACACTTCACTTGTCTTAACTGAATGCTAAACTTCCTAGCCAAATTTCAAAGATAAATAAATGATGGCACTTTCTCCATGCAACATGCATGCCATATGCTGTGTGAATGTAATACGGATGCAAGAAACCACACATGTCAACTAGAAAAGACATGAGTAGATGATCGCAGTGTCGATGCAGAACGCTTTATTCCCTTGCACCTTTTAGCCTGAAATGATCGATGAAGTGGCCTCCTTTTTGCATGCATATATTCCTAGTATTGCTTTACTCAAAGTTAAATAATTTCCTTGTCCTACATCACACCTAACGATCTTCTCAAGGACATCAATATGCCTCTCACTTTTCTTCATGCAGTAAGTGGAGAGGAATGTCAAATACTTCTTGATGTGGGCTAATGACATATAAATATTGCACAAGTGTAGGTAGCTCATGCAAGATACCTAACTCCTATCCCCTGTCTTGGCAAATCATGTAAATATGCCATGTATAATTTATCACAAGGAAGTGGATGGGAGTATCTTCGTCCTGTCGACCACTGCATTAGAGTCCTTAATGGCAAGCATTAGCTTGCTAACTAAGTAAGCGTTAAGATCACTAAAATAAAAGACAATAACACCTACAAGGATCTAGGTGTCTTTCTAACAAGTAGGACAATAACAAGACCCTGGCCGAAAAGGACTAACCTGGGTGGTAAGAGCGTAATTTTAGGCATTGTGTGGTTCACACAATCTGCTGCAGGAAGCTGGAATGGAATATCTTCTGCTGCAATTCTGTTCCTGATGCAGAGAGCTAACTTCTTTTGTCCATTCTGTCATTTTCAGCTGGTCCCAGCTCCTGGATGCTCTTCCCTTGCCCAATGTAAGCATCAATGTTTTGTACTTGGAGCACTCTTATTGCCCAACTTAAAACAGAATATTCTGTGGTTACAAAGTGCACTAATGTAACCTGTCGTGTTCAGAGATTAGTCCTGTTGCAACCAATTTTTTTTATTCACCTTGAGGCCACTTGCTCATGCAGATCAAGTGGATATGCCCCACCGCAGCGACCCGGCCCGTCGCGGCTTTTGGCGGCTTCCCCTGCACTGCATGTGAGTTTCTTCTTGCTTGGAACTTTGCTGCATGGTTTTGAGGCCCTGCTTTGTATGCGGGAACTTTTCATGAATGATATGGGAACTGAATCATGTTTCTATGAAATTCATGTGAAATTCTGTCAGAGCGGTGAATTTTGAAAACTTACTTAACACCAGTTTTTATTGAACTGAAACAGGGTTTGACGTTGATGACACTTCGGTCGATGGTCGCGACGACATCGAGGGGCTGGATGCTTCAGCTGCACACATAGCGAACCTACTGTCCTCCGAGCCTTCTGATGGTACTAGTTACTACTAACTTCAGGATCAAAATACTTCATCTTTAAGACAATATGCTAAGGTGTTATTTAAGTGCTAGGCCCAGTGTTCCTTTTCTATCTCTAAGAACACACACAAGAATCTCAAAGCATTGTGGTCGTGTTGGTTCGTTAGACTGGAACTGAACACATGTGTCAGAACTATGAAAGTATATGGCTAACTGATTGTTCGCAATTTGTGGATGCAGTGAAGCTTGGGATCGGCGGTTTCAGCATGGGTGCAGCAGCTGCCCTGCACTCGGCAGCATGCTACGCTCATGGCAAGTTCAGCAGCGGCACCCCCTACCCGATCACTCTCAGCGCAGTCGTCAGCTTGAGCGGCTGGCTCCCTTGCTCAAGGTCAGTCAGTCAGTCAGTCATCTGCCACAGAACCAGGCACTTTTTGCTCCTAATTCCTAAACAAACCCTGATGATCTTTCGTGAATTCAGGACACTGAGGGGCAAGATGGAGGGCTCACACATGGCAGCAAGAAGAGCCGCCTCCCTGCCCATCCTGCTCAGCCATGGCAGAGGTAACAAACAAACCTACAGGCTAGCTGCTGATTCAGAGCTGTATTACATGGTGTCACTGAATTATGTGTGATGACCTCTACTCGTGCAGCGGACGAGGTCGTGCCCTACAGGAACGGGGAGCGGTCGACCGAGTTCCTGCGGTCCTCGGGGTTCTCGTATCTGACTTTCAAGTCCTACAACGGGTACACATCTCACACCACGCCTGACAAAGCTCTTCCTCTGTTCTTCCTTCCTCAGAACATTAAACATGGTTTATTTACGCAGGTTGGGCCACTACACCATCCCCGAAGAGATGGACGACGTCTGCAGGTGGCTCAGCTCGCGGCTCAGCGTCGACCGATCTCGTTAAAGAGAACAGCGCTTCTGTCATTCTGCGTGTGCGCGCGACGCAGTGGCTTCCCTAGTAGCATATAGCAGAGTGTAAACTTACTATAGAGAGGTGAATGCTGGTTTGGTAGCTTGTGACAGCACCACATGCCCCTGATCTCTACAGGCTGCCACTGCTGCTCTAAGCAAGCAACCATGAGTGCTGTGTAGTAAACTGGTGAAGGTGTGAGAGCATATTTATCAGAATTATGTAATGTAACCAGTGCTTGTTTTGTAATGCAAAAATAACCATCTATACAGATCATACTATTCATGCTACCAGTGTTCTCATCAACCGCGGACTTTTGGGTTTCAAAGACTTTGTCACAATCTTCCTAGAATATCAGAGAAAAACCTTTGTAAGAAGGAACTGAAGCACCCCTTTCCAGGCAGTATATGGTATGTTCTCAAGTGTACCACTTTGATCAGATCTAGGTCAACTGAAGCATCTGAGGCGAACTTTGCGACGCCGAGGATGTCCGGAGGATCATGGAGTTGTCGCCGTGCTTGCTTCGAGTAATCATTACAAGGAACATACAGGAATCTGGCTGTGCTTACAGTGGGATATCTGAACAGGAGGAGAGCAGAATGGCAATTGTCTTGAGAATGAAAACTAAGTAAGGTGACTGGCATCATGCTCTGGTGTGCCTGAAGCCTACTGTCATCACTGCACAAAAGGAGCAGATCACCAGGGTTACCAACTCTGAACTTTGATTTCTCTTGGCGAACTGCACAGATAAGCGGATGCGCAAACTCACCTCGAATCTTGGCCGTTAGCACCAGTCGTCCATAGATTGTGCGGGCTGGCTGCTCCAGCCAATATGCAATGCTGCTGTTGCTGCTAGTATCAAACTGCCCTTCGTCAGTTATGTTGCCTACGCTAGTATCAAACTGTTGATTGTGTTTGACTCACCTGCTTTGCACACGCAGAACAATGGAAATCACAAGTGCGCGGTCAATTATGCAAGAAAATGCACATGGAAGTACTCAGTCCCTTTGGCTCCCTGGGATTATCACACCCTTGTCACTTGCAACATGAGGTGCACGGTGCACCCGACCTCGTGCTTTAGGAAGAAGAAGAAGAGTCAGCTAGCCTCAGTCAGGATCAGAGAAAGAAGAAGCATGCCTAGCTTTGAGATGAAGAAAGAGCGTGCGTGTGGAAGAGAAGGCACCTTCACACAGTAACAGCTCCGGTTTTCGCATCTGCAATGGCATCGCTTGGGTTTCGTCTCAGTGCTTGATGGTGGTGTGGTTTGTCCTGGAGATTTTTTACGGTGCATCATACTACTTCTAGGACCAGGTAGTATTAAACCATCTCAGCCGTTGACTAGAAGGATAGTTTTGTCATTTTAGTTTGATTAATTTGTAGAATCCTTCACCATGATCACCCTCGTTTGGCCTCGTCGTTGCCGTCGTCAGTCATCGGCGGCGTCCATTCATACAGTACGATCTGTCCACCACGAGCTGCCTCAGCGCTCGCTCATCATGAACCGCTGTCATAAATGTTCATCTGTCCTATCGGTTTGTCCATCGGCGAAATTCATCGACGCTGTGTGCGCGCGTTGTTGTGCAGCCGCCGGCTGGCGTACGTAACTATCGTATACATATGCGTGATCGTCGGAAATAAATCGGCTTCTCACGTACGTAGTGCATCTGGCGTTCTGGACATAATCGATCGATCTGGGAGGCTGGCGTGTCTAGCTTTGTATCTGGGGATTTCCTCGGCACACCGGCCAGCGAGGATCGAAAGACTACGTACGATCAGTTTCTTCGTTGCATCTTCTTTCAACAGTACTCAACCGATGGAACCTGCGCCAACAGTCCCGGAATGGATGGACTGCTTCCGGTTAGAGCCGGAGAAGAAAACACTAACGCGCTTCTGATTTTGCCTACATAGTTTTAGATCATTTGGTATCTGTTTTGTGTGTTCCAGTTTTACCCCTTACACAAAAAATACTACCGATCTCGTCGAGTAGTATTGGTTAATCTAGTCCATTAATTGCCTGAGAATGGACGGCTAGTATTATTTTGATGTACCCTAAAAGGTCCAGAGTTGGACGCACCAGCTGCTTTGTAAATGCAGAGCAACGGAGAAATTTAAATTACACGAGTTTGGTCGATCATGCACGCAGACACACATGAAAGAGGAGAAAGTGGATTACTCGTCCTGCTCCCTGGTCCCAAAGGGATTGCGGTAATAATTGACGAAATCCATCTCGACTGTCGATGGGGAGGTATCTCTGCAATGCAGAAGGTGAGAGTATGAGACAATGGTTCAAGCAAATGATGTTCTGAAGTATTACACTTCAAGTTTCATGCACAGCTATAAATATCAAAGGCAGGCCAAACCAAGAATCTCATCCGGTTTGTAGAAGCAGCTGAATAGTGAACAACAGGGATCAGGGAGATAAACTAATTCAGGTATTCAATGCAGATAAACTAACAATAAGATTTTGCTTAGAAAACAAAACTAGTAGAAATCTATAATAAGGGAAAACAAAACTAGTAGAAACCTATGATAAGGGAAAACAAAACTAGTAGAAAACAGGACTTTGGTCACAGCTCAATATACACATTAGTCCCGTTGCATTACGAACCGGGACTAATGTGAGCATTAGTCCCGGTTCGAGCGGCTAAAGGCATTTGTCCCGGTTCAAATGAGACCTTTAGTCCCGGTTTGAGATACGAACCGGGACTAAAGGGCAAGATATGAACCGGGACTAAAGGGTGCGATGCCCTTTAGTCCCGGTTCGTATCTCAAACCGAGACTAAATATTAGACCTTTAGTCCCGGTTTAAAAAAAAGAAAATGATAAAAACTTCAAAAAATAAAATCCTTTGAGATGTAGTTATATTACTACATCTACTAGTTAGGAAAATTTAAAAACTTAAATTTGGACACGTTTTGCAAAAAAATGTTATGAAAAAGTAAAACAGCTATAACTTTTGCATACGATGTCGGAAAAAAATGTATAATATATCAAAATTATCAGCACGAAAATCCGCATCCGATTTTGACGGCCATAGGCCGTTTTGCAAATTTTTAGAATCCTCAAATTCTAAAAGGAAAAAAAGTTATGCTCAATTTTTTTGAATTTTGGTTAAATCTGGTCAAACTACTTATTCAAGAAGTATTAGTGTTACTAAATAATTATTTAAGAATATTAGCGTTACTAAATAATTATTTTAGTTTTTTGAATTTTGGTCAAACTGTGGTCAAACTATGGTCAAACTACTTATTCAAGAAATATTAGTGTTACTAAATAATAATTATTTTTTAGAATAATAGTTCCAAACTCAAACAGTGAAACGTGTGACTTCATGCTCAAGTTAAACTCCTAAGGGTTAATAGGATTGACATGTTATTATTGTTAGGAAAAACAACAAGTGCAGACTTGGAAACTAGGGGAATAGAACTCGGAAGTTAAGCGTGCTCAGGCTGGAGTAGTGATAGGATGGGTGACCGGCCGGGAAGTTAGATGATTTGGAATGATGAGGGATGATTAGAGAATAGAGATTATAAATTAAATTGAGCAGTGATGAGGGGTGATTAGAGATTAAATTGTAAAATAATTCAAAAATTTAGTGATAGCATGGGTGACCGGCCGGGAAGTTAGACGACTTTGAATGATGATGGGTGATTAGAGACTAGAGATTATAAATTAAATTAAGGAGTGATGATGGGTGAATTAGAGATTAAATTGTAAAATAATTCAAAAATTTGAAAATCGGGATTTTTTTAAAAAAAATTGCAAAGCTCCAGACAGCGGCCACGTGGAGGGTTTTTAGTCCCGGTTCCTAGTGAGAAGACATGAATTCTGTTTAGCGCTTGAGCTAGAGAAATTGCAAGCCAACAACAAAAGCAGCACACATATCTACTAGCCTAGAACTTGACAAATCGGGTCCTTGTAGATTTGTTGTCATGGCAAAGGAGAATCTACTAAAGATTGTTAGGCACAAATAATGTAAGTGATTTTCTTTTCCATCTGTAGATTGTTGTTTGGGTAGCAAGTTACTTCTCCACTAGTAGAACTAGGTACAAAAGCGAATGTGCAACGTCAAGGTATAGGGATGTTGGGGAGGCTTTATGTGGAGAAGCCCGGAAAATCAGTTGAGGCACAAGGTGAAGCCGACGGTAGCAGGGTGGAGGCGGCCTGCGGCAACTTTTCTCATGCGTGTGGGGTGATGTCTTGCGCAGCCAAGAAGACATAATGAAGGAGGGGATGGTAGGTCGGGTAGTCCAAGGGCATCGGCGGTGGGAAGCTAGGATGGCGGCAAAGAGAATCGAGGCCATGGAGCACCACCATGGCCAGATCCTCCACCCTCGTTCATGGTGGTACTTACTCCTCTCGGCGAGGTTGTCTGACATGTTCATCGGCCCTGTTTGGATCCATAGGTTAGAGATAGTTTAGGTTAGATTGGAATCAACTAAACCAAAAATATCCAAACAGGAAGGTTAGTTTGGGTTAGATGCATCTAACTCATTCAAAAAATCTAACCCACGCAAGAGGTGCTTATTTGGGTTGGTTCTTCTTGGAACCACTAAAAAACACTTTTTTCTTTTGCTCTCGCGGCAGCAGATTCCTCGCCATTTCTTCGAAGCTTCTCGTCCTCTCCCTCCCTCTCTCTCGCACCGTCCGTGAAGGCGCCTCGCCGTATCCGCGCTCCATCTAATTCTGTCATCCAAAAACCTCTTTAACTAGAGTTAGTTCAGGGTTAGAATCTAACTCTAACCTCTAACAAAGTTAGAGTATCCAAACAGGGCCATCATCTTCTGCGTGGTTGCCTTGAGAGTGACTACCTCGACATGTCTGGTGTCGGCAACGATGACGATGGTGACGCACACGAGCAAGTGGCATCATCCCAATATTTTTCAACACGGTAGTGACCTTCCAAATATTTTTCTTTTTCAGTTAGAGGAGACGATGAAGCTAGAGGAGAATTTGGCAGATTCAAGACAACACGGTACTGACCTTCCAAATATTTCTTTTTCAGTTGCGCTTTTTTTGGAGTGGTATTTTAATCCCATTTTGACCCAATATCGGGTCTTCCAACTTTCCAAGCAGGAACATTGCTTCACATATTTCACACCCACGGAAAATGGTTCTAATGGAATAAATTGCACGCTCATTCTAAAAACCCTATATGAAAAAGAAAGATACATCTCTCTATTTGGTTTGTAGACCGAATCCAATCGATTCGTCGTCTTCCGATGCCCAACCCCCCACCCCCCCCCCCCGCCGCCAACACACACACACATGACACTTCTTGTTTGGGTACGTAGAACTAGGTAGAAAAGCGAATGTACTTAAGACCTGAAGTAATTCGTCTCCTTTTTCTTACTTCTCATTTACGACAATTGCTAGCCTACACTTTTTTTACATCAGCAATTGACCTATATGGTGCGACGAGTTAACTCACTCTGCTAATATAATTCTATTATTTTTATTAAGATAAAAAATTGTCAATGGTAATAAACGCTTTGAACTGAAACCGTAGATCTTCATCTTTTGTCCGAGACCGAGAGCATCGGAGCCGTTGAAAGACTGGACCGTTTAGTGTCGACTTCCAGATCACAGTCTATCTTCAGAGTGAGATTTTCGGGCGCACCCCAAGAGACCACCAGCCGGAAGGTAGGCGATATCCGCCGCCACCAAGCACGCATGCGTTTCTGCTCTGGTTGTATCCCCCGAGAGACCACCAGCCGGAAGGATTCAGTCAGACTCGTCGTGCAGCACCAGCAAAGGAAGCATGCTCCCCGTCCTGTGCATGCCTCGCCATCGGTTCAGCTAGAAGAGCAGAAGCAGATCTTGTAGGCATCTCCTGTTTGATGCTTGAACCCTTGCATTGTGGAGTAGTTCGCAGGTAGTAAAAATAAGAGTGAATTCCACTTTTTACTCCTTAGTTATGCATTTTTGACACTAATTACCCTATCGAATGAAAAATCGTCAAGATTACCCCTTTTAAAAGCTTTGAAACCTTGTTTTTTTATGCGTGTCTATTGGGCAAGGTGTAAGGTGTTGACCAGAGTTTAAAAATATGAAGACGAGGAGGAGGATTTGAACATATGGGTAAGAGAAATCTGAACATGAATATCGATTATGCCCTCAGATCTTTACGCATTTTACCGTGCCACGTCGGCGTAACATGCCGGTACTATCTAACAGAAACAAGCAAAGTGCTAAACTGGGGTAAAACTGTGTTCAAAATCTTCTAAATGAAATATTTGGTAGAAGTTGCACTAAATAGGGTAATATGTGTCACAAATGCAGAACTACAGAGTAAAAAGTGGAATTCACTCTAAAAATAATGTCAGAAGTAAATAAAAGTTCGTAGGTAGAAGAATCGACGACAATGCTGTTTGCGTCTGAGCAACATATTGTGTGTGTTGGATTCCTTCTGTATTTCCTAGCTGGTGGTTTTCTGCTCGAATAAATAAATACCTTGGAAATGGCATCGTCAGTTCAGCTTCGTGCTATAACTGAAGGCTGTCCAACTGAACTGTTTCAGTCTGCAAAAAAACTGAGCGCTTACTGAATCAGTAGGTGCGTAGGTATGTGCAGGTCTGTGAGAGTGGTGCTGCCATCACGTCTATAAGACTCAGGGTCCTGTGCCACGAATAATCTGGCAACCCAATCGATCAGTTTGACATGGGCAACTTGTTTTGCCTCCTTCAGACCACAGCTTGTAGGCGATTCTCAAGTGCAGAGAAAGTAGACTACACCTTGAAGTGTTATTATCTCATTTATTATGCACGGTTGCAAACCGTAATCATGCCAGTCATACTGAGCTCAGGGCCATGTCGGTGCACTTTCCGATTATGGGAACCGCTATAGGCATGGCCACCATGAATAAGGGCGCAATATGCATTTTACTCTAGAATATAGTTCTGACATTTTTCAAGGGATTTTTTTTTTATCTTGAACATGACTGAAGGAAAGCTTCAGGCTTCCTGCGCCTCTGCTTTGCCCTCACCGTAGTCGGCCGCTACCAGCAGGCGGGACAAAGGTCAACCAGCCAGGAGATTGGCAATGCTCCCAGCGCCAGGAGCCAATGAAGGCGATGTCAAGGCCAAAGAAGAATTAATGTTGAGGGCGAGTCGACGAGCACGCCCCTCTCCAATGGGCACAGGCAGCTAACAACCCGCACCAACGGACTGAGTAACATCTTCTATTAGTCAGACCCACATTTGACTCTGCTTTAGCAAATTAGCAGTCTGAATGAGCTTGCGCAATTTTGTTATGCGCTATGTATGTAACATTCTGAATTGTGCGTGGAGTTCTTAAATATGCAAACTGGACTCTGTTCAAACTGCTACACGACAGTAAAATCTTAGGATTTTTAGAAAATGAATCAGCCTCTTAAGGGACATAACAAAGATACTGGCATACTGCTATGTGGAAGGGTTTCAAGAGTTGCATCCCTATGGTCATTTCTTCCTCACGCTGCTCTATTGGCAGTGGCAGGCATGTTTCTTTCTGGCACGACCACTGGTTGGTAGCTGGTAGATTGAGGCAGATCTTCCCAGTTCTGTTCTCCTTCGCTCGCAATCAGGATTGCTCTGTTCAATCTCAGTTTACAGAAGGGGGCTGGAGTGTGCAGCTGCACCCAAACCTCTCACAGACAGCCACCCAAGAACTGCAACTGCTAAACCAGCTCGTCGTGGATATCGCCCCCGACAGTTCAAGCCTGGATGCACGGGTCCCCTCGCTTGAAGGCAACAGCTTAAGTATGCGCTACTTCTACAAGTTGCTCACCTTCCGAGGAGTTCTTTGGGCTCCTGTATCATGGATATGGGACTCTATTATTCCTATCAAGTACAGAGTCTTCTTGTGGCTCGTTTTCTGGGGACGCCTGAACACAAAGGATAATATGGTTCGGAAGGGCTGGTCGGTGGTTGCCCCGAATGCTGGATGTGACGTTTGTCCGGCTCTGGAAACAGCTGACCACCTGGTTCTTCGTTGCCGTCCGGTTAATGCTCTCTGGAACAGACTCTTGCTGGCTCCGTTGGCACGCGACTCACCTAACATTCAGCACTTTGTTTGTCAGGCGATGAACCACCTTCAGTTCAAGGCCAAATGGAATGTTGCTTTTGCGGCTTGTGCTACCACACTCTGGGAGGCTAGAAATGATCGAGTTTTCAATGCTAAGTGCTGGTCAGAGTCATATATCAGGTTTCATTCAGCCAATCTGATTCGCCTCTCGAGTAACAGAGCCACAAAGCAGCAAGACAAGGACGATTAGCAGACATGGGTTACCATGCTTAATGGCTAGATTTTGACCTTTTCCACTCCTCTCCTCTTTTCTTTTCTCATTTCCTTCCCAGGCTGCTTCTGGCCTTGCACCTGGGTGAACTTCACAAGTTATGTAACTGCACTTTCTTCAGGCTTATGCCTCTTTTGAAATATAAGGTCGGCCATGTGCCACCTTTTTATTTTCAAAAAGAAAATGAATCAGCCAGGCATCAACTTGAATTCAAGACAGGACACATTGGTCATGGACCGCTTAGTCAGAACAAAAACAAACATAACACACTATGGGTTGCACGAGCGATAGAAATGAACGGTGAACCTGCATGACATCGCATGACAAGTCCTAAGTCCTAACTAAAAACATGCCATGACATGAGGGTGTGTTGTTCTCTCTCCCTAGAAAAGTTATAATTCCTTTAATCGGTCTAGCACATATTATTGGGAAGCACCAGGCATGCAGATTTCACTAAAGGAACCTCCCTGCTTGTATGTACAAGATACAACAACTAGAGAAGCTAGCCCTAACATATAATTATGTTACTGCAAAAAAGAGATAACCCTTTCAAATAACAAATGAGATAATAACACTTCAGAGTGCATAAAAAACAAGACACTTTCAATATTTAACTTTATTGGGATAACAAGTTACACACCAAAGGTACTTAGCTTACTGTAAATAAATGGACTTGACTCATTCATTTTACTAGGCATAACCTATTGAAGGGTAGCTTGCAAGTTCTCACTGACTAGCCAACAAAACAATGTTTAAACTTTAAAGCCACAAAAACAAATGATCCTGGACGCAACTGATAAGAAAACCAAACTCGAGTAGATATATGACTTGTTGAAGCCACTGCCCAAAACAAGAAGATCTGGAACATAGCAAACAACCGATTTTCATGAAGGAGTCATGCCAACTAACCAAATGTGAAACTGCTCTGAACTTCAGGGAGCATTTGACGGCGGCCATTCCATAAAGCAAGGAATGTAAGGTCGAAAATTTAGTATCTCATAATCTTCAACACTGCAGATAACATGCAACTTCTGGGTATCCATATCATACGACATAAGTGTCTGTTCCGGTTCCATCCCACCACTAAGAAAAATCAGGTTACGTTCTGGATGGAGTGCAACAATGACGTAGTACTCTTCGTTCTCTAGACAAGGCCTTCCTAGCAGCTCCTGCACACTAGTCGTGTGCTTTAAGGTCCATTGTCCACTAGCATAATCCTTGAGAATCCAAACTGATATCTGGTAACCACCTCCATCTTCCATCTCAATACCATGCAAGCATCCTTGAGAGAACCCAATTAAAGTAAATTCAACTATGGGCGGCTGGAGAGTTGTCCTCCAAGTATTCCCGCTCGTGTCCACCATAACTACCATATTTATTGATTTACCATTCGAGTCAAATGTCTCCACACGAGAATCATAGGCAACGGAATGGAGAGTACCATTTAAGAAGAAGTACCCTGGTTCATAGTTATACAATAGAATTCGGTGACCCCATCGGCTCGACATGGAAGTCCATTCTCCGGTATCCGATGAGTAGACCTCCATCAGGATAGTGTTGCTACCATTATGGATGATGACAAACACCGCGAAGTGACAGGGGACAACCGGGTCGAAACACAAGCAGATGGTGTGGTACAAATGAGGACGTGGTGTCCCATGTCTATCAGGTACGGGTAGCACAGCCCAGATCTCCTTGGTCACAGGGTTGCACACAATGTATTCCGCAACTTCCGATCGCATGCCATGGCAGAGAAGTATTCCGCCGCAACAGTTTAGGAGCTTAACGTTCTTGATGCCGTGGAGGAAAGGGAGAGATGGGTCGACCAGCGGCCGGCCTCTCCCGGAAAGGTTGATGAAACGGTTGCTGCCGCTGCGGGAGAGGCCAAAGAAACCGGAGAGCGTCTGCGGCGATCTCCGACGGACGGCGGGGTCGGAACACATCGCGAGCCACGCTGCCGACACGCACTTTGAGCGGCACAGAGACTGGTACGGCAGCCGCGACAGGATCTCTCGAAGGAGGTCGTTGGGGAGGCCCTCTATCCCCTGCTGCTGCTCGTCCTCCTCCTTCTTCCTCCTTTTCTCCATCCCGTGTACCCGGGCTGCTGCTGCTGAGTGGTAGAGGCAGTTCGTTTAGGGTTGAGAATTGAGATGCGCTCCTCCCGGATGCATATATGTCTCTCTTTCAATATTAGAAGGAAGAGGAGGGCAGCAGACCTGAAGCTCGGCGATGAACGAGATGGCGGCGACCGCAGCGATCGATCTGAAGCCGGACGGCGCGGGGAATTTGGATCGGAGACGGCACGGAGTACAGCCAGCTTTGATTTTATTTTCTGAGGCAAACGGCCAGTTTTGATAAGAAATAATTAACCAAATAGTCGTCTGGATAGGCATCACAGGCCCATTTTTTTTTTTGAGGCAAACAGGCCCATTTTCTTAACCCAAAACAATCCGATGATGCCTCTCCCAGCCCACTATCCGATATCCATATGCACAGGCCCAATTTATTTTATCATCTAGACGTATGAGAGCAACTAGTTAACGAGCGCTCCTTCGGGAGCCTCGTAACGATCAGTGCCATTTGGCGCACTCTCAGCCATTTACCACGTGTCGCGCTCTGGACGCTCCCTCCGGATTTTTTTGCACGTGTTTTCGGCTTTTTATGGGTTTTTTCGACGTTTTGGTTTTCCCCCGGTCTTTCTTAGCTTTTCGATAAAAAAAAATTTCAGAATTTTTTTTTTGCGCGAAAATAACTTGTTTTCTTTTTTTTTTCTTTCACGAAAGTTATGGTTTTTCTTCCGCGAGAGGCACGGTTGTGCTTTAGAGAGAGTCACGGCCGTGCCTTTCGGAAACGAAAAAACGCGTTTTTGTTTTTTTTCTTTCATGAGAGTCACGGTTTTGCTTCCGCGAGAGGAACGGTTGTGCTTTCGCAAGAGTCACGGCCGTGCCTCTCGGAAAGGAAAAAACAAAACGCGTTTTCTGTTTTTTTTTTCTTTTGCGAGAGTCACGGTTTTTTGCTTCCGCGAGAGGCACGGTTGTGCTTTCGCGAGAGTCACGGCCGTGCCTCTTGAAAAGGGAAAAATACGCGTTTTCTGTTTTTTTTTCTTTCGCGAGAGGCACGGTTGTGCTTTCGCGAGAGTCACGGCCGTGCCTCTCGGAAACGAAAAAAATGCGTTTTCTGTTTTCTTCCTTCCACGAGAGTCACGATTTTGCTTCCACGAGAGATACGGTTGTGATTTCGCGAGAGGCACGGGCGTGCCTCTTTCGGAAACGGAAAGAAACCGTGCTCTCGGTTTTTTTCGTCCAGTTTTTTTCGTGAAAAAAAGTTTATCAAAATCTATCAATATGGGATCTAGTTTTGAAGATCTCGACGCAAGGAATGCAACGGTGAAAACGGTTCAAGATTTGGAGCACGGTTTAAGAGATAAAACGTTTTCAATAAACGGATCTACGGAAAAAGGGAAAACTCCAAGGTTGCGACAACTGGCGCGCTGCATGTGCGCCACTTGTAGCGATCTGGGAAAGTGGTGTGTTCTTTGCAACGAGTACTCCTTAATTAGTGATTTCGACGTATATATACTTTTTGTTTGCAGACTAAAAAATACTTTATTTTTGCTAAAAAAAAGTATATCGACTTTTCCCTCTAGCTCGGGTTTCTACTCATCTCCACGGCAATACACTGACATTGAGAAATTCTTCCCTGCTCCCCCAATATCCCGACGATGAAGCCTAGGACCGATTCAGGAGCAGTCATGGATCTCTCTGCCCTGTCGTGGCTTAACTGTTTGGAAGTTTTCGAGAGAACTAGGGTTGGTGCACGGTTTGTCTTCTACTCTGGCTTAAGATTTCCAGTTTGATCATGGACCATCGAGCGTCAGGGTGAGGGACCGACTCATGCGAGGTGGAGGCCGTGATGAAAGAATCAGTTTACACGAGAAGGATCTTGATAACGGAGTTTTTTTTAGTAAAAGGAGATGTCACCACCAACGGCAACCCGCTGGATGGCAATAGCACGGGTACGCATAAACAAGCCTTAAAAGTATTGGTCTTACAGGAATATGTGATCGGTGGGATCTTGCACAGGATGTCAAGATTCACCCGCTAGACAACAACCTTCATTTAATGCAATTCTTCTGTCTAGCGGATTGGGAGAGGGTTATGGAAGGTGGACCATGGTCCTTCCGGGGCGATGCTGTTGTGCTAGCATTGTATGCAGGCCCACAAAATCATCATCCATCTTGCTGGAAATTATAAAAATATGTCTTAGAAATATGCCTTAGAAGCCATAATAAAGACGTTATTATTCTATATTCACCTTCATGTTGGCAAACATAGTAGAAAACAAAATTTCTTCCTAAGAAATCAAAAACCAAGATCATCTATGAAGGTGGAGGAGATTAGATCTAGATCGCCACTACTGGAAAAAGGCTTATAGCACTAGTAGAAAAAGGGTCAAACGTGAAGCACATTAGTGCCGGTTTGAATTTGAGCCATCATTAATGTGTGCATTAGTGCCGGTTCCAATGGCTAGCAGGCCGCTCTCATTAGTACCGGTTCGTGGCGAACCTTTAGCACCGGTTCGTGCCACGAACCGGAACTAAAGTGAGTGGTGGCAGGATGTTGTCAGTCCGGGGCCCCTCCAGCATCACGAAACGGTACTAAAGGTCATCCTACATAGACCCTTCGTCCACCCGAGCTCGCTCTGTTCTTCCCCTTTCCCCTCTCCTCTCTGTTTTTTTCCCTCTTCCTCTCAAGCTCATCACACATTTTGTCCAAAATTTGTCAAGATTTGAAGGCCCCCATCCATTCAAATGATCACAAAGGTTAGCAACTTTGTCCTTTCATCTCACATTGCTAGATTAGCTCATGCAATGCTTTATATAGTGATTGATTTTTGAGTTTAGTAATTTGGGAGGAATTATATATATGTGCTAGTATTTGATTTATATGCAATTTGAGGTCAAAAATAACACTTAGTTTGCATATGTAGGTGTGGTTTACTTAGTACCTTCTAAATCTCCGTCATAACCACCGTCGATCGCTCGCAACGTCCCATCACCGGCACCACCTTGTGGTGAGCCTCTTGTTCATGAAGTTTTATATAAAAATTTGATGTTTGTGTGATTTCGATATATAGTTACTCGTATAATTATCTTACCCATACGTTGTTTGTTATACATAGTGCCATGGTTTTGATATCCGTCCCCGTCGGCCCTCGTCCGGGTTATGATTTAGATGTGGTATATTCTCTTTTAAAACTATTCGTTGCATTTCATGTTTATGATAAATTATGCCCATCAAGTTGACATAGATATTTTTATGTAGGAGGTAGTTGAACCAAAAATTCCAACCGACCCTATTGTCGAGAGGTTAAATTTAGTTGAAAGAGAAAACGAGGATTTGAAGGAAAAATTGAAAAGAATTGAGGGGGAGAAGATGGAATTGGAGTTGCATGTTGCCGATGTCGTCGATGATCACAAGATTAAGATGGAGAAAATGCGCTTGAAGATTAGAAAAATTAGAAAATATGCCATTCATAGTGAGGCTTGGTATCATTATGTTGTTGGATCAATTGTTACCTTAGTTGCGATCTTGATCGCATTTGTTGTTGCATTTAAATTCTTTAGCTAGAGAGTTATTTGTTTGTTGCATTTAAGTGTTGTATGATCTTTATGTATGAACTTTATGTATTGTATTAATTTGGTGTTTTCGGTGCTGTGTATTGAAGATGAGCCGGCAATGGATGTACGATGACCGATGCTGTCCCGAGTTCATTAATGTCGTGCGTACTTTTCTGCTTGCGGCTGAGGCAAACAAGCGGGCGGATGGTTTTATGCCTTGTCCATGTGCTGTCTGTAAGAATGGTCACAATTACTCTACGTCAAGAACCATTCACGTCCACCTGTTTGAGTCCGGTTTCATGCCCCACTATAATGTTTGGACCAAGCATGGAGAAAGAGGGGTTATGATGGAAGACAATGAAGAAGAAGAGGACGACGACAGCTATCCTGGCCATGGGTTCCCTAAATACGATGATACAACAATGAGGGAAGAAGCTGAGCCGGCAATGCGGGAAGAAGCTGAAGAAGAGGCATCGGATGAGCCCGTTGATGATCTAGGTCGGGCCATTGCCGATGCAAAGAGAAACTGCGCAAGTGATTTGGAGAAGAAGAAGTTGCAGCGCATGTTAGAGGATCACAAAAAATTGTTGTACCCGAATTGCGTAGGTGACAAGAAAAAGCTGGGCACCACACTGGAATTGGTACAATGGAAGGCAGAGAATGGTGTATCTGACAAGGGATTTGGAAAGTTGCTGGTAATGATAAAGAATATGCTTCCAAAGGACAACGAATTGCCCAAGAGTACGTACGAAGCAAAGAAGGTTGTCTGACCTCTAGGGTTAGAGGTGCAGAAGATACATGCATGCCCTAATGATTGCATCCTCTACCGCGGTGAGTACGAGGATTTGAATGCTTGCCCAGTATGCGGTGCATTGCGCTATAAGATCAGCCGCGATGACCCTGGTGATGTCGAGGGCGAGCGCCCCAGGAAGAAGATTCCTGCCAAGGTGATGTGGTATGCTCCTATAATACCACGGTTGAAACGTTTGTTCCAAAACAAAGAGCATGCCAAGGCGATGCGATGGCACAGAGAAGACCGTAAGAAAGACGGAAAGTTGAGAGTACCCGCTGACGGGTCGCAGTGGAGAAAAATCGAAAGAAAGTACGGAAAGGAGTTTGCAGATGACGCAAGGAACGTATGGTTTGGTCTAAGCGCAGATGGCATTAATCCTTTTGGGGAGCAGAGCAGCAACCATAGCACCTGGCCTGTGACTCTATGTTTGTATAACCTTCCTCCTTGGTTGTGCATGAAGCGGAAGTTCATTATGATGCCAGTGCTCATCCAAGGCCCTAAGCAACCCGGAAATGACATTTATGTGTACCTAAGGCCATTAGTTGAAGAACTCTTACAACTGTGGAATGGAACAGGTGTACGTGCGTGGGATGAGCACATGGGGGAAGAATTTGACCTAAAGGCGTTGCTGTTCGTGACCATCAATGATTGGCCTGCTCTCAGTAACCTTTCAGGACAGACAAACAAGGGATACCGCGCATGCACGCACTGTTTGGACGATACCGACAGTATATATTTGGCTAATTGTAAGAAGAATGTATACCTGGGACATCGTCGATTTCTTCCGAGCAGGCATCCCGTAGGAAAGAAAGGCAAGCATTTCAAAGGTGAGGCGGATCAGCGGACGAAGCCTCGCCACCGTACTGGTGCTGATGTACATGATATGGTCAAGGATTTGAAGGTGGTCTTTGAAAAGGGTCTTGGTGGACAACCTATTCCGAATGACGCTGACGGATGCGCACCCATGTGGAAGAAGAAATCTATATTTTGGGACCTGCCCTATTGGAAAGACCTAGAGGCCGCTGCGCAATCGACGTGATGCACGTGACGAAGAATCTTTGTGTGACCCTGCTTGGCTTCTTGGGCGTGTATGGGAAGACAAAAGATACACATGAGGCATGGGAGGACCAGCAACATATGCACGGAAAAGACAGCATACATCAGGGTCATGCAAGCTACGCTCTTACCAAAGAAGAGAAGGAAATCTTCTTTGAATGCCTGCTCAGTATTAAGGTACCGTCTAGCTTCTCGTCGAATATAAAGGGAATAATAAACATGGTAGAGAAAAAGTTCCAAAACCTAAAGTCTCGTGATTGCCACGTGATTATGACACAACTGCTTCCGGTTGCATTGAGGGGGCTTCTCCCGGAAAATGTTCGATTAGCCATTGTGAAGCTATGTGCATTCCTCAATGCAATCTCTCAGAAGGTAATCGATCCAGAAATCATACCAAGGTTAGAGAATGATTTGATGCAATGTCTTGTCAGTTTCGAGTTGGTGTTCCCACCATCCTTCTTCAACATCATGACACATGTCCTAGTTCACCTATGTGAAGAGATTAACGTTTTGGGTCCTGTATTTCTACACAATATGTTCCCCTTTGAGAGGTTCATGGGAGTCTTAAAGAAATATGTTCACAACCGTGCTAGGCCAGAAGGAAGCATCTCCAAGGGCCATGAAAATGAGGAGGTCATTGAGTTTTGTATTGACTTTATTCCTGACCTTAAGCCGATTGGTGTTCCTGAATCGCGGCATAAGGGAAAACTGGATGGAAAAGGCACGCTAGGAGGGAAACAAATAATATGTATGGATGAACATTCTCTCACTGAAGCACACTACACAGTTCTACAGAATTCCGCCTTGGTGGCTCCGTATATGGATGAACACAATAATTTGCTACGCTCCAAACACCCGGAGTGGTCTGATGACTGGATTACACGTGAACAAACCAGGAGTTTCGCCAGCTGGTTGCAGACACGTACCATGCATGACGCCTCTATTGAAGATGACCTGTACTTGCTGTCCCAGTTACCATCTTCGAATATAATGACTTTCAAAGCGTACGAGATAAATGGTAATACATTTTACACGATCGCCCAAGATAAGAAGAGCACCAACCAAAACAGTGGTGTCCGCTTTGATGCAGAAACCAAGACGGGAAAGGAAACATATTATGGTTATATACAGGACATATGGGAACTTGACTATCGACGTGGTTTGAAGGTCCCTTTGTTTCGGTGCAAATGGGTCAATATGACACGAGGTGGGGTAACGGAAGACCCGCAGTACGGAATGACAATAGTGGATCTCAACAATCTTGTGTATGCAGACTAACCATTCGTCCTAGCCAATGATGCGGCACGGGTTTTCTATGTGAAGGACATGTCTACCAAGCCGAGAAAAAGAAAAGATAAGGAAGCGAATGCATCGTACGATGAGCCAAAGCGGCACATAGTTTTTTCTGGGAAGAGAAACATCGTGGGAGTGGATGACAAGACAGACATGTCAGAAGATTATGAAAAGTTTGATGAAATTGCTCCATTCACAGTGAATATTGACCCGAGCATCCAGTTAAATGATGAAGATTTTCCATGGCTACGGCGCAAAGGGACACACGCGAAGAAAAAGTTTCACACCCAAAGTTCTGGGATGTGATCGGCTTCACTATCATCACTTTCTTCTGTGTTTCACACCCAGGAGGGAATCTCTGTAATAGTTAGGGTAGCTAGTTATGTGTTTTGGCATTTGAAACGCGAAGAAATTTTATGTGCAAGCAAATTCTTTCATGCATTTACTGATTTTTTCAGCTAAATGACCCTGAAATTGAAAATCATTTCAAATGAACTCAGAAAAGGTTGAAAGTTGGAATGGTATCATAATTTCACCCACATAGCATGTGCAAAAAAGTAGAGAGGGTTACCGCAAAAACTGGATGCACTTCGTGTACAAAATGGACAATCTCTTTCGAAGTATCAGGGTTTCGGACGAAAACTCATCCGTTACAAAGGCATTTCATTTTTTAAATAACCTAAGCATTACCAAATTGAATATAATGATAAAACACACTAATATTAAACATAAGAAAAAGAATCACTGAAAAATCTATTTTCAAAGTTAAGTTATTCACAAACTAGTGATTCACACAAATTTCAAATAATTCAAAATTTAAACTATTCAAATTTGTAAACTACCGGTACTAACAGAAAGTTTGTAATTTTTTGTACCTAAAGCAAAAATATTCACAAACAAACTCTAAATACAGTAAAAAACAACTCTAAAATAAATAAAACAAAAATAAATAAAGCAAAAAAATAAGAAAAAAGCCCACCTACTGGGCCACAGCGGCCTGCATACGACTAGAAACCCAAATTCTAGTTGGGCCAGGATGCAGGCCCGCTAGCCCAGTAGGCCCAACAGGGCATCACAGAAGAGGTAGGCCCAGAAGGCCTGCTTAAGAGAGGAGCTCGAGACAGCAGCGACGACGGGGCTTATAAGCAGGTGCGAGTGCCCCTCGGCTAGCGAGGTGGGACTAAACTTTTACGCCCCTCGCCTGGCAGTGCACACCCTTTAGTACCGGGTCGTGGCTCCAACCGATACTAAAGGGGAGGGGGGGGGGTCTTTAGTACCGGTTGGAGCCACCACCCGGTACTAAAGGGGTGCAGTTCCCGCCGCTTGGCCTGGCCAAAACAGACCTTTAGTATCGGTTGGTGGCTCCAACCGATACTAAAGGTTGTTCTATATAAAAAAGACACTTCAAAAAATTTGTCAGTTTTCTCATCTCTCCCTGCTTCTTTCTCCTCTGCCCCGTCGCCGCCGCCCCTCGTCGCCGCCCCGTCGCCGTCCGTCGCCGTCCGTCGCCGTCACCGTCCCCGTCGTCCCCGTCGCCGCGCCGCGCCCCGTCGTCGTGCCCCGCCCCATCCTCCTGTCGTCCCCGCCCGGCCCGTCCCCGTCGCCGTCGTCGTCGCCCCGTCCCCGTCGTCGCCACCCCGTCTCCGTCTTCGTCCCCGTCCCCGTCGCCGCCCACCGTCGTCGCGCCTCGCCGGTGAGCTCCTGCCCCGGCTGCAAACCACACACACACACATCCTCGACATATTATTAGTTAGCAATCTTTCTGTTTTTTAGTTATATAATTATTAGAAATGTTAGTTTTAGTTATAGAAATGTTAGTTATATAGAAATGTTAGTTATATAGAAATATTAGAAATGTTAGTTATATAGAAATGTTTTTAGTTATAGAAATATTAGAAATGTTAGTTTTAGTTATAGAAATATTAGAAATGTTAGTTTTAGTTATAAAATTTAGAATTTGCATATATGAAATCACAATCCATCATTTAAAAAATGTTACTTTACTTTTACGGCATATAGTATTTGTTGTCGACGATGCCCGGCCCGCATCCTCGCCGTCGACCTGTTCGCGACGACGTCCTGCTTCAGAGGACCCATGTACGAGACTGGGCTCCGCCGGGCTGGCACTGGGAGGTGCTACCTTCAGGTGCGCGACGCTTGGTGAGGAACCCGACCCCGGGTCCCGTCGTCGACCCTCATCTCCTTTGGTGGCGTTCGCGTGGTCCACTTTCGGTGCGGAGGGAGTCGGCCCCGTCGGAGGTGGTACGTCCTCGTGTCAGGGAGGAGGACGAGCACATCCATCGCTACATGGCTGCTATGGACGTCAGGTTCTCCAATACCTGGCAAGTTCTTTTGGGAGATCACCCGAGCTATGATCTAGTGATGGTTCCTTCTCTTTGGGTGTCCACCGCCCGCACCTCAGGAACCGCGAGCGGCCTAGATTACTCTGTAGTATCCGATCTTTATTAGCTTGCTAGCTAGCTAGCTAGTGATGTATTCGATATTATATCTATTATTCGAGACGATGTATTCAAGATTATATCTATTATTCGAGACGATGTATTCGAGATTATATCTATTATTCGAGACGACATATTCGAGATTATATTCGATGATGCTTATTATGTACTATGATTGATTCAGTTTTTCCTTATTAATTGATTGCATCCATGCATTGTAATTTGAATATATTTCTTTTGAATTAGTTAAACAAAACCTATGGCGGACAATACCGGCAGAGAGGGAGAAGAGGCCCTGTTCAATATCATACGCAATCCTCGCGGGCCAGATGATGATCAGAATGAAGAAGATTATGACGGCTCCAAATATCTAAACAACACCGGGGAGGGTGATATGATATTCGATCGCGACGACCGAATTGATGAAGTCATGAACTATGAACATGATGAAGAAAATGTTGATCTTGAAACAACAAAGACCGGCGAGGTATATATATTTATATAAGCAGGCATCTGGTGATCATCACATGTTTTAAATGACTTGAAGATATATTAACGAATCGATCTTTCTTCTTTCAGCCATCTGGATCGAGCAAATCTCAAGGCAACAGGAAACGTGGCCCGAACAAAAAGTTGAAGGAGCGCGTAAAGTACAATATCGAGGCCATCAGACCTAATGGCGAACCATTAGCGCCTAAGAAGATTGCGGACAAGTTCATTCGTCAGTGCGGAGTTCTTGTGAAGGACCAACTCCCGATCTCCCTTCAAGAATGGAGAGAGCCAGCAAAGCTACGTCCAGGAGTTACTTTTGTCGACGACAGACAAAAACTTCTTCTTTGGGAAACGCTCATGGAACATTTCACCCTACCAGATCATTTCACAGATGTAGATGTGGAGAAAGTCAAGGATGCTGCTCTTAGGAAGATGGCGGTTGCATTCAAGAACCACAAGATTTGTGAATGGGCCAAGTACGTCAATGGAGGAAGGAAGACTCCAGTATTCGAGGGAACACTAGAGAATCAAAGCGCTCATTGGGACGATTTCGTGAAATTCAAGGATTCGGAATTATCTAAGGAACGGTCGAGAATAAACAAGGCCAATGCTGCAAAAAAGGATAAGTTCCATAAGCTGGGGCCAGGTGGCTATGCGGTGGGAATGCCTAAGTGGGATAAGTCTGAGAAAGAGATGCTGGATGCAGGTGTCACTCCAGAAACATTGAGCTGGCCCCCCAGGTGCAGGACTTGGTTCTATGCGCATGGGGGGGAGTTGGACCCGAAGACAGGCAAAGTTTCGAAGAAGGCATGTCTGGACGGAGCTGAAGATAAGCTACTTGTTGCAATAGAAGAGGATCGATCGGGGTTGTTCGAGCCCAACAGAGAGAACGACGAGCTTACACATGCCCTGGGAAATCCTGAACACCTGGGAAGAACACGAGGCATGGGCGCTATTCCGTGGTATGAGGGGTTTTCGGACTGGAACGTCGACTACAGAACCCGTGCGAGAAAGAAGATTGTGGAGGAGAAGAAGAGGAAGATGGAGGAGGAGCAGAGGAAGCTAGACTATGAACGCCTTCAAGGCCTAGAATCAGCGCACGCGGACTTGGCAGTCAAATTCCAGCGGTAGCAGGAGCAGATCGACTCACTTAGCCAGCAAAGGGGGTCTCAGCAACTAGCGGATGATCCACCATTGGATAGCACCGTCCCATCCATGCCGAGAAGCAGCGTGGGTTCCGACCCGGGCGACGCATTGCTGGATAGCTACCCAGTGGATGACATCATGGAGAACACTAACTGCGAGCTACACTTCAAAATGAAGAACATATCCATGAAGGTGGCGGACGCCCTTGCTTTTACAAATCCCCCCGAGGCAACCTTCCATTGCAACCCGATTCCAGCGGGCTATGCTCGTGTCTTGGTTGATGAGGTGGTGGACCAATATTCGGGGCTAGAGCTTGACATTCCTGGAGGTGACGATGAGCACACACTAGGAGAGGCCAACCATCGTATCATCCTATGGAGAAAGGATTGCATCATCTTTCGAAGGCCACCGACACCGCGTCATCCGACTCCTCGTCGCAGTCCGCCACCGAGTCAGCAGACTCCCGCTCCTCCAAGTCCACCAACACATCAGGCCACTCCTCCTCCAAGTCCGGCACAGCTTCAGGCCACTCCTCCTCCTCCAACTCAGCCACGTCAACCGTCTTTGCTGCCTCAGCAATCACGGAAGAGAGCCGCCTCAGCTATGGTGCATAGCGGTACAAGTCGAGGTAGTACTGGAGGTACAGGCGGAGGCAAGCGATTTCAATATGGTCCAAGCCTCGCGCCTCTTCCGCAGAGGCCTTACGACAAGTCTGAGGAGGAAAACGTAGCCATATCGAAGGCCGAGGTGGAAGCCCATTTTGCACCGAAACCGCCACCGCCACCAAGGGAGAAAGTGCCTGTGGAAAAGATTGACCACTTCATTCGTATGGCTAGAGCACCAGCTCCCAAGCCTGTTGACACAGACTATGAGCGCCACATCAAGAAGTTAAATCGAGCACGTCTACAGAAAGAGGCGAGCTCAAGCTCGAGCAAATCAGCTGGCAAAAGGAGCGGTAAAACCGTTACCCAGCTGGGAGAACAGGCGGCGCAATCAATCCCCCCGCTTGTTGTGCCAACAACACATGAGAGTAGGCGCGCCCAATATTATTTTGGGAAAACCGTTAACGTTCCCGGGGTGGGCGATGTGGTAATAACCGAGGAGCATATTGCGCAGGCTGAATCGATCGGGATCACTGTTGGACAACTCATCGATATCGAGCCCATGTCTCCGACTAGAGAGGAGGAAATAAAACGGAAATATGCCCGGGGCCAACCTTTGGTCGAGCCAGAGGAGGTCAATAAGCTCCCAACGAGAATGTATGAATTGCATCAATGGTACATGGACATTACCAAGATTTCCAATCGAGAGTCCCTCATGGTGAATGTCAACAAGGAGCATTACTACCATGAGAAAGCTGTGACCGTTGAGTATTCAGAACTATTTCAGCTATACAATAAAGACGCACTCGACAAATCTATCATAAGTTGCTATTGTCTGTAAGTGATTTCTTTCTGTAATTTAAGTCTCAAGCTAGCTGTAGTGATCATTTTGATCAATCATTACCTGTAATTATCCTCACTATATTCTTTTCTGTGGTATTATGCAGGATGAAGATTTATGAAATGAAAAAAGGTGGACACTATGGCATTGGGTTCGTTGACCCAAATACCATTAATGAATACACATGGAAAATAGATCCATATCACGAAAAAAGTGTAGAGGAAAGCATGCTACAGTTCTTCAAGGAACTCAAATACAATGAAGATATACTACTTCCTTACAACTTCAAGTGAGTCACACTGTCTTGTACTACAAATTCTATTTTTCCCTACTAGCTAGCTACATGTTTTTGCTTACATATGCCCGCTTAATTAAGACATGCAAATGTGTGTGCATGTAGATTTCACTGGATCTTGTTAATCATTAAAGTTGATGAAGGAACAGTTGAAGTACTAGACTCACTACTTAAGAAAGCAAGTGACTACACCATCGTGAAGGGGATAGTCAACAGGTAATTAACTATATCTCGGCCTATTTAATTAGTTCGTCATTTCCTAATAACAACTATTTAATTAGGGCTTGGGAAAAGTTCATCAGGGCCACTCCAGGCCCATGGAAACAAAATCTGAAATGGTATTGACCCAAGGTAAGTAATTAAGTAGTACCAGCTAGCTGCCATCTCATTAATTATCATGCTTGATTAATTATTATCTGATCAAATTCCATTCTCGTAAAGGCCCTGAAGCAGGCGCCGGGGAATGATCTATGTGCATACTACGTTTGCGAGAACATTCGCATGATGGCGTCCGAAAGGAGCAAATCTCAAAGACAGGAGTGGGTACGATATCGATTGTCAAAACACTATTCACAATTTTTACACCATTATCGATATCTAGTCACACAACTAATACACATGCATAGTGATCTCATTCTTAACAGTTCAAAGAGGTGCGGGACAAGCTCCTAGCACAGGACCGCATAGAAGCAATTCAAGAGGAAATAGTGGGATTTTTGCTCGACCAGGTCATAGATCCCAAAGGAGAATACTATTACCCGCTACCGCCCCCATGAACCACTTCCAATTGTTATCGTGCTCCGAAGGCACCAATTAGCTAGGCTAATGCCACTGGCTCCGAAGGCACCAATTAGGAGAAATTGTATATATATATACATGTGTGTATATATGTGTGAATTAATTAATGGTGGTTGTGAGACATTCGATGATATATATATATTATGATCGGTTCTACTAGAAATTCTATTTATATATATGCATAACATGTACAATATGCAGTATCGTCAAATACCAGCAAACGAAAAATAATTAAATGGAAAACACAAAATTAAATGAAAAGGAAATCATAAACCCAAAACCCCCCAACCTTTTAATACCGGTTGGTGACACCAACCGATACTAAAGGGCTCCCTGCCCCTGAAGCTGGCTCGTGCCACGTGGTTGCCCTTTAGCACCGGTTCATGCTGAACCGGTACTAAAGGGGGGAGGCCTTTAGTGCCTACACTTTAGTGCCGGTTACGAAACCGGCACTAAAGGGCCTTACGAACCGGTGCTATTGCCGGTTCTGCACTAGTGTAGGTGGCCTCAAATTAGTGGTGGGCATGGCCAGGAACCCACCATAGCTACTTCGAGATAAAAATCTAGTGGCGGGTAAAATTATTCGCCTGCCACTAGTGTGTGCACATGATACGTCTCCAACATATCTATAATTTTTGATTGTTCCATGCTGTTATATTATCAATCATGGATGTTTTAGACGTGACCCTTGCCCGCGCCCGTCGCGTCTAGCCATGCTCCCACTGCGCCTGACCTGCTGCGTCGGGTCGTGCCTGCTTCTGCCCGGCCACGCCGGCTCCCCGCCGCTCCCCTTGCGTGCCTCCAGCGCCGAGGCTCCCAGCGCCCTCCGCCGCCGCTACCGTGGCTCCCCGGAGCCTGTCCACCGTGGCCAGAGGCCACCGTTGCTAAACACCAACCTAAACGGCCTTTGCCACTAACCCGCCCCCTAACCCCACTGACACCTACCCTAGAGACCCTAACCCACTTAATTAGTTTAATTAAATGTCTATTAAAGGTAGCAGTGTATGACAGGTAGACCCCACCTGCCCTGTTGATTAGTCAAAGGCTGAATGGGCTAGTCCCTGTCAATGACAGGTGGGTCCCTTTGACCCTGTTGACCAGTCAACTGGTCAACAGTTGACCCTGCTGACTGGCCCCCTCCTGGCCCACTGTGAGCCATAGGTGCACTCTGGCTGCCATAGGTGCACTCTGGTTGGGTACACCTTTGGGTACCCACACTAGTAGAAAAAGGCCCATTTGTCCCGGTTCGGGAACTGGGACTAAAGGGTCGGTACTAATGCCCAATACCTTTAGTCCCGGTTCTTATACGAACCGGGACAAATGGGGCTCCACGTGGCCACTTTGGCTTCCCAGGCAGGGGGGCCTTTGGTCCTGGTTGGTAGCACCAACCGGGACCAATAAGCGTCCATGTGTCAGTAGTTCAGGGGCTGGGGTTTTTTTGAGGGGGGGGTTTGGGGGTTTTGTAGGGTTAATTTAGGGGTTTCATATATTGTGTTAGTTAGCTAATAGAGAGAAGTGTCCTCTCTTATCTCTGTTCTTAGTCGACGCTACGGACTATACCTATAGAGAGGACTCGACACGCTAGCTAGTAAGCAAATGAAGGAAACTATTAAGTACACAAGATCTTCATGAACATATACAAAGAGAAGTGATCGACCTCTCTTTCTTCGAGAGATTGGTCGAACAACAAGTTTTCGTACATCTATCTGACGCTACTAGCTACATATATACAATATAAGATCTCTTACAATCCCCAACATATGATGTCAACTTCCACATGGTATTCTCCGTCTTTATCTATGACGTGGTCAAGAAAGAATCCCGCCAATTCCTCTTGAATTGCTTTTATGCGATCTTGTGGTAGGAGTTCCTCCCGCAGCTCCCAAAGCTAATTTGAAGAAGGGGGTCAATACATATATATGAATGAAACTCAACACAAATGATGGTATTAAAATAAAATTGTGAATATTATTGCTTACGCAGTTCAAAATCTTCTTTAGAGTAGCCCCGCTTAGAGGTTGTCGCGTTGTAGATGTACTCACAAATGTAGTATCTACAAAAATTATTCCCGCCTTCCTGCCACAACTACTTTACGAGAAATAGAGGTCAATCAAACTGATAATCAAGCGTTATAAATGGTATTGATGAAACTAGCTAGAATCAATGGGAGATGCGCGGAACTAGCGAGTAATACTTACTTTCGGGTGTGTAAACCGCAGCATCTTCGGCAGTCCCGGAGCTTCTGCGGTGAACACTTTCCAAACCCCGCGATACAAAGAAAATAATTATTACTTGATATGAGGAAATGAACAAAGTTGCTGATATGGTGCGATAATGATCGATTGAACTTACTTCTCGAGCATTTCAGTCATGACCGCATACTCCTTGGGATCTTTTCGTCTTGAGTCTAAGATGGTTACTAGTCCCTGCTCAAACTCAATCTCTAGGAGAATAAAGTGGAAGCTTCGCATGCATGCATAACTCATCAATTACATTAACCTCGAGTAATAAGGGAAACCAAATATGCACAAGATAGTAACACTCACTTGAAGTTGTAAGAAAAGAGTATTTTATATTTGTTTTTATTTTGAAGCAACAATTTTAGCAAGTTGGCCTCGGCTTCTTTGGCATCATGTTTAATCGTCCAGTCATCTATGAGATTTGTGCTAATGAACCCAATATGATAGATTTGTCTTTTCTTGCATTCGGCGATCTTCAATCTGCATAATATAGTGAGGATAATTATATATACATGCAATGAAAGAGCTGAGCTATATATAGATACTTAATTACAGAAGCAGTACTTACAGACAGTAGCAAGTGATCATTATTTTATCGAGGGCCTTTTGATTGAAAAACGGGAAGAACTCCTCAAATGGAACAAACAACATATCAATTCCAATGAGGTCGTGCTCCTCTTTAACTCTCAGCGTCAAAATATCCTTCCCAGACTTGCAGGTGTCCATGTACCACTTATGGAATCTTCGCATCATCGTTGTTAGCATTTTCATATGACCAGGTTTGACGAGAGGCCTCCCGTACCGGTATTTGTGTTCGTCCACCTCCATTGTATCAAAATGTGCAGAGTCGGGCAGGTAATCACCTGGATTGGTATAACCAGGCACCATCCTCGAATCATTAATGACGATATCGCTCGACACCTTCAATGGGGGGCACGATTGGTTCGCCTGTTCGCCGAGCTGGGGAATTTTCTTCCCACTTCTTCGTTCTTGTAACCTTTTGTCACTTGAAGTAGTTCCCGACCGGCGTGCTTCTTGCGCTGCCTTTTTAAGAGCACGGACATGGTTGTCGTCCTGCGAAGACGGTGGTGGTTTCTTCAGGGCATCGATAGTGCACTTTGCTTTCACCGGATCTATCTTCTCCTATGGAGGTGGATGTTTCTTAGCTCTGTGCGTTTCAAAGAAGTCCCTCACTTGGGCTTGACAGATCTCCGTGTTTTCCTTCTCGGTCATCTCATATGGTAACTTCTCTAGAGGCTCGAGAGATGGACCGAATCTGTATTGCCTCCCACCTCTGGCTGTACTGCTAGACGCCGGAGCGGCTGCGGCTGTCTTCCTTTGTTGCTTATGAGGCGGAGAAGGAGGCGGACTGCTACGATGCGCCGGAGCAGCCGGAGTGGCGGCGGCTCTCTTCCGCCCTTGCTAAGAAGGCAGAGGAGGAGGCAGGTGTGGCACCCCGGCTCAGAGCGACCGGTTTAATTACCATGTATTGCCAGCCCAGAGACCATGTCTTCTAGAAACACATAACATCTTGGTACAGAAAAACAACCGCTTTATTGATGTTAGCGGAACAGAGTCTACATTACAACAGTTGTCGAGGCCAAGCGGCACACTCGGTGCGGCTGAACAATATGTACATTATTTAGTGAACATAAAGGGGCCTCGATCCGAACATCTACGTGGCGGCGGAATAACGTCGTGGCAGAAGTTCCATCTCACAGGGACACCGATGCGGACACGATCTAGACTCGAACAGTGCTCCTCTCCAACGGTACTTTCCTGAAATCTGGCATGACACGCCAGGTCAGTACATTGAATGTACTTGCAAGCTCACAATAGGCATAATCATAATGGCAAACAATATCATGATATTTAACCAAATATTAATAATGCAACACTATATGTCAAACATGCTATGATCATGGTCGAACGTCCCTCGGGACAACTTACCAACCGTGATCATCTTTGGATCACAAACAGACCACCAACGTGATCTTTAACAAGAATAACTCGTGATCCTTACGGCGATCACAACCACGACCAATCACTACAAAAAAAGACACATCCGTGACATTTTGGGTCGAACGAATTTTTTTCCTGTCATACATATGACACTTCTATGACGATAATTGTGACAAAACCCGGTATCATCATAGATGTGGTGGGCTCCTACTTCTATGACAAAAAATCATGACAGAAAATGGGCTTTTCGTCCTGGGCGGGCCAGAGACGCAGCTGCATGACATTCTTTGGGCCGTCCATGACAGAAAAACCCGTGGTAGAAGCGAGGGGAAGGAAAATTTCGGGGAGCTCCCGGTTACGATGGGAGGTCGGGGGCCGAGTGATGCGCATTTCTCTCGTACACGTACGCGCGTGTGTGCGAGGTGTTGGCTCTAACTGAACCCGAGCAAGGCGTTGGGCTCTAACTGAACCCGAGTGATTGCACTCCAGGCTACGCATTACTGAACCCGAGCGATCGATCGATGGCTGTTAACTGAACCCGATCGAGCGATTCCTTCGCTACTGCTGCTAACTGAAGTCGATTGATGCTGCCTCTAGGATGAACAGTGAGCGTTGCGGGGGTTTTTGGATGAACATCGAGCGATGGCGTTGCCTCTGGATGAAAAGGACCCCGTGGTGTGGAGGGCTGGATGAACAGTAGACGGTGGAGGGGTGCCCGTGGAGGGGTGGTTGAACAGGACCCCGTGGTGTGGAGGGCTGGATGAACAGTAGACGGCGGAGGGGTGCCCGTGGAGGGGTGGTTGAACAGTAGCCGGTGGAGTAGCGCGCGGTGGAGGCTGGATGAACAGGAGTCCGTGGAGGCTGGAGGAGGTCGACGGTGGAGATGAACAGTATCTCGTGGACTCCCGTTTTGCGGTACGCCACACCCCTCCTGATGAACAGGACCCCCGTTTCGACCGCAGGAGGTCCGTTTCGTCCGTTTTGCGGTACGCCACACCCCTCCCAATCAACAAGACCCCCGTTTCGACCGTAGGAGGTCCGTTTCGTCCGTTTTGCGGTATGCCACACCCCTCCCGATCAACAGGACCCCCGTTTCGACTGTAGGAGGTCCGTTTCCTCCATTTCGTGGTACGCCACACCCCTCCCGATCAACAGGACCCCGTTCCGAACGTAGGAGGTCCGTTTCCTCCGTTTTGCGGTACACCAGGCCTCGTTTCCATCGCCTGTTCCGTCCAAGCCCTCACGGTGAACATGACCACGCATTCCGTTCTGACCCAGCCGGTTGGCTCCCACACGTTCCGTTGCCTCCCGATGAACACGACGCATTCCATTGCCTCCCCATGAACATGACGCATTCCATTGCCTCCCCATGAACACGACGCATTCCGTTGCCTCCCCATGAACACGATGACGACGCCGTTTCTCCGTTCCGACCCAGCCATGTACACGAGCCCTGGCCGTACGTATGCGCGAGGAGGCGTTCGAGACCCCGCCCGTATGTACACATATGTGGTCATATTTTATTTCTTGCACCCTGGCCGCTGTTCGTACGTGTACATGCTACGTGCGCGCCTCTACTACGACACGTATGCGCCTCTACTATGACACGTGCGCACCTCTACATCCACCAGTATATATGTACATACACGTTTGCGACCAGAATGACAACGCCACGTACGCTTCGACCAGGTGGGTCCTGACTGTCAGGCACTTCCTTGCGTGCGAAGATGTAGCTGGTGGGTCCCAGCAGTCAGGGGGGCGAATCGTTTTTTTTGCCCAGACGCACTTGCTTGCGTGCGAAGATGTAGCTGGTGGGTCCCAGCAGTCAGGGGGGCGAATCGTTTTTTTTGCCCAGACGCACTTCCTTGCGTGCGAAGATGTAGCTGGTGGGTCCCAGCAGTCAGGGGAAACATTTTTTTTCGCGAAATACGGTGGCCCGTCCAGTGGGTCCCCACTATCAGGTGGAGGAATCATTATTTTGCGCGTAATAAGGAGGCACTTCCTTGCTGCGGCCGTGGACCCAGCTGTCAGCCTCTCCACGTACAGTCCATGTCCAATGGAAGTCGTTCCTTGACCACGTTGACCATGCTGCGTCGAGAGCACCATGGCGGTGGACGACGGCGAGGACTAGGAAGGGGACGACTCGGAGCCGGGGAAGACGCAGCAGTGAATGCCCACGTGAAGAGGAATACGAGGGTTCACTGGTTCAGCTACGATGTGAGGCTGTTGTCGCCGCAGAATAACAGGGGGTGTGGGTGATTAGAGGGATGGCCTGGCTAGCGGTGGGAGTAGTAGGGGGCGGTGAGGCCTCCGCGGCATCACAGCCGGCCACGGGAGGCAGGAGCACGCGGCACGACCGGCGCTGGGTTGGGCGGCTGGAGCAAGAAGACCAGAGGTTGAAGAAGCACTACGGCCGTTGGATGAACATCGTACGGTAACATGAGCTAGAATCATTCATATTGACTAAGTTGACAAAGCCCTCCGTCCCCGTCAACTTGGTAGGCCCACAAGTAAACCTCCCACTATGCTGGGTTCCAGCTGGCAGGGGGAATATTCATTTTTTTGTGCGTAATAAGGAGGCACTTCCTTGCGTGCGAAGGTAGCTGGTGGGTCCGACATGTCAGGGGGGGGGCACATTATTTTCACGAAATACAGAGGCCCTTCCGGTGGGTCCCAGATGTCAGGTGGAGGAATCATTATTTTGCGCGTAATAAGGAGGCATTTCCTTGTGTGCGGCCGTGGACCCAGCTGTCAGCCTCTCCACACACAGTCTACTTCCGATGGTGTTGTTCGTTGACCACGTTGACCACGCCGCGCCGAGCGCATCCAAGGTGGTGGACGACGGCGAGGCCCCAGACAGCAACGAGCTGGAGATGGGAAGACGCGGGAGTAGAGTCGCAGACGGAGAGGTGTACGAGGGTTAACTGGTTCTAGTGCGGTGTGGTTCGGCATTCGATGGAGAAGAACAAGAGGTGTGGAGGGGTGGAGGGATGGCCTGGCCAACGTAGAGTAGCGCTTCATAGCGAAGCATGCTAAGCAGAGCTGCTAGCAGCAGGAGGCGGGAGGTGGTCCCGGCAGCGCTGGAGGAAGAAGATGAGAGATTGAAGATGGATGCCGGTCGTTGGATGTAAATCCAACGAATAACATGTCAGAATCATTTGTTGACTAAATTGACAACGACTTGTGTTGGCTTCGACCTATTGGCCCACATTTCAGCCTCCAAAAATGTGGCACGTATTCAACCCAATTTTTCAGAATTTACAGTCGTTTTTTGCACGGTAGAATTTATAGTCAATTTGATCTTTTTTTGAATTACAGTCATTACCTGGGCTGGGTGAACAAATAATGTAGCGTCCATGCGGCCCATTTATTTTATTTCCTAAAAAATTACAGGCCATTTGCAATTTGTCGAAATACACGATTTTGCTGGGCTAATTCTAATTATAATGTTGGGTTGGACGAGCAATGTTATCAAAAAATAAAAAGGGGCTGGGCATTTTGTTATAAATATATTTAAATAATAAGTGATATTATTACATTCATCCTTAAATCTTACCAAGCTTTTGTACACAATCACTAGGATTTTCGTGCCAAAAAAATCCAGGATTTTATTAGCTAAGAAATTATTTTTATAAGTTAATAAGATGTGGGATATTGTTTGCTTACATATGTAAGTATCTGTTAAATATATGATGACAATAAAAATAATATATAATAACATATAAAATAATCTAAATATATATAATATAGTTAGAAGGGAAACATAAGTTGGACCTGGCGTTCCTATTCTTATATAGAAAAATAGAACAGACCTCTGCGTTTTCTTCAAAAAAATACATAAATTGTGTTGGAAATATGCCCTAGAGGCAATAATAAATTGGTTATTATTATATTTCCTTGTTCATGATAATCGTTTATTATCCATGCTAGAATTGTATTGATAGGAAACTCAGATACATGTGTGGATACATAGACAACACCATGTCCCTAGTAAGCCTCTAGTTGACTAGCTCGTTGATCAATAGATGGTTACGGTTTCCTTACCATGGACATTAGATGTCGTTGATAACGGGATCACATCATTAGGAGAATGATGTGATGGACAAGACCCAATCCTAAGCCTAACACAAAGATCGTGTAGTTCGTATGCTAAAGCTTTTCTAATGTCAAGTATCATTTCCTTAGACCATGAGATTGTGCAACTCCCGGATACCGTAGGAATGCTTTGGGTCTGCCAAACGTCACAACGTAACTGGGTGGCTATAAAGGTACACTACAGGTATCTCCGAAAGTGTCTGTTGGGTTGGCATGAATCGAGACTGGGATTTGTCACTCCGTGTAAACGGAGAGGTATCTCCGGGCCCACTCTGTAGGACATCATCATAATGTGAAAAATGTGATCAAGGAGTTGATCACGGGATGATGTGTTACGGAACGAGTAAAAGAGACTTGCCGGTAACGAGATTGAACCAGGTATTGGGATACCGACGATCGAATCTCGGGCAAGTATCGTACCGCTAGACAAAGGGAATTGTATACGGGATTGATTAAGTCCTTGACATCGTGGTTCATCCGATGAGATCATCATGGAGCATGTGGGAGACAACATGGGTATCTAGATCCCGCTGTTGGTTATTGACCGGGGAGTTGTCTCGGCCATGTCTGCATGACTCCTGAACCCGTAGGGTCTACACACTTAAGGTTCGATGATGCTAGGGTTATAGGGAATAGATATACGTGGTTACCGAATATTGTTCGGAGTCCCGGATGAGATCCCGGACATCACGAGGAGTTCCGGAATGGTCCGGAGGTAAAGATTTATATATGGGAAGTCCTGTTTTGGTTGCCGGAAAAGTTTCGGGTTTTATCGGTAATGTACCGGGACCACCGGGAGGGTCCCAGTGGTCCACCAAGTGGGGCCACCAGCCCCGGAGGGCTGCATGGGCCAAGTGTGGGAGGGGACCAGCCCCAGGTGGGCTGGTGCGCCCCCCCACCAAGGCCCAAGGCGCAAGGGAGAGTGGAAGGGGGCAAACCCTAGGCTCAGATGGGCCTAAGGCCCACCTAATGGTGCGCCCCCCTCTCTCCCCCCTTGGCCGCCCCCCTAGATGGGATCTAGGGCTGGCCGCCACCCCTAGGGGTGGAAACCTAGGAGGGGGCGCAGCCCCTCCCCTCCCCCTATATATACTTGAGGTTTTGGGCTGCCATAGACACGATTGAATCTCCTTCTTGGCGCAGCCCTACCCCTCTCCCTCCTCGTCTCTTGCGGTGCTTGGCGAAGCCCTGCTGGAGTACCACGCTCCTCCACCACCACCATGCCGTCGTGCTGCTACTGGATGGAGTCTTCCCCAACCTCTCCTTCTCCCCTTGCTGGATCAAGGCGTAGGAGACGTCACCGGGTTGTACGTGTGTTGAACACGGAGGTGCCGTCCGTTCGACACTAGGATCATCGGTGATTTGGATCACGACGAGTACGACTCCATAAACCCCGTTCACTTGAACGCTTCCGCTTAGCAATCTACAAGGGTATGTAGATGCACTCTCCTTTCCTTCGTTGCTAGATTACTCCATAGATTGATCTTGGTGATGCGTAGAAAATTTTGAATTTCCGCTACGTTCCCCAACAGTGGTATCAAAGCTAGGTCTATGCATAGTTTCTATGCACGAGTAGAACACAAAGTAGTTGTGGGCGTCGATTTTGTCAATTTACTTGCCGTTACTAGTCTTATCTTGATTCGGCGACATTGTGGGATGAAGCGGCCCGGACCAACCTTACACGTACGCTTATGTGAGACCGGTTCCACCGACTGACATGCACTAGTTGCATAAGGTGGCTGGTGGGTGTCTGTCTCTCCCACTTTTGTCGGATCGGATTCGATGAACAGGGTCCTTATGAAGGGTAAATAGAAATTGGCAATTCACGTTGTGGTTTTGGCGTAGGAAAGAAACGTTCTTGCTAGCAACCTATAGCAGCCACGTAAAAAACTTGCAACAACAATTAGAGGATGTCTAACTTGTTTTTGCAGCAAGTGTTTTGTGATGTGATATGGTCAAAGGATGTGATGAATGATATATGTGATGTATGAGATGATCATGTTCTTATAATAGGAATCACGACTTGCATGTCGATGAGTATGACAACCGGCAGGAGCCATAGGAGTTGTCTTAATTTATTTATGACCTGTGTGTCAATATAAACGTCATGTAATTACTTTACTTTATTGCTAACCGTTATCTGTAGTAGTAGAAGTAATAGTTGGCGAGACAACTTCATGAAGACACGATGATGGAGATCATGATGATGGAGATCATGGTGTCATGCCGGTGACAACGATGATCATGGAGCCCCGAAGATGGAGATCAAAAGGAGCAAAATGATATTGGCCATATCATGTCACTTTTTGATTGTATGTGATGTTTATCATGTTTTTGGATCTTATTTGCTTAGAAAGACGGTAGTAAATAAGATGATCCCTCATTAAAATTTCAAGAAAGTGTTCCCCCTAACTGTGCACCATTGCGAAAGTTCGTCGTTTTGAAGCACCACGTGATGATCGGGTGTGATAGATTCTAACGTTCACATACAACGGGTGTAAGACAGATTTACACACGCGAAACACTTAGGTTGACTTGACGAGCCTAGCATGTATAGACATGGCCTCGGAACACAAGAGACCGAAAGGTCGAGCATGAGTCGTATGGTAGATACGATCAACATGAAGATGTTCACCGATGATGAGTAGTCCGTCTCACGTGATGATCGGACACGGCCTAGTTGACTCGGATCATGTAATCACTTAGATGACTAGAGGGATGTCTATCTGAGTGGGAGTTCATAAGATGAACTTAATTATCCTGAACATAGTCAAAAGGTCATCGCAAATTATGTCGTAGCTCGCGCTTCAGTTCTACTGTTTAGATATGTTCCTAGAGAAAATTTAGTTGAAAGTTGATAGTAGCAATTATGCGGACTAGGTCAGTAAACTGAGGATTGTCCTCATTGCTTCATAGAAGGATTATGTCCTTAATGCACCGCTCAGTGTGCTGAACCTCGAACGTTGTCTGTGGATGTTGCGAACATCTGACATACACATTTTGATAACTACGTGATAGTTCAGTTAAACGGTTTAGAGTTGAGGCACCGAAGACGTTTTGAAACGTCGCGAAACATATGAGATGTTTCGAGGGCTGAAATTGGGATTTCAGGCTCGTGCCCACGTCAAGAGGTATAAATCCTCCGACGATTTTCTTAGCCTGCAAACTAAGGGAGGAAAGCTCAATTGTTGAGCTTGTGCTCAGATTATCTGAGTACAACAATCATTTGAATCGAGTGGGAGTTGATCTTCCAGATGAGAAAGTGATGTTTCTCCGAAGTCATTACCACCAAGCTGCTAGAGCTTCGTGATGAACTATGATATATCAGGGACATATATGATGATCCTTGAGATATTCGCGATGTTTGACACCACAAAAGTAGAAATCAAGAAGGAGCATCAATTGTTGATGGTTGGTGAAACCACTAGTTTCAAGAAGGGCAAGGGCAAGAAGGGATGCTTCATGAAACGGCAATTCAGCTGCTGCTCTAGTGAAGAAACCCAAGGTTGAACCCAAACCCGAGACTAAGTGCTTCTGTAATAAGAGGAACAGCCACTGGAGCAAAATTGCCCTAGATACTTGGTAGATGAGAAGGCTGGCAAGGTCGATAGAAGTATATTGGATATACATTGTGTTAATGTGTACTTTAGTAGTACTCCTAGTAGCACCATGGTATTAGATACTGGTTCGGTTGCTAAATGTTAGTAAACTCGAAATAAAAGGCTGCGGAGTAAACGGAGACTTGCTAAAGGTGAGCTGGCGATATGTGTTGGAAGTTTTTCCCTAGCTTGATGTGATCAAGCATCGCACGCTCCCTCTACCATCGAGATTGGTGTTTGTGTTGAGCATAGACATGATTGGATTATGTCTATCGCAATACGGTTATTCATTTAAGGAGAATAATGGTTACTCTGTTTATTTGAATAATACCTTCAATGGTCTTGCACCTAAAATGAATGGTTTATTGAATCTCGATCGTAGTGATACACATGTTCATGCCAAAAGATATAAGATAGTAATGATAGTACCACCTACTTGTGGCACTGCCACGTAAGTCATATCGGTATAAAACGCATGAAGAAGCTCCATGTTGATGGATCTTTGGGCTCACTCGTTTTGAAAAGTTTGAGACATGCGAACCATGTCTATTGGTGTATATGCATGAAGAAACTCCATGCAAATGGACCGTTTGGACTCACTTGATTTTGAATCACTTGAGACATGCAAATCATACCACATGGGCAAGATGACTGAAAGCCTCGTTTTCAGTAAAATGGAACTAGAAAGCAACTTGTTGGAAGTAATACATTTTGATGTGTGCAGTCCAATGAGTGCTGAGGCATGTAGTGGATATCGTTATGTTCTTACTTCACAGATGATTTGAGTAGATGTTGAGTATATTTACTTAATGAATCACGAGTCTGAATTATTGAAAGGTTCAAGTAATTTCAGGGTGAAGTTGAAAGATCGTCGTGACAGGAGGATAAAATATCTATGATATGATCATAGAGATGAATATCTGAATTACGAGTTTGGCACAGAATTAAGACATTGTGGAAATTGTTTCAAAACTAATACAGCCTGGAACACCATAGTGTGATGGTGTGTCCAAACATCATAACTGCACCCTATTGGATATGATGCATACCATGATGTCTCTTATCGAATTACCACGATAGTTTATGGGTTAGGCATTAGAGACAACCACATTCACTTTAAATAGGGCACCACGTAATTCCGATGAGATGACACCGTATGAACTACGGTTTAGAGAAACCTAAGCTGTCATTTCTTAAAAGTTTGGGGCTGCGATGCTTATGTGAAAAAGTTTCAGGATGATAAGCTCGAACCCAAAGCGGATAAATGCATCTTCATAGGACACCCAAAACAGTTGGGTATACCTCCTGTCTCAGATTGAATCTCCTTCTTGGCGCAGCCCTACCCCTCTCCCTCCTCGTCTCTTGCGGTGCTTGGCGAAGCCCTGCTGGAGTACCACGCTCCTCCACCACCACCACGCCGTCGTGCTGCTGCTGGATGAAGTCTTCCCCAACCTCTCCTTCTCCCCTTGCTGGATCAAGGCGTAGGAGACGTCACCGGGCTGTACGTGTGTTGAACACGGAGGTGCCGTCCGTTCGGCACTAGGATCATCGGTGATTTGGATCACGACGAGTACAACTCCATCAACCCCGTTCACTTGAACACTTCCGCTTAGCGATCTACAAGGGTATGTAGATGCACTCTCCTTCCCTTCGTTGCTAGATTACTCCATAGATTGATCTTGGTGATGCGTAGAAAATTTTGAATTTCCGCTACGTCCCCCACCAAATTGGGCTGCCAAAAATAAAACCTCGGATGGGAGGTCCATAGGCCGGTCGATACATGCCGGCCCTAAGAAAATACAAACATGCCTATGGACCTCCCATCCGAGATCGTAGGCTGGGCATGTTAAAAATGAAAGCCTAGATGGGGCAGCCCAAAACAACGTCCAACACTTGCCAAAACTTCGTCTCTCGTTTTCTGTGTGTTTCGCACACTCGACATTGTGTGGGCATTTTGACTGTGCATCATATGAAGATGTGCTATGCATGAATGTTGATCAACATGATGTTAACTGGCTGGTAGTTCCATTTTCGACCATGAATAAAACTTCCAGCATGATTTTAACCCTGTTTGAAAAGGCCGTGTTAATATAAATGCTCTGCCTCTGAAAGTTGCAGTTTCTTATCTGAAACCGAACTTGCAGTTTCTTATCTGAAACTGAAACTTGCAGTTTCTTCTCTGAGAATCACATTGTCTGCACTTTTATACTCCTATGAAACTACATTTTTTTAAGTGCTAAAAATAGATCTCTAGAATTCATAAAATACTTCATATTCTCAATACTGCAAATCTGAAATTCAAAATACATTCATATCTGAAACTATTCTCAAAATACACAACACAAAACACAATTCACAACCTGCAAATACTGACAACCCTAAGCTCCTCCTGACAATTCACAACCTGCCCGACTATTGGGCTGGGAGGGGGGCAGCCCCCTCCTATTCCTCGGCGGCAGACAGCCGCCCCGTGAGACGATGTGAACGGCGAGGGAGACGATGGCGGGGAAGCGTCGTCGGGCCAACTGCTTTTCTCCTCTTGAAGTTGGGTTCGGTCGACGAAGACTCCACCGGCTCGCTCTGGCAGGATACCCTCACAAACGGCACCCTGTAGATGCTCGATCCTTCAATCTTTGGTGGATGCTCCATCTGGGATTGATTCTCCCACCACCGCTCCCTCACGATCGGATTCGGTGAATCTGTTTGCTCCATGGCCCAGAGGAGCAGCTCTATGTACTCCGGCGTGACTCCCTCCGGGAGTATCACTGCCTTTTCGCTCTATTGCAGATATTTGGCCATGGATGTCGCCGTCGCCGCTAGTTGGTCCTTGTTGTCAAACCAAGACTGTATCTCCAACATCCTAGCTAGCTTCACAGGGTCGCCGTCTGCGATCCTCACATATCGGTTGTACTCCTCCATCGATCTACTTCTCCACAACACCTTCACTCGCCGGCGGTGGTTTTTGAATGGAAGAGGAGAGGAGCAGTGCTGGTTTTGGATTAGAACGGGAGAGGAGCAACGCTAGTTTTGGACTAGAACAGGAGAGGAGGGGCGGTGGTTTTGAAATGGAAGAGGAGAGGAGCGGCGCTGCATTTAGACTGGAACAGGAGAGGAGCGACGGTGGTTTAAGAGGAGAAGAGCAGAAGATCGGCGCTGGTCTTGGAAGTATTTTTTTTGTTGTTTTGCGTATTTGGGTCAAAGATTGACCACGTACTGTATTTGACAAGCAAAATGTGAATGCATGTCACCAAAAATTGTATCATTTGGTTCGTATCTGAATGTACTTAAAAAATATATTATTTTTGCAACGTATAACATATATTTTATGTGCGAAAATCATGGTCAATTATGACCCAAAATAAAAGGGAGACTAGCTAATGTGGGGTCGCTTTCTTAATTGAAGGGTAAATTGATTTTGATTTTGATCCAGTCACGGCGCGCCAGCCCTCTTGTCCAATCCTAAATCGCTGCCGCACGCTCCTCTCCCTCTTCTCCATTGCAAAACCACCTCCTCTCCTCTCCATCATCTCCATTCCAAAACCACCGTCTCGCCTCTCCCTCTTCTGATCTTCTCCATTGCAAAACCACCTCCTCTCCTCTCCATCATCTCCATTCCAAAACCACCATCTCGCCTCTCCCTCTTCTCTATTGCAAGACCACCATCTCTCCTCCCATCTTCCAAAGCTAGCACCGGACCACTCAGAAGGACATCTATGGAGAGGATGCAGCAGCGAATCAGGCAGATCGCCGGCGGCGACCAGGCAAAGTTAGCCAGGTTATAGGAGATCCTTAGTTGGTTTGACAATGAGTGGGAGATTTCGAGGACGGTGCGGGCCATGTGGCAATGTATGCAAAAGAGTGAGACGGCGGCGATGTACATGCACTCCTCGGCGGCAGTCACGCCGCAGTCCTTCGAGTTCATCGAGTATCTCCTCTGGGCGATGGAGCAGACAGATTCGCCCGAGGCGACAGTCAGGTGGAGGTGGTGGGCGTACAGGTCAAAGGTCGAGCACCCAGAGGATAACGAATCGATCCAGTATGGTGTGCCGTTCGTGAGGGTGCAGAGCCAGCCGGAGCCACATGAGTATTCGTTCTCCCACCGCAAGAGGAGGCCGGATGGCGCGACGTCGCTTCCCCGCCGTTCTCCACGGTTCCCTCGACGTTCGCCTCATTTCAACGGCAGCGATAGGGTTTAAGGTAAGCTTCGCACTAACCTAATCTTCCACCTGCTCATGCTTACAATCAGTGTGACAGCTAATGAAAATCATGCTTACAATCAGTCTCCGAGTACTACGCCAATCACCCTAAAATAGCTCTGGACCTTTGGTTCAAAGTTGTGACACAGTGTACAAATAAAGAAAAATAGATTGGTGCTTCTTTCAGAAAAGAGTACTCCCTAGAAAACTGCCAATATAAGCTACTAGTATTTGGTTAGATGATTTGCTGCCGAGAAAGATCCGTCCACAGAGAGCGCCACACATCCCACTGGTGGTGGTGGATGCCAATGCATGCATGTAGCATGGTTGGTGTTGGCAATTTTTTACTTGGCACACCTCGCACTCTGCATATATGCCGGTTCCATACGTACATTTGTGCAGTTCCACCAAAATGCAGCTGAATAACCCTGTTTGCATATATAATGAAAAAGCATGATTACATTATAGTGGCACTAGTTGATGAAACACACAAAATAAATAGAAGAAAATATTGCGATAGTATCATAGTATGCCATGCTGCGAGGGCGAGATGGGCCATGCGACGCCTCATACTGGACATCGTCCCAAGTCTCCCAGATACACCTTCTGCCAGTGATGAACATCAGTGTACAGCGGTAGTACAAGGAGGCGCCTTGAGACATTCAAATCTCTATTTTTGTACATATCAACTAAAATTAAGCACCCCAGTTTGCAGAAACGCTTAAACATTAACAATGGGACTAGTTGATGAAACATACATTAAGAAAGAGAAGCACTTTCTTTATCTACATTGGAAATGAAATGATATAGATGACACTCGCTCTATTTTAACTGTATTATTACTTCATTTTATCAGTGACACTAGGGTCGAGCAGGTGGCAAACGAGGTGTACCGTGCGTCGCAAGGATGGAGGCCGGGGATGCCTAGACTGGGATGTTGAAGCTGGCTCTTTCAGTCACCAACATGGATGATTCAATTCATGGGACCGTTTGGTGCAGTTCACCTAAAATGAAGCAATGTCCCGTGAGCTAGCAGCTTCTTCAATTTTTTTTAAGAAAAGGGCTCCAGCCCCGGTTCCATTTCCTTCAGAAAACGAAACCCACAGAGCTTCTTCTTCATTAGTTGCAATAAAATTGAGCAACATCAAGGTTGGTTGTGAAGCTCCTGGAATGCTCAACTATAATTTGGATATCATTTGTGCAGTTCAACTAAGATCGAGCGTGAAATGTATATCTTTGTTTGCACAAAAAAGGTGGAAAGGAGGGTGACTAACAAGTGATGAAACATGCATCAAATGAAAAGAAGCATGTTCCTTATCTGAATGGCAATCCTACAAGGACATTAGCAATTTCTAAAGCACTGGCATTGCTATATATTAGTGTGGGCATTAGGATTAACTATGACAACCGTTAAATATGACATTACTTTGGGCACGGGAGAGTAGGCGGACCAGGACAGTTGCATTTCTAACGAAAAGAACCAACTTATCTTAATGGGAAATTTTAGCAGGACATGTAAAGAAGTGCCATTGATTCATATTACTAGAGGCATTACATTGAAAACAACATTGGTTTAACTTGTCCTTACTTTTAACAGTGCGACTGCTACATTTTACCAGTGGCATTACATAAGAGTGGCTCGGGGCAACAAACATCAGAACAGGATATCTGGGTTGGTCCCATTTTTGTTCGGTATAGCCACCTTATACTGTGTGAGGCTAGCAAATCTACTGCTGGACTTGTCCCCCAGTCCCCACTTTCTTTCCTTTTTCAACCAATAGATCGGGTTTATATTGAGTTTGTACTGCGTTTCCCTTTATTTCCCTATCAGACCTAGAGACCAGTTGGATAGCCAGTCTCTGCTACTTTTCGCCCCCATTATTTCCTCTTTCGACCAAGTCCTAGATTCAGGTAACAAATCCCCCCACCCCCACCCCTTCCTTCCTTGTTTGAACCAAGTAGTACTAGATTCGAGTGCATGAACTAGTTTTACCTCTTAAACGTAAAAAAATTAGGTGGTTTTCGAACAGCCGATCGATCCTATCTACGAGGGGGCCTGAGAAATAGTAAAAGATACAAATGCAGCGACGTCAGGAGCTCGGGAAGTAGAGCAAGGCTGATTTCGAAGGAAGTTATACCCGATGGTCGTCGGGATGTCGCTAGGTGGGCGGCGGGAGGCCAGATCTACCCACACTATGGCAGCGAGGAAGAAGGGGTCGGAGGCCCTCCCTCGCCAGCGGTGCTTGGGAGAGAACGACAAGGCAGGCTGATCGGGACGCGCCCAGCAGTGGGTAAGATCCATCGCTGAGGATGATCGCGTGAACATTGCACCTTCTCACCTTCCCCGGCGGAGAGGATCCGGCTGGATCTGTGACCAGCGGTGAGCAGAGAGAGAGAGAGAGAGAGAGAGAGAGAGAGAGAGAGAGAGAGTGGCCACCGCTGTCGTGTTTAGATCTGGAGAGGCTGAGACAGTGTGAAGAGAGCAACACTAGCAAGCAAGCGCGGAGGCTCTTGCCTATATAGTGGAGTAGTACTAGTTTTCTTTTGTCTACCGGAGCTGGCTTGACCTCGTCAATGACTGTCGAGAAGTCTTCATGCACGTGGCCCGGAGGCGCAGTTGTCGTCATTTTGATCTGAAGCGCCAGATTATAACATATAACACGAAAAAATGCCACATGACAAGAAATCATAACCTCACTGCCCAAAGGAGACAACATGAATCCCGACGGACAAACTAGACGAGGAACAAAGATCAAATTAAAGATAAACTCGTAGAAAAGGGGTCTGTTGATAGATGTCCTAATTAACATAGCCGGCTTGACCTAGATGGCAGCCGAGTAGTCACTGTTCGTGCATGTGCCCCCAATGACTAGCCCAACTCAGTTGTCGCTGTTTAACCCTCGCAGTGATCCGAAGCACATGACACCTAATTTTTTTAGATTTCTCACCACAACTACAGCCATGTACAACACAGCCTGCACGATATGTAGACGATAGCCAATCCAGGCGTGTCTGTTGGAGTCTGGTCACATGCATGGACGAACTGATCTTCCGTGTCTTGGAGGGATCGTCCACGCACCAACGTAGTAGAACACTTCTCTAGTAATATCGCTCGTCTCCCTCTTCTATTAAGTCACCCGACTTGCAGGGCCGGGGAGTGTGCCTATGGTCGGTTCTCAATTGCCGTCCCACATGTGTGTGCAAACGCAATATGACGCGCGATCCATTCGGAGAGCAGCGTGCCAGACCGACCGACCGTTTGGGGTGCGACGCGAATGCGACGGGCGTGCTGTATACTCCGTACATGTGTACCGCCGTTTTCTAGACGCTTTGCTCCATGGCGCGGGCGCAATCCATGGATACAAAATTAGTATACTGTATACTATTTAAAAGTCGAGGGCGGGGTTTTTCCTGCACGGTAGGCGGTGGGGCAGTTCCGCATAGTTGGTTTGACAGAGATGCGAGAAGACGAGGGAGTCGGCTGCTGCAAACGTAGGGCTGTGTGATTTGACAGCGAGTTACTGCTGGACAGGTGGGGCCCCGTGATTTGACTTGCCATTATCATTTTAACTGTGGCGCTACGACCGGCGTGAGTCTCCCGATTCCTGACCACCTCCTGTTGGGGAACGTAGTAATTTCAAAAATTTCCTATGCACACGCAAGATCATGGTGATGCATAGCAACGAGAGGGGAGAGTGTTGTCCACGTACCCTCGTAGACCGAAAGCGGAAGCGTTAGCACAGTGTGGTTAATGTAGTCGTACGTCTTCATGATCTGACCGATCAAGTACCGAACGCACGGCACCTCCGAGTTCTGCACACGTTCAACTCGATGACGTCCCTCGAACTCCGATCCAGCCGAGTGTTGAGGGAGAGTTTCGTCAGCACGACGGCGTGGTGACGGTGATGATGTTCTACCGATGCAGGGCTTCGCCTAAGCACCGCTACGATATGATCGAGGTGGATTATGGTGGAGGGGGGCACCGCACACGGCTAAGAGATCAAGAGATCAATTGTTGTGTCTTTGGGGTGCCCCCTGCCCCCGTATATAAAGGAGTGGAGGAGGGGGAGGGCCGGCCCTCTCTATGGCGCGCCCTAGGGGAGTCCTACTCCCACCGGGAGTAGGATTCCCCCCTTCCTAGTAGAACTAGGAGCCCTTCCAAGTAGTAGGAGTAGGAGGGAAGGAAACGGAAGGAAAATGAGAAGGAAGGAAGGGGGCGCCCCCCTCCCTAGTCCAATTCGGACCATCCCATGGGGAGGGGTGCAGCCACCCTTTGAGGCCTTTCTCTCCTTTCCCGTATGGCCCATTAAGGCCCAATACGAATTCCCGTAACTCCCGGGTACTCCCGAAAAATACCCGAATCACTCGGAACCTTTCCGATGTCCGAATATAGTCGTCCAATATATCGATCTTTATGTCTCGACCATTTCGAGACTGCTCGTCATGTCCCCGATCTCATCCGGGACTCCGAACTCCTTCGGTACATCAAAACACATAAACTCATAATATAACCGTCATCGAACTTTAAGCGTGCAGACCCAACGGGTTCGAGAACTATGTAGACATGATTGAGACACGTCTCCTGTCAATAACCAATAGCGGAACCTGGATGCTCATATTGGCTCCTACATATTCTACGAAGATCTTTATCGGTCAAACCGCATAACAACATACGTTGTTCCCTTTGTCATCAGTATGTTACTTGCCCGAGATTCGATCATCGGTATCTCAATACCTAGTTCAATCTCGTTACCGGCAAGTCTCTTTACTCGTTCCGTAACACATCATCCCGCAACTAACTCATTAGTTGCAATGCTTGCAAGGCTTATAGTGATGTGCATTACCGAGTGGGCCCAGAGATACCTCTCCGACAATCGGAGTGACAAATCCTAATCTCGAAATACGCCAACCCAACAAGTACCTTCCGAGACACCTGTAGAGCACCTTTATAATCAACCAGTTACGTTGTGACATTTGGTAGCACACAAAGTGTTCCTCCGGTAAACGGGAGTTGCATAATCTCATAGTCATAGGAACATGTATAAGTCATGAAGAAAGCAATAGCAACAAACTAAGCGATCAAGTGCTATGCTAACGAAATGGGTCAAGTCAATCACATCATTCTCCTAATGATGTGATCCCGTTAATCAAATGACAACTCATGTCTATGGTTAGGAAACATAACCATCTTTGATCAACGAGCTAGTCAAGTAGAGGCATACTAGTGACACTCTGTTTGTCTATGTATTCACACATGTATTAGTTTCCGGTTAATACAATTCTAGCATGAATAATAAACATTTATCATGATATAAGGAAATAAATAATAACTTTATTATTGCCTCTAGGGCATATTTCCTTTAGTCTCCCACTTGCACTAGAGTCAATAATCTAGTTCACATCGCCATGTGATTTAATACCAATAGTTCACATCACCATGTGATTAACACCCATAGTTCGCATCAACATGTGACCAATACCCAAAGGGTTTACTAGAGTCAATAATCTAGTTCACATCGCTATGTGATTAACACCAAAGAGTACTAAGGTGTGATCATGTTTTGCTTGTGAGGGAAGTTTAGTCAACGGGTCTGCCACATTCAGATCCGTAAATATTTTGCAAATTTCTATGTCAACAATACTCTGCACGGAGCTACTCTAGCTAATTGCTCCCACTTTCAATATGTATCCATATTGAGATTTAGAGTCATCCGGATCAGTGTCAAAATTTGCATCGACGTAACCCTTTACGACGAACCTTTTTGTCACCTCCATAATCGAGAAACATATCCTTATTCCACTAAGGATAATTTTGACCGCTGTCTAGTGATCTACTCCTAGATCACCATTGTACCCCCTTGCCAAACTCAGGGCAGGGTATACAATAGGTCTGGTACACAGCATGGCATACTTTATAGAACCTATGGATGAGGCATAGGGAATGACTTTCATTCTCTCTCTATCTTCTGCTGTGGTCAGGTTTTGAGTCTTACTCAACTTCACACCTTGTAACACAGGCAAGAACTCCTTCTTTAACTGTTCCATTTTGAACTACTTCAAAATCTTGTCAAGGTATGTACTCATTGAAAAACTTATCAAGCGTCTTGATCTATCTCTATAGATCTTGATGCTCAATATGTAAGCAGCTTCGCCGAGGTCTTTCTTTGAAAAACTCCTTTCAAAACTTCCTTTATGCTTTGCAGAATAATTCTACATTATCTCCGATCAACAATATGTCATTCACATATACTTATCAGAAATGTTGTAGTGCTCGCACTCACTTTCTTGTAAATATAGGCTTCACCGCAAGTCTGTATAAAACTATATGCTTTGATCAACTTATCAAAGCGTATATTCCAACTCCGAGATGTTTGCACTAGTCCATAGATGGATCGCTAGAGCTTGCATATTTTGTTAGTACCTTTAGGATTGAAAAAACCTTCTGGTTGCATCATATACAACTCTTCTTTAATAAATCCATTAAAGAATGCAGTTTTGTTTATCCATTTGCCAGATTTCATAAAATGCGGCAATTGCTAACATGATTCGGACAGACTTAAGCATAGATACGAGTGAGAAACTCTCATCGTAGTCAACACCTTGAACTTGTCGAAAACCTTTTTGCGACAATTCTAGCTTTGTAGATAGTAACACTACTACCAGTGTCCGTCTTCCTCTTGAAGATCCATTTAATCTCAATGGCTCGCCGATCATTGGGCAAGTCAATCGAAGTCCATACTTTGTTCTCATACATGGATCTCATCTCAGATTTCATGGCCTCAAGCCATTTCGCGGAATCTGGGCTCAACATTGCTTCCTCATAGTTCGTAGGCTCATCATGGTCAAGTAGCATGACCTCCAGAACAGGATTACCGTACCACTCTGGTGCGGATCTCACTCTGGTTTACCTACGAGGTTCGGTAGTAACTTGATCTAAAGTTACATGATCATCATCATTAGCTTCCTCACTAATTGGTGTAGTAGTCACAGGAACAGATTTCTGTGATAACTACTTTCCAATAAGGGAGCAGGTACAGTTACCTCATCTAGTTCTACTTTCCTCCCACTCACTTCTTTCGAGAGAAACTCCTTCTCTAGAAAGGATCCATTCTCAGCAATGAATATCTTGCCTTCAGATCTGTGATAGAAGGTGTACCCAACATTTTCTTTTGGGTATCTTATGAAGATGCACTTCTCCGATTTGTGTTTGAGCTTATCAGGTTGAAGCTTTTTCACATAAGCATTGCAGCCTCAAACTTTAAGAAACGACAACTTAGGTTTCTTGCCAAACCATAGTTCATACGGTGTCGTCTCAACGGATTTAGATGGTGCCCTATTTAATGTGAATGTAGCAGTCTCTAATGCATACCCCAAAACGATAGTGGTAAATCGGTAAGAGACATCATAGATCGCACCATATCTAATAAAGTACGGTTACGATGTTCGGACACACCATTACACTGTGGTGTTCCAGGTGGTGTGAGTAGTGAAACTATTTCACATTGTTTTAACTGAAGGCCAAACTCGTAACTCAAATATTTTACTTCCGCGATCATATCGTAGAAACTTTTATTTTTGTTACGATGATTCTCCACTTCACTCTGAAATTCTTTAAACTTTTCAAATGTTTCAGACTTATGTTTCATCAAGTAGATATACCCATATCTGCTCAAATCATCTGTGAAGGTCATAAAATAACGATACCCGCCGCGAGCCTCAACATTCATCGGACTGCATACATCAATATGTATTATTTCCAATAAGTCAGTTGCTTGCTCCATTGTTCCGGAGAATAGAGTCTTAGTCATCTTGCCCATGAGGCACGGTTCGCAAGCATCAACTGATTCATAATCAAGTGATTCCAAAAGCCCATCAGCATGGATTTTCTTCATGCGTTTTACACCAATATGACCTAAACGGCAGTGCCACAAATAAGTTGCACTATCATTATTAACTTTGCATCTTTTGGCTTCAATATTATGAGAATGTGTATCACCACGATCGAGATCCAACAAACCATTTTCATTGGGTGTATGACCATAGAAGGTTTTATTCATGTAAACAGAACAACAATTTATTCTCTTACTTAAATGAATAACCGTATTGCAATAAACATGATCAAATCATATTCATGCTCAACGCAAACACCAAATAACACTTATTTAGGTTCAACACTAATCCCGAAAGTATAGGGAGTGTGCGATGATGATCATATCAATCTTGGAACCACTTCCAACACACATCGTCACTTCACCCTTAACTAGTCTCTGTTCATTCTGCAACTCCCGTTTTGAGTTACTACTCTTAGCAACTGAACCAGTATCAAATACCAAGGGGTTGCTACAAACACTAGTAAAATACACATCAACAATCTGTATATCAAATATACCTTTGTTCACTTTGCCATCCTTCTTATCTGCCAAATACTTGGGGCAGTTCCGCTTCCAGTGACCAGTCTCTTTGCAGTCGAAGCACTTAGTCTCAGGCTTAGGACCAGACTTGGGCTTCTTCACTTGAGAAGCAACTTGCTTGCCATTCTTCTTGAAGTTCCCTTTCTTTCCCTTTGCCCTTTTCTTGAAACTAGTGGTCTTTGTTAACCATCAACATTTGATGCTTTTCTTGATTTCTACCTTCGTCGATTTCAGCATCATGAAGAGCATGGGAATCATTTCCGTTATCCCCTGCATATTATAGTTCATCACAAAGTTCTAGCAACTTGGTGATGGTGACTAGAGAACTCTGTCAATCACTATCTTATCTGGAAGATTAACTCCCGCTTGATTCAAGCGATTGTAGTACCCAGACAATCTGAACACATGCTCACTGCTTGAGCTATTCTCCTCCATCTTTTAGCTATAGAACTTGTTGGAGACTTCATATCTCTCAACTCGGGTATTTGCTTGAAATATTAACTTCAACTCCTGGAACATCCATATGATCCATGACGTTCAAAACGTCTTTGAAGTCCCGATTCTAAGCTGTTAAGCATGGTGCACTAAACTATCGAGTAGTCATCATATTGAGCTAGCCAAACATTCATAACGTCTGCATCTGCTCCTGCAATAGGTCTATCACCTAGCGGTGCATCAAGGACATAATTCTTCTGTGTAGCAATGAGGATAAACCTCAGATCACGGATCCAATCCGCATCATTGCTACTAACATCTTTCAACATAGTTTTCTCTAGGAACATATATAAAACATAGGGAAGCAACAACACGAGCTATTGATCTATAACATAGATATGCTAATACTACCAGGACTAAGTTCATGATAAATTTAAGTTCAATTAATTATATTACTTAAGAACTCCCACTTAGAAAGACATCCCTCTAATCTTCTAAGTGATCATGTGATCCAAATCAACTAAACCATAACCGATCATCACGTGAAATGGAGTAGTTTTCAATGGTGAACATCATTATGTTGATCATATCTACTATATGATTCACGCTCGACCTTTCGGTCTCCAGTGTTCCGAGGCCATATCTGCATATGCTAGGCTCGTCAAGTTTAACCTGAGTATTCTGCGTGTGCAAAACTGGCTTGCACCCGTTGTAGATGGACGTAGAGCTTATCACACCCGATCATCACGTGGTGTCTAGGCACGACAAACTTTGGCAATGGTGCATAATCAGTGAGAGCACTTATACCTTGAAATTTTAGTAAGGGATCATCTTATAAAGCTACCGTCGAACTAAGCAAAATAAGATGCATAAAAGATAAACATCATATGCAATCATAATATGTGACATGATATGGCCATGATCATCTTGCGCCTTTGATCTCCATCTCCAAAGTACTGTCATGATCTCCATCGTCACCGGCATGACACCATGATCTCCATCATCTTGATCTATATCAATGTGTCGTCACATGGTCGTCTCGACAACTATTGCTCTTGCAACTATTGCTATCGCATAGCGATAAAGTAAAGCAATTATTTGGCGCTTGCATCTTATGCAATAAAGAGACAACCATAAGGCTTCTGCCAGTTGCCGATAACTTCAACAAAACATGATCATCTTATACAACAACTTATATATCATCATGTCTTGACCATATCACATCACAACATGCCCTGCAAAAACAAGTTAGACGTTCTCTACTTTGTTGTTGCAAGTTTTACGTGGCTGCTACGGGCTGAGTAAGAACCGTTCTTACCTACGCATCAAAACCACAATGATAGTTTGTCAAGTTGGTGCTGTTTTAACCTTCGCAAGGACCGGGCGTAGCCACACTCGGTTCAACTAAAGTTGGAGAAACTGACACTCGCCAGCCACCTGTGTGCTAAGCACATCGGTAGAACCAGTCTCGCATAAGCGTACACGTAATGTCGGTCTAGGCCGCTTCATCTAACAATACCGCCGAACCAAAGTGTGACATGCTGGTAAGCAGTATGACTTATATCGCCCACAACTCACTTGTGTTCTACTCGTGCATATTACATCAACGCATAAAACCTGGCTCGGATGCCACTGTTGGGGAAGATAGTAATTTCAAAAATTTCCTACGCACATGCAAGATCATGGTGATGCATAGCAATGAGAGGGGAAAGTGTTGTCCATGTACCCTCGTAGATCGAAAGCGGAAGCGTTAGCAAAACACGGTTGATGTAGTCGTACATCTTCATGATCTGACCGATCAAGTACCGAACGCACGGCACCTCCGAGTTCTGCACACGTTCAACTCGATGACGTCCCTCGAACTCCGATCCAGCCGAGTGTTGAGGGAGAGTTTCGTCAGCACAACGGCGTGGTGACGATGATGATGTTCTACCGACGCAGGGCTTCACCTAAGCACCACTACGATATGGTCGAGGTGGATTATGGTGGAGGGGGGCACCGCACACGGCTAAGAGATCAAGAGATCAATTGTTGTGTCTTTGGGGTGCCCCTACCCCCGTATATAAAGGAGTGGAGGAGGGGAGGGCCGGCCCACTCTATGGCGCGCCCTAGGGGAGTCCTACTCCCACCGGGAGTAGGATTCCCCCTTTCCTAGTAGAACTAGGAGCCCTTCCAACTAGTAGGAGTAGGAGGGAAGGAAATGGAAGGTAAAGGAGAAGGAAGGAAGGGGGCGCCCCTCTCCCTAGTCCAATTCGGACCAGCCCATGGGGAGGGGTGTGGCCATCCTTTGAGGCCTTTCTCTCCTTTCCCGTATGGCCCATTAAGGCCCAATACGAATTCCCGTAACTCCCCGGTACTTCCGAAAAATACTTGAATCACTCGGAACCTTTCCGATGTCCGAATATAGTCGTCCAATATATCGATCTTTACGTCTCGACCATTTCGAGACTCCTCGTCATGTCCCCGATCTCATCCGGGACTCCGAACTCCTTCGGTACATCAAACCACATAAACTCATAATATAACCGTCATCGAACTTTAAGTGTGCGGACCCTACGGTTCGAGAACTATGTAGACATGACCGAGACACGTCTCCTGTCAATCACCAATAGTGGAACCTGGATGCTCATATTGGCTCCTACATATTCTACGAAGATCTTTATCGGTTAAACCGCATAACAACATACATTGTTCCCTTTGTCATCTGTATGTTACTTGCCCGAGATTCAATCGTCGGTATCTCAATACCTAGTTCAATCTTGTTGCCGGCAAGTCTCTTTACTCGTTCCGTAACACATCATCCCGCAACTAACTCATTAGTTGCAATGCTTGCAAGGCTTATAGTGATGTGCATTAGCGAGTGGGCCCAAAGATACCTCTCCGACAATCGGAGTGACAAATCCTAATCTTGAAATACGCCAACCCAACAAGTACCTTCGGAGACACCTGTAGAGCACCTTTATAATCACCCAGTTACGTTGTGACATTTGGTAGCACACAAAGTGTTCCTCCGGTAAATGGGAGTTGCATAATCTCATAGTCATAGGAACATGTATAAGTCATGAAGAAAGCAATAGCAACAAACTAAGCGATCAAGTGCTATGCTAACGAAATGGGTCAAGTCAATCACATCATTCTCCTAATGATGTGATCCCGTTAATCAAATGACAACTCATGTCTATGGTTAGGAAACATAACCATCTTTGATCAACGAGCTAGTCAAGTAGAGGCATACTAGTGACACTCTGTTTGTCTATGTATTCACACATGTATTACGTTTCCGGTTAATACAATTCTAGCATGAATAATAAACATTTATCATGATATAAGGAAATAAATAATAACTTTATTATTGCCTCTAGGGCAAATTTCCTTCACCTCCATACAGGTGCCTCTCCCAATGCTCCACCATGTAGTAGAGGCCAGCTCTTGCATTAGAGCCCACTTCTCCACTTTTTCCTTGCCTCTCTTTCCTCCACATATGCAAAAATGCCATGTAAAGCACACTATTGTACTTACTTTTACTTGCTTCTACAGGCGCTTAAGCTTGCCACATAGGCATAAAGTCTGATGTGGCAAGTTAATCAAGCAGAGAGAGACTAGTTTCGTGACCCAAGGAAGAAATGGTGCTAAGCGCGTGTACCTAGGTGAAAATACAATTTTGAGTCTATAGCTAATTAAATGAAGCAAACTTAGCAACACCATTTCATTGGAAGAGGTCACTCCTTGGCAAATGCAATAAATACTAGTACTCCCTATGTCTCATAATATAAGAACGTTTTTGGCACTACACTAGTGTCAAAAACATTCTTATATTATGGGACGGAGGGAGTACGAAGAAAGAGATGGAGAGGAGTAAAAAAATACACTTATAGCCAACCTTATAGCCAACCTTGTTGTAGTATGAGTGACTAAGTGATGACTATGTATGACATGCCTACATCAGATAGCCTAACGCACCATGTTAAATCTCCAAGGGCGCGGCCACGCGAGCGACGCGACGGTCGTGGTAGGCGCGACCATGATACGGGCTGCTGGCAGCCCTTGGATCTGAGATCAAACGGTCGCATGCTAAGTTGCTAAAAATTTGCAGAATAACCCTCCAGGATAGGATATTCACCCATAGGTCTAGAATCAAGCCATGCAACCGTTCGATCTCAGATCCAAGGGCTCTCAGAAGCCCGTATCATGGGAGAATGGAAAGCCACTACCCTGTCGTTCGCACGCTGGTAGTTCGCTCCTACTCGTCCCCTCACGTCCTTCAATACTACGACGGTTCGCTCCTAGTCGTCGTGTCCATTCACATTATGGCAGTTCCACTAATCGCAACCCCCCTCCCAAATCCATGGCGTCCCAAATCTCCACGATCGGCGGTGAGTACAAGGTTAGAACCATCACCGGCGATGAGTTCGACGTCATCTACACCCGTTCTTCCGCGACGTTGAAAGGATGCCTTTCTCGCTTCAGACGCATGTTCGAAGACTCAGATGATGAGTGGGTCGCTGGGCTAGATGTTGAGTACACCACAGTCCTGGGATGAGAGAAGGATCTAAAGGACGAAGAGAGGAAGAAGCCCGCCGTGATCCAGGTTTGCGTGCATGACTTATGCTTGGTCTACCACATATGCCATGACAACGTTGAGTGCCAGGATTTTAAGGACTTCCTCGAGAGCAACCTAGTCAAATTCATTACTGTAGACTTTGGTAACGACAAAGAAGTCCTGCATCGGATAGGCCTCATTGTAGGCAACACCTTCGACCTCCAGAAGAATCGGCTGGTGTCCTCTCGTCAGCCTTCAATGCTGACCCTGACAGGAGCCATGGTTCATCCTTCGTACGGTAAACTGGAGAAACCTCCATACATGTTTCATCGTCATGCATGGCAGCAGAATGTACTAGATATAGACCACATCCACTACGCTGCAATGGATGGCTACCTTTGCTTCAATATCTACAATGGTTGGATGAAGAGCAACAACCAAGTGTGCGGTTCAAGCAAAGAAGTATTGGCCAAGAGGAAGAGGGACAAGGACAAAGTCGAGGACGTGGACGAGGATTCTGAGTAAGGTGGCAGTGTCATTGCTCATGGTGGTTCTAATGCAGTGTCTACCGGAATAGTTGCAAAGTTTAATTTTAGGTGTGCTTAATTTAATTTGAGGGGTGTGTTGTGCTGAGCCCCCAGCAGAACTATGTTATGTTTCTTCTTGTTACCTTAACTCTTTAGTACGTACATACTAGTATTTCTTACATTTCATCTTTTAGTTGGTATAGTACTACCACTCGTTTCTTCACATTATATACGTACAATATATATGGCCAACATCATATAGCCAGCAGTTTAGTTGTCAAAGAATTTCAGGGTGCTTAGTTTTGTCAGAGAATTTCAGGATGCTTAGAGGGTGCTTGGATCCAAGGGACTTATTTTAGTCTGACCAAAAATAGTCTCTTTAAAAGGCTAAAGTTCCAAGCACCCCTGACTAAAGAGGGGCTAAAACTAGTCTTGAGACTAAATTTTTTTAGTCAGGGGTACCCCTACTAAAATGTGGATTAGTCCTCTCTCTACTCATTCAAATCCTCTCCTTTAACACAGATGAGTTCTGGATTGGAGGGTTTGGAGGATAATAAATGCTCATTAACTTGATTTAGCCTTTTTAGTATTTGTATCCAAGCATGGGTGAGGCTAGCATGTTTTAGTCCCACTACTTTTAGTCATGGGACTAAAACGTATCCAAGCACCCTCTTAGTTTTATTTGAGGGGTGGGTTGTGCTGGACACCATTATTGTGACTAGCCTTTTTAATAGTACTATATGCATAATTTGGCGACGAGCGCTCTCTATATGTACCACCTGTTTTTTTAATTTCAAGTTTTGCTCCATGGCGCAATCCATCGGTACTACTGTTGTACAAAAGTATACATTTTTTAAAAGGCTAGAGGGCGGGGCAGTCTAGCTTGGTCGGTTTCACGAGAGGCGAGGGCCTCTGTGATTTGACGGCTCATTACTGCTGGAAGGCGGGGACTTGTGATTTGATTGCTCGTATAAATGCACCGATGACCTGATCGAGGAGGAGCAAAGAACTGTGCGGTATACTCAAGTTTTCCACTGGAGTAGTACTGCGACGGAGGAGCATGAAACACGGCAGTCCAGTGCCATATGGCGATAAAAAATGATCTAATTTGCTAGTCATCTCATTGTTAGCATTGTTCTATTCATTCCCTCAAAAAAACCATTGTTCTATTCATGCCTCGCAGAGAACGTGACACGTGCGGCGAAACACCCGAAGCAAAAGATGAAACACAGGAGCAAAATAAGAAGGAAGATTATCACCCCAAATGATCTAATTCACCGCGGAGTCGTAACTGCTTCTTCATCGCCTCCACGACCTCCATCTCCTTGCGCGTCTCCTCCGCCATCTTCTTCATTCTGTCCATGACGCGGGATTTCTCGACGCGAGCCTTCATCATATGTTCCACGGCCGCAATACGTACCTTGACAGCAGCCGGGTGCTCGATACGGAGCTTCGCCAACTCCTCCTTTTGTTCCATGGCGAGGGCCTGCAACATCTTCATCGAGGAACTACTATTCTCATGTAGCTTCTTCCAGCCAGCGTTCTTCTCCTTCAACAGGTCGATCTCATGGCAGAGCTTCGCCTTGTCCTCCTGAAGTCGCAGGATTTCGCCGGTCGCCTTCTTCTCCGAGGCAATGCTCTTCTTCAGCAGCATCACCAAGCCGGCGGTCAGCTCCCCCTGCTGATTGAGCTCAGGGGGCATGTCGTCGAGGCTCTCCTTCAGCAAGTCCATCTAGCCTTGGATGAACTCCTTCTGCTTATTGAGGTGCTTATTGAGCTGATCGGGCATGCCGTCGAGGGATAACGGCTCCAGCTCCGCCGGCTCGGCATGTTCACCTGCACGGCTAGGGCGCTCCTGGGAGCCATCGCCTGCCCGTGAGAGATCTTTCGAGGTCTCTGCATGACGGCGAGCCCTCTTTTTTTTCCGCAGTCTTGGTTGCCGCTGCCTTGTTACGAGTAGTTCCCGACCTAGAGCTCTGCTCACCGGCCATGGCAACGACGGACGAAGAAGAAGCACTTATGAGGAGGAAAGGTAGAGTAATTTTCGGTCAGGTAGTTCCCCTTTTTATAACCTAAGTACTAGCACTAGTACTAATACCTGCATAGTGGGAACACGTTCAGGTTTGGTACGTACTAGTAGGTGTGAGCAGGCTTTCGAATGTGATGGGAACAAGGTAAAGATTAATTGATGGTTTTCGTTTCGAGGCCCGAAACGGCTCCCGATGTGTTTAGCAGAACATAAATTTCAAGTACTACACTGCTCAAATGCGTAAATATTATGTTACTGTCAAAAAATGGCACAAAATACGAAGGATACCAATGGAAGTACTACCAGCAACCCACAATTTAACTACTCGCATGCGCGCAGTGGAGTAATAATGTCTTTCTTCCGCCCTCACGTCCACTCAATTTGCATGCGCTGTATTAATTGACCATCAATGAAGTGAACGACTTTACACGCGTCAAATTATCACATGGGGTGGATCTTGGTACAAAATTGCGTCCGCCCGTGTACCCGCGTGTGCGTGCGAGGGAATGAGCGCGTGCGTGGCGTGCGTGCACATCTTCGCTTTGTGCATGTACCGCCAGTATGGCTAAGGGAGGACGAGTACATTCTTCTAGAACCAGCAACACGCCACTGTCATCAATCCACGCAAGGAGGTCGCGACAACGCCTCCACATGTGCCACGTGGCTTCATGAACTGTAAGAGAGACACCATGTAGCGTGCCATTGGTATTCTAATTTACGTGTTTTGCAGATACTCGAAGTACTACTAAGGTACACGTGCATTGCACGCATCAGATTTTGCAACCAAATTATGAATAAATACTACACTATAGCATGTAAGCTCTGAGTCATATATGCCTGATGTAGCCCTTCGTTTAATTCTTATAGTTCATCTCATTCAAAATCAATTAGTTTTTGTAAAAAAGCTAAGAACGCAGAAATAGGAAAAACATGGGATTATAGTGGAATGTCGTCTTGAATCCTACAGGATTGTACGAGTGTTTGATTGTGCATAGAAAAAACGCAGAATTCTTTCAAAGAGGTTTGAGTGGATGGGATGTTTCCTATGAAATCTAGTGCAAATGAATCATATGGAAAAATTCCTATGGTTTACAATCCTACGAATCAAACAACCAAGATAGGAAAAATTCCTAATGATTAGAATCCTCCAAAATTCCTTTGAGAATCCTTTGAATCAAAGAAGCCCTTAATCTATTTTATGATTCATGGAATTGTGCGTTGTAAAGCATAAAGTAAAAACAAATAATGGCAATTCAACTAGAAAAAAGTTTGGGCAGTTATGATACGGAAGATTCTAGAACAAAAGAGAACCACTGTTGTTTTGAGGTTTGTGCATTATGCTTAAGTTCAACCATGGAGTCTAATAGATTGTACATGTGGCAAAATCTGGTGGGGGGCTAGAAGATGGTGCGAGGGGCCGAGTGGAGGGAGACTATGAAGGAATGCACAAGTGCGAGATCGATATTTAGAGAGAGGGGGCGAACACGTGCGCTGTTGCGCGTAGTGGCGGAGCCATGAAAAATAAATGAGCTAGGGGGCCAAGCATTGCTAATCCTTTACGAGGAGGGTCAATTCATGAACTTAAACCATTTTTAGCAGCAATTGTCTAATGATCACATTCATATTAGCCTCGATATATAGTGATGTTAGGGGGGGAGGGGGGCAGGGCCCTTACTGCCCCCTGTCTCCGGCATTGTGCACGCGTTTGAGAGATGAAGTGGAAGGCATGTATGATGAGAGGGGACGTTGGATATATAATTAATGTGGGTGTATTAGCTATATATGTTCATCCTATATAGAGAGGTATAGATTGATCGATGTGGACGTGGGAAAGAGGGTGAGACCTCACTGGATATATCGATTGATCGGTTTGTGTGGAAAACTATGAAAGACCTAGCTATATACACACATACATAGAGGAACATCGATCGTTGCGCATGCACGCGTGAGAGATAAAGAATGCCCGATATGATGGAGAGGGGGATGTGTGTGGGTGTGTGCCTTCATGGCAGACCGACCTGAAGAAAAAGATTGCATGCGTGCGATGGATAATGCCGACTGGTAGTGTGTGTGCATGCATGCACGAGAGAAAGTTAGTGGTACAATTATAAAGAGAAGACTACTGTGTGGGTGTAACAGAATAGGTGAGGTCATAATCAATGTAAAGTTGAATTCAAATTTTTGAATAAGAGATCCTGATGTTTGAAACCCATGCATGCATGAATATAATGGAGATCTGCGCGGTGTAGTTTGGAAACGAGCATGTTGTAATGTATACACATTGAACAAGGTCAGACTGATTTGAATTTGAGATACCGATGGCAGACATCATTTGGCCACGTCGCATCCGTGCATGGACACACTATTCTAATTGGAGATGATGGGCGGCTTTCGCATCACATATCTATATCTATACCCCTATATATATTATATTTTATATATTTTTATATTGTGTGCGGGTAACTTTAACTTTGAAAGATGGTCGTTGGATGAGGCGAATCCGATGGTCCAAAGATGGAAAATTTGAGCACTACTAGCCGTTGGATATCATCTAGATTCCACCAGATTTCGCCACATGTATAATCTAGAAGACTCCATGGTTGAACTTAAGCATAATGCACAAACATCAAAACACAAGCACTTCTTATTTGTTCTAGAATCTTTCGTATCAGAATTGCCCAAATGTTTTTCTACATGATTTGCCATTATTTGTTTTTACTTTATGTCTTATGACGCACAATTCCATGAATCTTAAAATAGATTAGCTTTCTTATAAAAACTAGATGATTTTGAATGAAATGGACTATAAGAATTAAACGAACATCTACATCATGCATATATGACTCAAAGCTTGCATGCTATAATGTGGTATTTATTCATAATTTGGTTGCCAAATCTCATGCGTGCAATGCACGTGTACCTTACTCTAGTCTAAATGGTGTTTGTGTGTGTGCGTGTTGAGGTGCAAATTGTCTTTTTTGGGGTACACGTTAAGCTTGTTCTTCTGAAATTTCAAGCCGTGCCTTGTTATGCCGAAAATTCAAGCTAGCGTCTCTGTCTATCGTGCTGCGAAACTCACGCCTCTTCAACCCGCGCCTTGTTAGCCTGAAATATTTAAGATATATCTTCGTCTCGTTGTGCTCTGACAACTCCCTCCATCTCAATCCGCGCCTTGCTATTCCGAAATTACAACGCACGTGAAAACTCCCACCTCCTATGAAATCCCGACATGCGAAATGCCCGTGGTACCCCTGAACCGAAAGAACCGCCTCAAATCGGTGGGGGTACTTTCGTAACTTACCCCACATTTTGGACAAGCGTGTCTCTAAGCCATGGTTCCCCACTGCCATCCCATCCGCCCACCCATTCGTACACCGAGGCCGCGAAAACCCGTGATGAAACCCCACACCCTGCTCCATCCGCCACCCAGCCGGAGCCTCTTCCCCGACGACGTCGTCCACAACAACACCTCGACGTCCCTCATCCACCGTACCGGATGAGGATCCGTCATCGATCTCATCGTCCCGCCGGTTCAGTCACCCCGTCCTCCACCTCCAAGGAGCTGCCCCGACGTTCCCCTCGTCTTTCGCGCCACCTCAATTCCCACACCGCCGTCTTCACCTGCACCACCGGAAGAGCGTCATCATCACCGTTTCCTCAGATGAAGCTACGGCCTAATCAGCGCCACCAAAGAGGTTGTACACTAATTGCTGCATTTTCTTCTTGACTCGATCTCACGGTGCTGCCGGCGCTCGGTCCCGAGCCGACACGGCGCGACTCCATCCACGGCGGCATCGCCGGCCACTTCCTCCACGGCGTCGCTCCCTCAGCGGCAACGTCCACATCAGAAGGAGCTACTGCTGCTTTAGCTCTCGCTCGCGCTGCTGCTCTGCTCTTGCTCTCGGTCCCCTGCTTGGTCTGCTCTTGCTATTGCTCTTGCTATTGCTCTTGCTCGCACTGCTGCTCTCGCTCTTGCTCTTGCTTGCGATGCTGCTCCGATTTAGCTACATTTCAGTCGATTGAATCGACTTTTGGGTCAGTCGATTTTCAGGGGTGGGGGGAGGGGGGGGGGCTCGCCGGGGTGAAGGAAGAACCAGCCGCAGCGGGGAGGGGCGCTCGCCGGAGAGGTACCCCACTATCTATCTTAGGGTTCAGGATGGGGGCGGTGGTCGCCGCCGGTGGCGGGGCATTGGCGGGGTGGTGGCGTGGGGATCTCCGGAGGAAAAGCTCGGCATGGGGGGCCTAGAGGGATGGCCGGGGCGGTGGCGGACCAGCGGTGGGGAGTGTTTTCGGGGCGGGCGGGGCAGCGCACCGCCAGCCGCGGGCGGCGGGGGGCTGCTGTTTGGCCGGTGGTGGCTGGCGGCTCAGGGGGTGGAGGTTGAAGATGAACCGGAGGCCCTTGATTTAGTATCCAACGGCTGCAAAATCGACTGACCAGAGATGAAAAAGTCATTCGACCAACGTGTAGCCTCACCTTGCTAGTGCGTTCAGTTTCGACAGCAAAATTCAATTTCGACAGTTAAGTTTAGTTTCGACAGTTAAGTTCAGTATCGACAATTAAGTTCAGAGATGAGCGGCTGATGTATTTTACATCTAGCACTTTGTGGTTATGTATTTTACGTCATGTATTGGAGATGCTATTAGAATTCCACAGGTTAACGTTGTTCGTTGTCTCTCTTGTCCTGCTTCAGCCTCGGCGTCGTACAACTCACCGGAGCTGCTCCAACGACGAAACCCTCCATCACAGCGGAGCAGTACCTCGGGATCCATCTCCAGACGCCTAAGATCTTCTTCCCCTCCTCCGACAGCCAAGTCAGCCGGAACATCCTCACCGGCCAACCCAATCACACTGAGATCGACATGGCTTCGCCAAAGAGGTTGTACACTTGTTGCATCTCGTTTTTACTCTACATGTTATATATATTGTCCACTGAGCACTCGTAGTAACGGGAAATACGATTATTTTATCCTAGTATATGACAAGCAGTGAGGTACCAGGCAACTTAGCTATCCGTGATGGACTCTCTTGAACGCCATCATTATTTATCTCTGGGCGTTTGAGCTGTGCATTTGTCGATGGGCCTGGGAGTTGAGCTAGTAGGCAGTGGCCTGGGTCCAAAGTAATAGAAGTAGCACAAAAACATTTTTTTTAGTGTAGGATTTTCCTGTCTCAAGCCTGCCTACTAGAATCACCAGTGCTTGAAAGGAAAAGCGAATGAAAAACATCAAAATTGAAAAGTTTCCTATGGTACTACTTTTCATGAATTTGGTGCAAAGGAATGGAGCAAAGGAAAACTGTAGGATTTGTTCCTTTAGTGTCTTCTTGAAAGAAAACCTGTAGGAATTCTAATTTCCACTTCTCCTCCTTTTCATATTCCTATTCATCAAGCACAAGACTAAGAGATAGTAGCATAATAGCATTATAACTGTACATTTTCTTGTGGTTTGACTTAATCTCACCATGCTTTTTTGCATCCTGTGATCTTCCAATTGTTGTGAATCAAACACCCAGATTGGCAGAAATCCTGTGTTTTTAAATTCTCTGTTTTGCACGTGCATTCCTATCCTATTCCTGTCTATTTCCTATCCTTGCATTGTTAGAATCCTCAAATTCAAACAAGCCCTTACTCAATTACTTCTGTTACAGATATGTGTCAAAGAAAACCTTGTGTGGTTTGTTGTGCTCCTGCGACGCTGTGTTCCACCCCAGCTCAGCTGCTCCAACGACGGAAGGGTTCACCACAGCAGGGATCCGCTCTCCAGACTGTCTTTCGCCGCCTCAGATCTTCTTCCCCACCGCCGGCAGCCACGGCAACTGCATTACCATCATCAACTGAGCAGATGACCTTGAGGACTACACGGGTCTGCAAGAGAGGTCGCACTCTTCCGTGTCTGCTTACTTATGCGTCGCTTAATATGATGACATGCTACATTATCGTCGTGTTCACCTATTAGACTCCGAGTCAGGTCCAAACTAATGCTGAAACTTGAGTTTTTAAATGGTTGTCGGGTACATATTGGAGCTACAATCAGTACTATTTGTCTACTATCTGGTTAATCTCCGGTGTCTACTATGAGTTTCATGTTGGGTGCAAACAAACATTAAAGGAGCCATTATCTGTATTTTTTAACTAAAGCTATTATCTGCCTGCTATCATTGGTTTTGGGTCTATCCACAGTTTGCTACCATCACTCTGTATTTGTGCATGCACTCCTTACATAATCTCACTATGTTTTATTCCTATGCATGCCAGTTATTTTACACAATGGAACTGATCATGTAGAGCAAAAGAGACGAGCCTTGCGTGGCAATAAAATTTCATGCATACGTCGTTCCATGGTGGGCGCAAAGGCAGCCCCCTCCACCCATTTTGGATCATAATCAAGAGGAAGATAACTGTTCTGAGGGGGATTCAGAAGGAGAAGACCACTCCTATTTACCCCATGAGGTCTTCGCTCTAACTTGGCATGCTGATGTTGGTAATATCATGCATATGGTGCCTTGCATTGCTTACTGTATACATTAAAGATGTCATCTGCTTAGTTTAGACATGCTTTGTGTCAATGCCATCTCTTTAGTTTCTTTATCGTATATGTGAATCATGCAATGCCATCTTGTCTAGCCAGGCATCATATATGTGAATTTTGCAATGCCACCCTGGTTAGCCAGTCATCTTATGTGTGAATTATATCATGCCATCATTTTTTTATTATGACTTAAATTGGTCAACAATTTTAGTACATTCAATTACTCTTCCTGTGCATCAGCCATTCGGCACGGTCATGGAACATTCTGGAATGGAAACAAGGTCTTCAGAGCAGACAATGCTATCTGACGAAGCGCATGTCTTGCTGGTTACCGATAGCTCCTCAGAGGAGGATTCACAGACAGATGACCAGTCAAAGCAAAGTATTACGCGCATGCTCCTAGGGGGATAGATTGGTAGGAAAAGACCATCGCTCGTCCCCGACCGCCACTCATAAGGAAGACAATCAATAAATAAATCATGCTCCGACTTCATCACATAACTGTTCACCATACGTGCATGCTACGGGAATCACAAGCTTCAACACAAGTATTTCTCAAATTCACAACTACTCGACTAGCATGACTTTAATATTATCACCCCCATATCTCAAAACAATTATCATGCTTCAATCTTTTCTTATTATTCAACACACTCAAAAGAAAGTTTCACAAATCTTGAATACCAAGCATATTATTATTAAGCAAATTACCATGCTATTAAGAGACTCTCAAAATAATTTAAGTGAAGCATGAGAGATCAATAGTTTCTTTAAAACAAATCCACCACCGTGCTCTAAAAGATCTAAGTGAAGCACATAGAGCAAAATTATAGCGCTCAAAAGATATAAGTGAAGCACATAGAGAAAAACTACTTAGCTCAAAAGATATAAGTGAAGCACATAGAGCAAAACTACATAGCTCAAAAGATATAAGTGAAGCACATAGAGTATTCTATCAAATTCTAATTCATGTATGGCTCTCTCAAAAGGTGTGTACAGCAAGGATGATTGTGGAACACTAACAAACAAAGACACAAATAATACAAGACGCTCCAAGCAAAACACATATCATGTGGTGCATAAAAATATAGCTCCAAGTAAAGTTACCGATAGAAGTGGACGAAAGAGGGGATGCCTTCCGGGGCATCCCCAAGCTTTGGCTTTTAGGTGTCCTTAGATTATCTTGGGGGTGCCATGGGCATCCCCAAGCTTAGGGTCTTGCCACTCCTTGTTCCATAATCCATCAAATCCATACCCAAAACTTGAAAACTTCACAACACAAAACTTAAGGTAGAAAACTCGTGAGCTCCGTTAGCGAAAGAAAACAAAAGACCACTTCAAGGTACTGTAATGAAATAATTCTTTATTTATATTGGTGTTAAACCTACTGTATTCCAACTCCTCTATGGATTATAAACTATTTTACTAGCCATAGATTCATCAAAATAAGCAAACAACACACGAAAAACAGAATCTGTCAAGAACAGAACAGTCTGTAGTAATCTGTAGCTAGCACAAGATCTGGAACCCCAAAAATTCTAAAATAAATTTCTGGACGTGAGGAATTTAGCTATTAATCATCTTCAAAAAGAATTAACTAAATAGCACTTTCCAAATAAAAATTACAGCAGTTCTTGTGAGCGCTAAAGTTTCTGTTTTTTACAGCAAGTTCAACAAGACTTTCCCCAAGTGTTCCCAACGGTTAAACACTAATTAAACACAAAAAACACAACCAAAACAGAGGCTAAATAATTTATTTATTACTAAACAGGAGCAAAAAGCAAGGAATAAAAATAAAATTGGGTTGCCTCCCAACATGCGCTATCGTTTAACGCCCCTAGCAAGGCATAAAAGCGAGGATAGATCAAGGTATTGCCATAGTAATAAGATAGATCGGTGAAACTCATTTCATATTCTCTATGTTCAGCAGCAAGTTTTCTTTGAGGCAAGAAAAAGTAATCAAAAGGGCTAAATTTAATAGGACAGAGGTCCCCAAGATCAATTTTAGGAGGTATAGGTTCCTCTTTCGGCCCTTCGTATTGCACAACCAATTCATCATTATAAGCATTCTTTTGACAGAACCTTGTGAGCCTAAACTCAAGAGAGCATCCTAGCTCATTGTTTCAAATAGGCAAATCATCATTAAGTTCAGAGATTCTATAAATTAAAATATTGATTGACACCTTTTTTCTAAGGTTTTCATTGAAAGCAACATAGTCAAGAGATTGAAAGCGCATAATTTCTTCTTGATCAAAGAGGATAGATTCTATGGGAGGACGACCAGCGTCCACCCTATAGTGCGCAACGATTTCTTTGGCTTCTTTTATTATATATCTGAATTCATGAGCCAAAAAGATAGTAGCGGCACGCTTAACAGAAGAATGTTCGATATTAGAAAATTCTAAGAAAATTCTTTGTATAGATGGGTGCATATGCATAAATTGCCTTTCAATTTCAACGATAAGCATGACAATAGCGTCTGCAAGACTACTAGTTCTATGAAGAATAGAACCGCCCATAGAGGGCAAAGCACCGGCACAAGTAAAAAAATCTTGGATGACTCCTTTTCCAATAATATTACCACTACCGATTCGAAATCTTTTTGTATGATAGGTAGGGGGTTCTTCAGCCGGAGAATTAGAATTTTCTATGACATTGTTTTCGCCCATATTGGCGATAACTTCCCCAACTTCAGACATAGCGACAAGCAAGCAATCCAACACACTAGCAAACAAAAGACAAGAGAGAAAAAGGCAAACAGAGAAAGAGAAGGAGAAGGAGAAGGAGAGGGCGAATAAAACGACAAGGGTGAAGTGGGGGAGAGGAAAACAAGAGGCAAATGGCAAATAATGTAATGCGAGAGATAGGGATTGTGATGGGTACTTGGTATGTTGACTTTTTGCGTAGACTCCCCGGCAATGGCGCCAGAAATTCTTCTTGCTACCTCTTGAGCTTATGTTGGATTTCCCCGAAGAGGAAGGGATGATGCAGCAGAGTAGCGTAAGTATTTCCCTCAATTTTTGAGAACCAAGGTATCAATCCAGTAGGAGGCCACGCTCAAGTCCCTCGTACCTGCACAAAACGATAGCTACTCACAACCAACGCGATTAGGGGTTGTCAATCCCTTCACAGTCACTTACGAGAGTGAGATCTGATAGATATAATATTTTTGGTATTTTTGATATAGAGATGCAAAGTAAAAAGTAAAAGGCAAAGTAAAAAAGCAAAGCAAAATTAAAGTGATGGAGATTGATATGAATAGACCCGGGGGCCATAGGTTTCACTAGTGGCTTCTCTCAAGAGCATAAGTATTCTACGATGGGTGAACAAATTACTGTTGAGCAATTGACAGAATTGAGCATAGTTATGAAAATATCTAGGCATGATCATGTATATAGGCATCACGTCCGTGACAAGTAGACCGGAACGATTCTGCATCTACTACTATTCCTCCACTCATCGACCGCTATCTATCATGCATCTAGAGTATTATGTTAAAAACAGAGTAACGCTTTACGCAAGATGACATGATGTAGAGAGATAAATTCATGCAATATGAAATAAACCCCATCTTGTTATCCTCGATGGCAACGATACAATACGTGCCTTGATGCCCCTTCTGTCACTGGGAAAGGACACCACAAGATCGAACCCAAAGCTAAGCACTTCTCCCATGGCAAGAACTACCAGTCTAGTTGGCCAAACCAAACGGATAATTCGAAGAGACTTGCAAAGATAACCAATCATACATAAAGGAATTTAGAGAAGATTCAAATATTATTCATAGATAGACTTGATCATAAACCCACAATTCATCGGTCTCAACAAACACACCGCAAAAAGAAGATTACATCGAATAGATCTCCACGAGAGAGGGGGGGGGGAGAACTTTGTATTGAGATCCAAAAAGAGAGAAGAAGCCATCTAGCTACTAACTATGGACCCGAAGGTCTGAGGTAAACATCTCACACTTCATCGGAGGGGCTACGATGATGTAGAAGCCCTCCGTGATGACGGTCCTCTCCGGCGGAGCTCCAGAACAGGCCCCAAGATAGGATCTCGTGGATACAGAAAGTTGCGGCGGTGGAATTAGGTTTTTGGCTCCCCTTCTGATCGTTTGGGGGTACGTAGGTATATATAGGAGGAAGAAGTACGTCAGTGGAGCTTCGAGGGGCCCACAAGGCAGGGGGCGCGCCCTAGGGGGGGCCCACCCTCGTGACCGCCTCTTTGATGCCTTGGCGTAGGGTCCAAGTCTCCTGGATCACGTTCGGTGAGAAAATCACGTTCCTGAAGGTTTCATTCTGTTTTGACTCTGTTTGATATTCCGTTTCTTCGAAACACTGAAATAGGCAAAAAAAACAGCAATTCTGGGTTGGGCCTCCGGTTAATAGGTTAGTCCCAAAAATAATATTAAAGTGGAAAATAAAGCCCAATATAGTCCAAAACAGTAGATAATATAGCATGGAGCAATCAAAAATTATAGATACGTTGGAGACGTATCAATAGAGACGGGACCAAAAAGCGGAGGTAAACAAAGAACCTCGGTCAGAAGTGATAGTTCGGGGTACTCCATGCAGACTGACTATCCTGGATACATACAGCTGTGCAAGTTCGTTTGCTCTGTATCTGATACTGATCGGAATGAAGTGAGCAACCTTGGTTAGGGTGTCTACTATAACCCAGATTGCATCCTTGCCTCGCTGAGTCCTAGGCAATCCTGTGATGAAATCCATACAAACGTCATCCCATTTCCACTGTGAAACTGGCAGCGGTTGGAGGAGTCCGGCTGGCTTATGATGCTCGGCTTTCACCTTGTTGCATATGTCGCAACAGGCTACGAAATAGGCAATGTCTTTCTTGATTCCCTCCCACCAGAATATTTGTCTGAGATCCTCATACATTTTCATACCTCCCGGGTGAATGGAATATGAGGATTCGTGTGCTTCTGGCAGGATTTTCTTCTTCAAGTCCGGTTGATTTGGCACACAAATTCATCCACGGAACCGGAGGGTACCGAATTTGTCCTTGGAGACGTCAGGGGCCTGCTTTGCCATCTGGCCCTTGGTGCGCCTTTGTAGCTTGGCGTCAGTTGGCCGGGCCTTACGGATTTCCATCTCAAGTGTGGGGGTAACTTCCAAAATATTCGCGAGGCCAGCATCCACGATGACCAAGTTGAGCTGAGTGATCTCCTCTTGAAGTTCGGTAGGCAATGATTTTAATATGACATTTAAGCTGACGGGCTTTCGACTGAGCGCATCGGCAACGATGTTGGCATTTCCTAGATGGTAATTTATTCCAAGGTCATAATCCTTGACCAACTCTAGCCATCTTTGCTGACGGAGATTTAAATCTGGCTGAGTGAATATGTACTTGAGACTTTTGTGGTCGCTAAAAATTTGGCACCTTTTTCCAATGAGGTAGTGTCTCCAAATTTTTAATGCATGAACCACCACAGCCAATTCCAAATCATGAGTAGGATAATTTCCCTCATGGGGTCGTAGCTATCGCGATGCATATGCTACTACCTTGCTATCTTGCATCAGCACGCAACCAATACCTTGTCTGGAGGCATCGCAGTACACATCAAAACTGCGATAAATGTCTGGAAGAGTCAATACAGGTGCGGTTGTCAGACGTATCTTCAGCTCATTAAAACTCTTCTCACAATCCTCTGTCCACTTAAACTTCGTATCCTTTTTGAGCAGCTCCTTCATGGGTTTAGCAATTTTGGAAAACCCTTCAATAAAACGATGATAGTATCCAGCTAATCCAAGGAAACTCCAGATCTGCATCACAGTCGTGGGCGGTACCCAATCGAGCACATCCTTTACTTTGCTCGGGTCCATGGCTATACCTTCGGCGGATAGTACATGTCTGAGAAACCCAACTTTCTTGAGCCAAAATTCACACTTACTGAACTTGGCATATAGCTGATGGTCATGGGGAGCCGTTGTAGTATTGCTCGGAGGTGATCCTTGTGCTCTTCTTCACCCTTGGAGTAAATGAGGATGTCATCGATGAAGACTACCACTAATTTGTTGAGGAAGTCCAAAAATACTTTGTTCATCATATGCATGAAGAAAGCAAGGGCATTGGTGAGACCAAAAGACATCACGGCATATTCGTAAAGACCGTACCGAGTAGTGAATGCGGTCTTAGGAATATCTTCCTTTTCAATCTTGAGCTGATGATATCCGGTCCATAAATCGATTTTAGAGAATACCTTAGCCCCACTATGCTGATCAAACAGATCATCAATCCTAGGCAGCGGATATTTATTTTTGATGGTGACCTCATTCAGCTGGCGGTAATCTATGCACATACGGAGAATACCATCCTTTTTTGCCCACGAAAATAGCAGGTGATCCCCATGGTGAAGAGCTGGGACGAATATAACATTTCTGGAGTAATTCGTCAAGCTGTTTCTTTAGCTCCACTAATTCTGATGAGGGCATCCGGTAATACTTCTTGTATAACGGTGTGGTTCCGGGCACAAGATCTATTACAAACTCCAGTTCCCGATCTGGTGGCATGCCCGGCAGTTCTTCCGGAAACACATCAGGGTACTCACTGACCACAGGAATAAATTCCAATTCAGCCATAGTGGTGCAAACTAATTCTGGCTTGGGTATATTCTTGTGAGCGTAGAATTTGGTAAGCTGCCCATTCAGACCGGTCAAAGTGACTTCTCGGGCTGCGCAGTTTATGCAAACTTGATATCGGGTCAACCAATTCATACCCAATATAATATCCAACTTTTCAGACTCAATGATTATCAGAGATGTTGGGAAGTAGACCCCGTTGATATTGATCTCTAGATCACGGCAGACCAGATTCCTCTTGATTATAGATCCCGGGGTTTGTACCAGCATATTTTTGCCCAAAATTGTGCAAGGAAAATTGTTTTGGGTAGGAAAACTCCAAGAAATAAAAGAATGGGAAGCCCCAGAGTCAAATAAAATTATGGCAGGTATGTCATTAACACAAAACATACCAATGACGACTTCTGGCTTCTCTTGGGCTTCATCGGCGGAGATATGATGCACGTGCCCGGTGAAGTTTTGTTGGGTTGGCCACGACTCCATAAAGTTGACTTGTGGCCTACTTAGGGCATTCATCTTGTTGTTCTTGGGGCACTGTTTGGCATAATGTCCGTGCTGCCCGCAATTGAAACAAGAATTATTGCGCTGACGCTCCTCATGTATTGGATTGGTCACAATATTCTTGACTTGAGTGGTGGTCTTATTAACATTCTGCTGCCAATTTGGCTTGTATTCCACCTGAGTCTGTTGCCAGGTATGAGCCTTTTACACTGGTTGCCCATCCTTCTTTGGCTCAAACTTTTGCTTGTTGTCGTTGTTAACACGCCTATTATCTGCTATAAGCTTGTGCTCCCGTTCAGCAATGAAAGCCTTGTTCACCAGTGTTTGGAAGTCTGTGAAATCAAGCATACTGAGAGTACACCGGAGTTGTGGATTTAGACCTCCAAGAAATCTGTCAATTCTCCTTTCTTCGGTGGCCACGTCATAAAGAGAGTAACGAGCCAAATGATTGAATTTTTGCAGATATTCGGCCACCGACTGATTTCCTTGGACGAGCGCGAGAAATTCACGCTGCTTAGTCTTCATAACTCCAGTAGGAATATGATATTCACTACAAAAAAAGACACATCCGTGACATTTTGGGCCGAACAATTTTTTTTCTATCATACATATGACACTTCTATGATGATAATTGTGACAAAACCTGGCATCATCATAGATGTGGTGGGCTCCTACTTCTATGACAAAAAATCATGACAGAAAATGGGCTTTTCGTCCTTGGCGGGCCGGAGGCAGCTGCATGACATTCTTTGGGCCGTCCATGACGGAAAAAACCATAGTAGAAGCGAGGGGAGGAAAATTTCGGGGAGTTCCCGGTTACGGCGGGAGGTCGGGGGCCGAGTGATGCGCTCTTCTCTCGTACACGTACGTAGGTGTGTGCGAGGCATTGGCTCTAACTGAACCCGAGCGAGGCATTGGGCTCTAACTGAACCGGAGCAATTGCACTGCAGGCTACGCGTTACTGAACCCGAGCGATCGATCGATGGCTGTTAACTGAACCTGATCGAGCGATTCCTTTGCTACTGCTGCTAACTGAAGCCGATCGATGCTGCCTCTGGATGAACAGTGAGCGTTGCAGGGGGGTTGGATGAACAGTTCCCGGTGGGGGTGGATGAACAGGACCCCGTGGTGTTGCCTCTGGATGAACAGGACCCCGATCGATCGAGCCGGTTGGGGATGGATGAACAGGACCCTGTGGAGGGCTGGATGAACAGTAGATGGTGGAGGGTAGGATGACCAGTAGCCCGTGGAGGGGTGGTTGAACAGGAGCCCGTGGAGAGGGCTGGTTGAACAGTAGCCGGTGGAGTAGCGCGCGGTGGAGGCTGGATGAATAGGAGCCCGTGGATGAACAGTCGCAGGTGGAGGCTGGAGGAGGTCGACGGTGGATGAACAGTAGCTCGTGGAGGCTGGAGGGGGTCGACGGTGGAGATGAATAGTATCCCGTGGAGTTCCGTTTTTCGGTACGCCACACCCCTCCCGATGAACAGGACCCCCGTTTCGACCGTAGCGCTCCAACACAAGTCCGTTTCGTCCGTTTTGCGGTACGCCACACCCCTCCCGATTAACAGGACCCCCGTTTCGACCGTAGGAGGTCCGTTTCCTCCGTTTTGCGGTATGCCATACCCCTCCTGATGAACAGGATCCCGTTTCGAACGTGGCCGGGCGAACACAAGGCCGTTTCCTCCGTTCTGCGGTACGCCAGGCCTCGTTTCCGTCGCCTGTTCCCTCCAAGACCTCCCGATGAACACGACGCATTCCGTTGCCTCCCCATGAACACGATGCATTCCGTTGCCTCCCCATGAACACGATGACGACGCTGTTTCTCCATTCCGACCCAGCAATGTACACGAGCCCTGGCCATACGTATGCGCGAGTAGGCGTTCGAGACCCCGCCCGTATGTACACATACGTGGTCGTATTTTGTTTCTTGCACCCTGGCCGCTGTACGTACGTGTACATGCTACGTGCGCTCCTATACTACGACACATGCGCGCCTCTACATCGACCAGTATGTACGTACACGTTCGCGACCAGAATGACAATGCTACGTATGCTTCGACCAGGCGGGTCCCGACTGTCAGGCACTTCTTTGCCTGTGAAGATGTAGCTGGTGGGTCCCAGCAGACAGGGAGGTGAAATATGGTGGCCCGTCTGGTGGGTCCCCGCTGTCAGGTGGAGGAATAATTATTTTGCACGTAATAAGGAGGCACTTCCTTGCTGCGGTCGTGGACCCAGCTGTCAGCCTCTCCACGTACAGTCCACGTCTGATGGAAGCCGTTCCTGGAACACGTTGACCACGTCGCGCCGAGAGCACCAGGGCGGTGGACGACGATGAGGCCTAGGAAGGGGACGACGTGGAGCCGGGGAAGATGCGGCAGTGGATGCCCACGCGTAGAGGAGTATGAGGGCACTAGTTCGCTGCCACTACTAGGGAAAACCTTATACACAGAATCTTAGCAGCAGCGCGGCATAAAAACAGGCGCTGCTGCTAAGTAGTAGCAGTGCGGCTATGGAAAGCTCGCTACTGGTGCAAACTTAGCAGTAGCGCATGACTCTTAAACCATGCTGCTACAAAAATCCACCGACAGTACACAACGACATAAGTTTACCAGTAGCGCGGCGCTAGGGAGCGCGCTGCTGCTAATGCCATAGTAGCAGCGTGCTTTTTTGTCACCTCACTGCTGCTAATTTTGAAATTGTGCACAGGGTTGGCCCGTTTAGCAGTAGCGCGTGACAGGAAAGCGCGTTGTTGCTACGCTCTTAGCAGCAGCGCGCTTTCTCTCCCGCGCTACTGCTAAGACGCAGCACCCACCACCTTTTCCACCTCCCCTCCCCATCTCCTCTCCTCCCTTTCCCCTACCTCCCACATCCTCCCTCTCTCACTCTTCTTCTTCCTCAATACTTCCCCCCCATTACTCTCCCTCTTCTACCTACCTTTCTCTCTCTTCATTACTCGTAGCTATAACTACACCACCTCCATTAATTCATCTCCTTTCTCTTTTTCCTCCCCCCTCCACTAGTTGAAGTTTTCTCCTCCCAAATTAGCTAGCTAGGTAGATGTAGCATTTAGTTAAGTGACCTATTTGCCCCCTAACTAGATCTTTCTTTGTCAAGAAGAGCTTTGTGTACTTTTGACCTCCCTACATCATCATCTCCACCGTGTGCTCGATCTCGAGATAGAGGTGTGATTAATATTTCATGCTTTTGCAAAATGGAAATATATGTTCCTATTTTGTATACACACTCAATTAGCCATTATTATGCATGGGTCCAATGATGTAATATATATGTGTTCCTATTTTGTATACACACTTAGCCATTATTATGCAAGGGTCCAATGATGTAATATATATGTTCCTATTATGCTGAGGAAAAGAAAAAAGGGAAACTGGTTATAGCAGTAGCGCTTTAGTGAAAAAGAGCTACAGCTAGTCAAAGTAGCAGTAGCGGTTGCTGCAGAAAATCGCTATAGCTGCTCGTAATATATAGTAGTAGCGCGTTTCGTGTAAATACGCTACTGCTACGTCAACTTAACCCAAAATTCTCCCTCTCCCTGCTTCATCCTGCCTCTTTTCCCCCAAATCCCCACTCTCTCTTCCCCGGCCCCGTCGCACCGCCGCGCCCACCCCCGACCTCGGCGTGCTCGCCCCCGACCCCACCGCCCCCGACCCCGCCGCGCCCGACCCCGGCGCGCTCGCCCCCGACCCCGCCACCCCCGACCTAGGCGCGCTCGCCCCCGACGCCGGCGCTCGCCCCCGACCCGTCGGCCCTCGCCTCCCTCCTCTGCTTTCTCCCCGCCCAACCTCGGCCGTCGTCGGCCTACCTCCTCGCCCTGCACCCTCTGTAAACCACCCCCCTCTCTCTCTGCTAGCTAGGGTTAATTTACTTAGGTTTTAGTTATGTTAATTAGGTTGTCTACTTAGTTATGAATTTAGATAGGTTTCAAAATTTGCTGAATTTATATGCAAATTTGAATTGGACATGTGATATGTGGATATGTCATGTTTTGGACATGTCATGTTTTGGTAAATGATCCGAGTTGCCTATGTTACGCCGGAATGTTGATTCATTTCCGTTCCGGTGAATTTCAGGCGCTCGATATGTCCATTTTTTAGCAAAGGTCATGCCGAAATTTCCCGTGAATAAAGGCATGATTTGTGCTACATAGTTGGCATATCGAGTGCTGGCACATAGATTTCTTTTTTATCTCATTTCTCATTTATTCATACTTTTAGAAATAAATGAGGACACTTAATCATAGGAAACATGTCGAACAACGAAGAAACTGGGCCTTCTGTCCAAGATGCAGACGAGATGGACTATGAGGGTGAACAAGACTACCTCGACTTTTTGACTGCTAAGCAAGGTTTGCAGGTCCGCCTCGATGATGGTACTGGCGCCGACACCGACACCGACGGCGCTGGCACCGATGGCGGCGCCGAGATCGGTGGGGAAGGTACCGTCGAGGAAGATACCGGCGCCGATGCCGGTACCAAAAAGAGGCATAAGAAGCAGAGGATACGAAAACCTAACAAACTAGGGATTGGATGACTTGTGATCACAAAGATGGCACCTGGCAAGTTTGAGCCGTTAGAGCCGGAAGAACCTCGCAAGTGCTATGGGAACCAAGTAGGATGCATCCTACGGGAATGCGCGAGCATCAATGACGATGACTTAAGGAGTAAAGAACATTTGACGCAGTTGCTCCTAACGAAGTTGCACAAGAGATTCAAGTTCCCCGATCGGGATGATAACATAGAACAACCATGGGATGATCCGAAGATGAAAAAGATTAACAATCACGCAATGGGCATGTTCAGCAATGATTTGGCCTCCTGGAAATCGAGGGTGAAATGAGCTATTGAGGCTGAGGAACCCCTGTCCAAGATTCTGAAGGAAAATCCGACACTTCCGGAAGAGGAGTTCGAAAAGGTCAAGGACACTTGTGCTACCGAGGACGCCAAGGCTAAGGCTACGAAATTCAAGAGCCTTCAGCAAAGGAACACGGGGAAGCATCGCCTCAGAAGCCGTGGCTACCTCGGTAAAAGGCCCATATGGGATAAGGAGGACGCGGAACATGAAGCCGCGGGTCTCCCAGACCCCTTCGCGAAGTTCACCAACCCCTTGGAGCATGACTTCATCAGGGCCCGCTACAAGTGGGACAAGGAGAAAAAGGTTTTTTACATGGACAAGATCATGAGGAAATTGATTAGACTACTGGAGAAGCAACACCAGCTTGCAGCCGAAAACCCTACTTCTCCGATGAGGCCCAAGTGGGACACCCCTCTCAACCGGGCCTTGAACGAACTTAAGGGACTCCCTTTGGGCCAGCGGCCGCAATATGGTCGTGTGCACGGCGCTGGAGATGGCGCCACGTTGAAGGTGTTTTACAACGAGGGACCGGAGGCCAAGAAGCAGAAAAAGAACTTTAGTCAGGCGAACATCGACGCGAAGGTGAAGCTTGCGGTCGAGAAAAAAGTAGCTGAGGACGCGAAAAAAGCAGCCGAGGACAAATATGAGTTGTTACAGCAGGCAGTCAATGTAGCTGTAACTGCCTGCAGAAATGATTTCGCTACTAACTTGGTTCCAGTTATCATCAACTGGACGAAGGAAAATCCAGACAAGACGGTACATGATTTCCCGTTGCCCAGTTTCAACGGGAGCAACTCCATGAACAACAACATCACCGCACCATCACTTGCCCACGCAACCGGGCCTCCGCTCGCAGCCGCTCCCGCTCATAGCAGCCCGTCCTCAGTCTCTGGCGTGCTCGGTGGGCCTTCGTCTTTGGCTGAGCTCGACACCATCACGGTAATTACATGTCGCACCACCATATACATATAATATTCCATTTTTGTTGCCTTTCGGATGTTTTACGCCACAGACATATGTGTTTGCAGGCGAAAGAAACCCTGTGCACCATACTCTACTTGATCAAAGGCCAGAAGGTGGACGTGGGAAAGGGGATGATAATGGACCCCTTGCAACCCACATTCCACAACCAGCCGATCCCTGCTGGGCACTTCAGGGTTAGCTTGTCAAGTGTGAAATCGGGGCACGAGGATTTGCCTCCTCCAGTACAGCATGTGGGAGTGGATGACGAGACCCCGCCGCGGATTGGAAGCTGCAAGGGTTGGGTGCTGCTATGGCCGAAGAATCTTATTCGTCTGGAGCCGGCCAAGAGCACACCAATAACCACACATCAACAAGCATGTGTGGAGACCACCACCCTGCCTACGCAATTACCAGCTCCTGTAGTGCCGGGTGAGAGCGGCGGACGACATGATGAAGGGGGTGCAATAGTGCTGGCTGATGTAATTTGTCCTGTAGAACAGAGAATGGATGATGAGACGGAGGTCGACCCTATGGATTTCCTCAATACAAACGCGTATGACTGTGACATAGAATTGATGAGTCAACCATATGATGAATCGGGCTATCAGCTTGCTAATGAGGATATGGATGATATGCCCGGGTAGGAAGGTTATAGCAGGGATTGCAAAAAGTCTCTCTTCATGAAATCCTCACAGGACACGCCTGAAGATGTCGCCTCAACACAGGCTCACCTATCCCAGCGCGAGGGTCGTATAGTACTTAGCCCGGGAACACTGGGGCAGGGGTTAAGGAAGGGTCTAGAAGGTGTGCCCAAGAAAAAGGAGAGAAAGAGATCGGGGAAGATAGCGGCCTCCAAACAAGCCAGAGCACATAGCGGCCAAACGATGCATTCTGAAGAGCGTGTACCCGTGAAAGGTGCGGCCATGTTCGATCTCACGGGCGAGCCGATGCTACCGCCGAAACCGCTGGAGGCACTATCAGGGGATCTCAGGAGATTGCACGACCATGTGCTGTCGACTGAGGAAAGCCTACTAGCCTCAAAGGATCCAGGATATCCGACATACGCGGCTCGTGTGCCTGAGGGGAAGTGCTACATCGAGACACGGCCCGCGGAGGTATTCTTCCTGCGGTTTGACCATATCTTTGAGATGTTTCTGACCAGGCGGCTCGATTTTACAATCGTCCGCCTTTTTGCGCTACATATGAGCTCTGTCATGAACAGTGAAGAAGTCTCGCAAATCTGTGTGGTGGATTCGTACTACATGCACGAGTATTTCTTGAGTCTCGGCGACTTTGAGCGTGAAACTGGTAGGGACTACCTCCAAAACTTCATGGTACAGAATAAGGACCGGGAAATTATCCTCGTGCCTTATCATCCAAAGTAAGTCAGTTTCGAACAACCCTTTCATACATTTCAATCATTCCTTCTCTCTCTATGGGGAATAATTTGAGGTGTCTTTTCCCCGCAGCAATGGGCGCGCCGTCCTTATCGTTCTTTATCCGCAAGTCTCCCACACCGTGTATTTTGACCCTTCCAAAGACTACGAGAAAAAAGACTACACCCACATAATGAATATTCTAGATGATGCTCTCCAAGGCTTCAGCTTTAGAGGTGGCCACAAGCAGATCAGGAAACAAAGGAACAAGAAGATGGGTTTCGCGCATAAAACTAACTTCTCCTGCATCCAAGTCCCAAAACCAAGCAAGAAGGATGGATTGTACATCCTCCATCTCATGATTCAGTTCAACACGGATCACCAAAAGCTTCGCATGAGAAGCAGAAATGATGATCATATCCACAAGTGGCTAGAATGTCATGGAGAAGCGGATTATAAACTTAGAGATGACTTCTTTCGCATCCAAAGCGACATTGCGACGATCATCATGAAAAGAAGTCGTCGATGAGAAGGGGATGTTCCACCACGGCACTATATCGCGAGCTGACGTACGAACTCGCATAGGCATGCAACGTCTAGACCTCATGCCATTCAAGAAGCTAGGGTCCATCCTCGATGATATGGAAGGATGGAACTTCTAGTGATTTATGATGCCGATGATGATGATATGTGTCGGTTGAACTTGTATACTATTTGTAGCGATGCAACTTTGTGATGTCCACGATCCCTGCCGAACTTGCGTAACGCTACTTTGTTAGTTTGCGTACGATGACCTACGTACCTCTAGTTAATTAATGTGCGTACTGTATGTTGCATCTAGTTGCTAACCCTTTCTTTTTCGGTGTTCTCTAGTATATTTTGTTGCATATATATGATTGTACATCCTCTTCATGAACATGCATCTCTAACAGGTACCTAGTTTCTTCATGGCGAGATGGAACTGCTATGTCGTGTACAAAGGGAAGGTTTCGGGGGTGTACAACGAGTGGCATGAGTGTCAGGCGCAAGTGAATGGGTTCTTGGACGCCAGCCATAAAGCTTCAAAAGCAGACAAGAAGGAGAAGCTAGTTACTTGAGGTTCACGCTAGCGCGAGAGAGGACTCGTAACCGCCATCTCATGTACTGCATAGTTCCGCTCTCACTCATAGTGATAGCTCTTCTCGCGTATACCTTTGTTTAGATGGATGACGTTGTAGTTGCAAGTATTCGAGACTTGCATGTATCACTATTTTCGAGATGATGACAAGATACCACTTTGTGTTGGATGATGATTATGACGAGGCTATTTGTATGTATATGCTATGATTACATTTGTGGTCTCGCAGGCATTTGTATGTGTATCATGATGACATTTGTATGTGCTAAAGATTCTTCTATAAAGCCTGTTCAAATACAAAACAAATATGCCGAAAAAACAAAAAACTACTAAAATTAGCAGTAGCGAGTGGAGAAAAGTTAGTAGCAGCGCGGTTGTAGCAGTAGCGCGCACAGGGGAAGCGCGCTATAGCTATTAGCACCAGCGAGGTTCCTTTAAGCGCGCTGCTGCAACACTTGTGTAGCAGTAGCGCGGGTGGACCAGCGCTACTGCTATACGTTAGCTGTAGCGCCTTATTAGTAGCGCCGGCCCCCACGCTACTAAAAGGCCGAAAACCCGCGCTGCTGCTAGGCTTTTCCCTAGTAGTGTGCGGTGTGAGGCTGCCTTCGCCGTAGAGTAACAGGGGGTGTGGGTGAGTAGAGGGATGGCTTGGCCAGCGGTGGGAGTAGTAGGGTGCGGTGAGGCCTCCGCCGCATCGCAGCCGGCCCCGGGAGGCAGGAGCACGAGGCACGACCGACGCTGGTTTGGGCGGCTGGAGCAAGAAGCCCAGAGGTTGAAGAAGCACTACGGCCGTTTGATGGACATCGTACGGTCACTGGAGTTGGAATCATGCATATTGACTAAGTGGACAAAGCTCTCCGTCCCTGTCAACTTAGTAGGCCCACAAGTCAGCCTGCCACTATACTGGGTCCCAGGTAACAGGGGGAGTATTTTTTTTGTGCGTAATAAGGAGGCACTTCCTTGAGTGCGAAGATATAGCTGGTGGGTCCGAGCTGTCAGCGGCGGTAACGTTTTTTCACGAAATACAGAGGCCCTTTCGGTGGGTCCCTGATGTAAGGTGGAGGAATCATTATTTTGCGCGTAATAAGGAGGCATTTCCTTGCTTGCGGCCGTGGACCCAGCTATCGGCCTCTCCACGTACAGTCCACTTCAGATGCATGTCGGTCGTTGACCACGTTGACCAGGCCGCGCCGAGAGCACCAGGGCAGTGGACAACGGCGAGGCCTAGGAAGGGAACGATATAGAGGCAGGGAAGACTCGGCAGTTGTTTCCCACGCGGAGGGGAGTATGACTGTACAAGGGTTTACTGGTTTGTCTGCCGTCGCCGGGGAATAACAGCAGGTGTGGGTGAGTAGAGGGATGGCTAGGCCAGCGATGGGAGTACGGCGGGGCGGTGAGGCCTGCGCGGCAGCACAGCCGGCCGCGGGGAGGAGGGAGCAGGCAGTACCACCGGCGCTTGTTTGAGCGACTGGAGAAGGAAGAGCAGAGATTGAAGAAGCACGACGGCCATTGGATGGACATCCGACAGTCACTGCTTGTGCGTCAACCTTTTTTTAGGAAAGCCTCAAATATGTGGAAAACAGCATACAACCCATCTGCCATTATTTCTAATAATTTTCAGCCCATTTGCTAATTCTTAAGGTTTTTTTGGAGCCCATATTCTTTATGTTAGCATTACAGCCCAAATTGTGGCCACGGTTAAAAAATTATACGAAATTTTGCATATTTCGGTGCGGTCCGAACTATTTTTAATCCCGAAATTTTGACTCACATTCAAACTGATTTTAAAAATAAATGTATACCAATATAAAATCCAACAAATTCTCCACGCATAAAAATTAATGTAATTTAAAATCTTGAAATGAAAAAAGATATTTGAAAATAATTGCCGGTTTGATGTGTTTTAAAAATGTACAACCCATTTCTCATTACTGATGGGCCATTTTCTCGGCCAGCCGAATGAAAGCTCTCCTCGTCTTGAAAGATTTGCAGCGCAACAGGCCTGACATAGCGACTTACTTGGCAAATCACAAAAAAACTGGGCTGTGGCCGTGGACCCAGCTGTCAGCCTCTCCACGTACAGTACTCTTCCGATGGAAGTCGTTCCTTGACCACGTTGACCATGCTGCACGGAGAGCACCACGGCGATGGACGACGGCGAGGCCTAGGAAGGGGACGACGCGGAGCCGGGGAAGACGCGGCAATGGAAGCCTGCGCGGAGAGGAGTACGAGGGTTCACTGGTTCGGCTGCGGTGTGAGGCTGTCGTCGCCGCAGGGCCTGGCCAGCGATGGGAATAGTAGGGGGCGGTGAGGCCTCCGCGGCAGCACAGCCGGCCACGGGAGGCAGGAGCATGCGGCACGACCGGCGCTGCTTTGGGCGGCTGGAGCAAGAAGACCAGAGGTTCAAGAAGCACTATGGCCGTTGGATGGACATCGTACGGTCACTAGAGCTAGAATCGTTCATATTGACTAAGTTGACAAAGCCCTCCGTCCCCGTCAACTTTGTTGGCCCACAAGTCATCCTCCCACTATGGTGGGTCCCTGCTAGCAGGGGGTATTCATTTTTTTTGTGCGTAATAAGGAGGCACTTCCGTGCGTGCGAAGATATAGCTGGTGGGTCCGACATGTCAGCGGGGGGAACGTTTTTTTCGTGAAATACAGAGGCCCTTCCGGTGGGTCCCAGCTGTCAGGTGGAGGAATCATTATTTTGCGCGTACAGTCCACGACCGATGGATGTCGTTCGTTGACCAAGTTGACGAGGCCGCGCCGAGAGCAGCATGGCGGTGGACGACGGCAAGGCCTAGGAAGGCAATGACACAGAGCCGGGGAAGACTCAGCAATGGTTGCCCACGCGGTGGGGAGTACGAGGGTTTACTGGTCCGGCTGCCGTCGCTGGAAAATAACAGGAGGTGTGGGTGAGTAGAGGAATGGCCTGGCCAGCAATGAAGTAGGGTGGGGCGGTGCGACCTGTGCGGCAGCACAGCCGGCCACGGGAGGCGGGAGCAGGCAGTCCCCCCGGAGTTGGTTTGGGCGGCTGGAGCAAGAAGATAAGATATTGAAGAAGCAGCACGGCCGTTGGATTAACATCCAACGGTCACTGCTGCTAGAATCGTTTGTGCACTAAGTTGACAAAGCCAAAGTACACGTCAACCTAGTAGACCCACAAGTCAGCCTCCAAATCTGTCCCAAACAGCATACAGCCCGAAATTTCTAGCCAGATTCAAATTAATTTTAAATCTAAATATACCTTAATTTAAATTCAATGAAATTTTACCCGCACAAAAACAATGAAATTTAAAATATCAAAATCCGAAAGAAAACAATATTTTGGAACTAATTGTCTGTTTGCTGTATTTTTTCATTTTACAGCCCATTTATTATTACTTATAGCCCATTTTCTGGGCAAAATGCATCCCTCCTCGTCTTGAAAGATTTCCGGCCCAGCAGGGCGTAGAAAAGCAAGTAGGCCTACGTTGGTTATTCTGCAAAAAACAAAATAGCTGGCTAGCAATTTTCAGAAAGGAAAAAAACAAACTGGGCTGGCCATGTGCTAAACATATGAAATAAAAGCCTGGGCTAGACGGGCCACGGGTCCCGCACAACCCAGTTGATACCCTTCTCCGTCCCGAAAAAACAAAATTACTACGCGCGCTGCTGGGTCCCTACTGTCATCCTCACCATGTACAGTCATCTCCTTATTCCTCTCGGTTGTTGACCATGTTGACAACACCGAAGGGCGGCGCCGCGGCGAGCGAACCAAGGCGGAGGACGATGGTGAGGCCTCGGACGGGAACGAACAGGAGCCGGGGCAGATCACAGCCAGCCGTGGGAGGCGGGAGCAAGCGGTCCCGCCGGCGCTGGTTTGGCTTTGGCGGCTCGAGGAAGAAGAGACTGAAGAAACGCGACAGACGTTGAATGTCAATCCAACGGTCAAGGTTGGCACAATCGTTTTGTTGACTAAGCGGACACCAAGTAGCATACTTTTTTATATATAGGAAGAAAACTGCGAGGAAAATGCGTTCGTCTGCCGTCCTCCTCACAGGTAACGTTCGCCACATAAGTGACTAGCACCCTTGGTTTTCAACCGAGGGGTCTTGGGTTCGAGTCCCAAGAACTCTCAATTTTATCCTCCTTCCTTCCTCGCACAAAAAGGGAAAGAAAATCAAAGACTTGGGAAGGCGTACAGAACAAGCTAGTGTACCAGTAATGAGACGTTGCCGAGTTTTAGAAAAAAGAAAGACGTGCTCCTGTAGCTGGTTCGAATCCAAACCTAGACTATGACTATATATGGTGCTATGCTACTCTGCAAGTAATGAAACTGACATATCCAACGTTCGCTTCTCCTCTTCTCTACTTACTCTGCCTAGCATCAGAAGCTCTGGCCGCAGTAACCATGTCTGCTGGCTGCTCGTCCACCTGCTCTTCAGCAGGCAACAACCAGATATGCGCCAAGTCGCAACCCGTACCATCGTCTGTGGGTCTCATCACACCCTCGCCGGCATGTGCACCGCAGCCGATTGCTCATCGCAACCCGTTGCCGTTGGTGTGGTGCCATTGCTGCAAATCACGCAGAGTCATCCGTCGCGTCTCAACCACAATCCGCAACCCTGGCCGAGTCTTCTACAAATGCCCAAATCATGGAGTAATAATATGTTTAAGTGTTGTTCTGCTGCTTTTAGTTGCTGTTTTTTAATAGTTTGGTTGATGATCTACCAATTTGATTCGTGCAGAAAAGGGAAGATTCGTGTGATTTGTATCTCTGGGAAGTTGCTTATGTGGGGGAATGCAACTATGCTGATTATTTGGTTAGCCGAGGAATCCCAATACCAGCAGGTTGGGGTGTTGGACAAGTAACTGAAGGAACGGCAGAAGAGGAAGATGCAGAGCAGAAGCTTAAAGATGCAGTTCCTCTGATCATGGCCAAGCAACAGCTGCTGAACGACCTTGACAACAATGAGGAGATGAAAGAGCTTGTGAAGATAATGGGCAAAATCGATGTGCTCTATAGGATGATTGTCTCTTTATTAGCAGTGTATGTAGCACTCGTGATGTATTCAGTGGCTACGACATGAGCACTTTGCTGAAACTAGTAATGAATGAAACATGTGGAGTAGGCTGGGCGTAGTGTTGTGAACATCTAATGATTTCTATTAACGAAAATCAGGGGGTATCCCCTTTTGCTCATATAAATAAATAAATAGCAGAGGCCCTGTCGGGTCAGCTTTGTTCTCATTCGAAGACGTCGAGCAAATTGCAGTCCAACAGCAAACTATGTCATCAAATGCAAGTTTCACATCCAGATATGAGTACAACTAAACAACAATGTCATCATGTTTTAGTTGTCATACAATCACCAAACACAAATCAGCATACATAACAAGTGATGTTCTCACAGAGAAATACTAAACAACATGTTCATCAGGTTTCAGTTGTCATAGCAAACACAAATTCACATAGTAGATAAAAAACGTCTTCTGACAGGCAAATACGACAAAAGCAATGTAATCATCATCCACAGTAGCAGCGTCAACATCTTCGCCATGTGTATCAGTCTGAATCGTAATTCCCCATGGTGCCATCTTCTTCTTCGTCCTCAACGTCCTAGAACGTTGGCTTCTTCTTGATCAACTCTTGTATGTCCATAGCACGACAGGCAATCTTTTTGCTGGCGTCATTGACGTGATGGTTCTCAAAGATATTAGGAACATCTGTGTTATCTTGTACATCAGGAGCAGTGTAAGCATCATCTTGTTGTGCAACTTCATTAAACGAATTCCTCTGCTCAAACCTTTGCAATACTCTCCAGTCATCGCTACGTGCAAATGTGTCTTCCAGGAAAAATATCTGTGTTGCTTGATTTGCCAAAATAAAAGGTTCATTGGTCTGGTACGCCGCCTTGCACTACACCACAACACTTGTTTAGGGGCAATTAACCGCCGGGAGAAATACCAGTTTAAGGGCAAATAAACTGCCGGGACATTAGTGTCTGCCGGTACAAGTATGTTAGGGCAGGCAAACTGCCGGAAGAACTTGAGCGACAACGGCGCTCAAACTGCCGGTATAATTTAGGGAACACAGTCTGCCGGGACACCCAGAACCCGGCCCATATACTGCCGGGGACCGTCTTTGGCACGAGGCGGGCCTGAAGCCCACGCTAGCGAGAAAAAAGCGCGCGAGAATGACTAACATTTTGGCCTGACAAAGAAGTTAACGCGTGCGCCGGCCCTTCACGACTTCACCACACCAGACCACTCCTTTCCCTAAAAAACCACTAGACCACTCCTTCCCCCAAATCCACGAACCCTAACCCATTGCAGCCGCCGCCGCCCCAAGCATCAGATCCCATAGCTGCTGCCTCCGCCGCCCCCAACCGCCACCGCCGTCCCCAACCACCGCGGCCACCGCCGCCAACGTCCCCAACCACCGCCGCCGCCATAGTCCCCATCACACTACGGCGACCTCTACCCGGAGCACGCCGTCGCCCCACACCATCGCAACTCCTCCGTCGCCCCAACCACACCCCACTGTTGTGCCCTCCACCAGGACCCCCATGAGCACCCAACAAAGTCAGAGCTCGAGCCATCGCCCCCAAGCACTTCACCGGCGACTATCGCTTCAGAGCCGTGCCGTCAACCCCAAGCACTCAGCCAGCGACCATCCTCCTCCGCTGTCGTCCCTCACCACCATCCTCCTCTGCAGACCTCCCCTGAGCAGGCCCTCCGCACAAGCTCAACCGAGCACCAAGGAGGTCCTCAAGTGGCACCGCCTCCTTATTGAGCTCCTCTGCAGCTGCACCTTCTCCATCGGTGACACCTCCACTAGAGATTGGTATACTGTTCAAGCAAGTTTTTGTTGCTAATTTTTCCTTGTATCAATCTGTTGGGAGTCCTCTTGTACTTAAAATAGATGCAATTTATCTTGCTAATTTTTTGCTTGTACTGATCCGTTGGGAGTGTTTATGTACTTTATAGTTACTCAAATAAGCATTTTGCATTATTAGTGAAGAAACAACACCATGAGACAACCCACGGACCAAGAGCGCCCTTATATCATCGGTATCTACTGGAACATTAGTAACCACAGTAGTTAAAATATATGTGGTCGTGTCAACTGCAGTCTGTTGTAGATTTGATGTTTGCTCATTGTTCATATTAATGTCACATCAAACTGTGTAAAAGCATTAGCATGTTGCTTGCATTATTTAGTTTATCATGGTTGCACCCTTGATTTTGTCCTTCGATTTGTATCTTATTAATGTATTTGGTCCTCCTCTCCTTCAGGCAAGGCGCCTCCAGAATGTTGTCTCCTCTAGGTAGCGCCTCATCTACCTCCTAGCTTGAAGCAGTGCTGCCTCACATCCAGGGGCGGAGCCCAATGGGCCGACCCCGAGGCACAAGAATACGGGTATAATTTCATATTTACTAGTACATGTCATACTGAAAAAGGCTTGGGCATCAGGGTTGAGGTGAAGTGGTGCATCAGGGTCCACGATCGCAGCCGCATGACGGCCTACGCGCGCACACGTCCGCAGCCCACAGCCCACAATTGGGTCGTACGCTTAGTATGGCCTCTCCACGCCTGGCTATCCATTATCTGTGCGCAGCCACGCAGCGGTTTCCAATCCCCACTCCTCGCCGAAAAGTGGGAGCGGCCGATCGAGGCGACGCCATGCGCAGGAGTGGCCGTGTCGATCGATGCGACTACGCCGGCTTCATGAATCGATCTCGGCAAGAACATGATCTACTTTGTCCAATCGTTCGTCTACACTTCAGATTGCAGCCAATTCTAGTTCTGTCTGGGTAACGCCCTTGCCTCTTGTCTAATTCTTTTCAATAATTATTCTCAATCCTTGTAATTATTTGTATGAATTTGCAGTCAATAGATTCCAAAAAAGGCAAAGGATATATTTACTGCCTGGCATATATACATTTGTCCTTTCGTTTTCCTTTGCATAGTAAATGTTCTGGGCATCCCACATTTGGCTGCTACGACTCCATTTAAATCAATGGGTTTTGGCCGAACATAGGCATTGGAATTTGTAGTTGTCAAAATTTTCATGTCCCACGTGGAAGTTTGCTAGTCAAATTTACATATACCATGGGCATGTCCTTATTCAAAAGTAAAGCATTATCACAAGATCTCCGAAAGAATTGAATTGGGAAGAGGAGATCCATTTTGATAAGGGCAAAAGGAAATTGATAAAACATGAACATCCTAATTTGAAATATTCGGTAAGAAGAAAGTACTTGGCTAATGAACATTGCCAGCTAAGAGAAAATAATCTTTAAATATTTGAGAGTTTGGGACTAAAAATATTGGTTTCAAGAATTAAGAGCCCGGCTTGAATTTAGCTACTTAAATATTTTCATTTCACCATTCTTCTTTGTTCCACTGAAAAATTTAATTTTATTCTTTTTATATTGTAGGATATTCAATCTTAGTATGTGATGACGTATTTTGGAGTTTCGAAATGGAAGGCATCATTTTCAAGTAATTTTATTCGTTGTTTCCTTGTTATTCTAAGCATTTGACGGCTATGTTTTGTATTTAATTAGTCTTCTATTATGTCAGGTATAAGTTATAAAACACACTTTTATTTACTATTGTCGTTACTTGAAATCTTACACCATGTTAAAGTGGTGCATCAGGGTAACATTTGCTCCAGCTCCGCCCCTGCTCACCTCTACTTCCTTGCCCGAGTAGTGCCATGTAGGTCCTTTGCTTCATCGCCAGAGCAGCACCACATCCTCTGCTTCTTAATCAACCGTGATTTTTATTTGCTATTCCCATGATATTCCTACTACTATTTTAGTGTTTGCATTTCATGAAATGAGATGTTTCAATTCACTATTTCTACTATGCTAGATTTTATTCTTGGTCTGTATTGTATATCCCTTTACGTGTACTAGATAAGAATGGTATGCATTTTGCTACTAGATATTCACCATTAATAGACGTACACTTTCTTTCGTATGTTAGGCAATTATAGTGAAACTGGTCAAGAATGGACAAGAGTTGGATGGATAAAGCTAGAAACACACAAGCATATATTGACGGGGATATCGGCATGAAGATGGACATGAAGGTGGATGTGGACATGAAGGGGAATATGGGGGTGGATATGAAGCATGTGAGCTTTTGTTCTTCAGATTGAATTTACCAATGACTATCATGGCTAGTTGCTTAAAAAGCCTTCTTTCTATCCTATCCTATATATGCAGTTGGAAGTGGACAAACCCATGGCGAAAGCAGGAATGCAACCACAAGCAAGCTGAGGAGGTAATATCCATGTTTCCAAGAATTTTTCATGCCCTCAACTCTGTAAATATTTCCTATAGTACAGTACTGAAGTTTACAAAATATTGTTCCTGGTTGCGTACCTTTTACGAAATATTTCATATAGGAAATAGTACAGTACTGATGTTTTTCAGTACTATATAAATGTATTTCAGTATTGTACTATAGGAAATATTTTAGTACTTACGAGTTTAAATGACAACCAGATTCTAAACTCCACTACTGTTACAGTACTGAAGCAACCTGTACTCTGGAAAGTACCGAAGTTTACAAAATGAAAATTTTCATGCCCTCAACTCTGTACAGTACTGATTTTTGGCAGATTCTAATTTGTTAATATCTAGCTATACTGGCAGCTCCTTGCTCTTCCTACTCTGGCAAATTTTTCCTGGTTGCGTTTTTTTTCGTGTGACAAAACAGATTCTTTATGATGGGTATTGCTGCTGCATTTCCTGAAGTATTTGGATTGACGTGTCCCCTCCCCTGCCTATTTGTACTTCTCAGTGTACTATGTACGTACAGTATACATTCATGCCTATTTGTATGGAGTTTTGCCTATTTGTTCAATATATAGTACTGCATAGAGTTTTGCCTATTTGTACAGAGTCCAACAATCTGTTGTATATAGTACTGTATAGAGTTTTAGTCATAGCTTTCACTATTAAGTTCTAATTTGTTTTGAACTGAGCAGGTTTTGCACTAGCGGTGCAAAACTGCTAAGTATATGAATTTGTGCAAATTTGTTTAACATTTCTAAACATACATGCTAGTTTCACCAAAAAGTTGGGACTACCCAGCTTGTACGTGGCTTCACCACTCATTGTACAAGTTCTTGTTTTGCTTATTTGCGCATGGAAGATTTCTGTATGTGCACTTCAAACAATTCCTGCTTGATCATTGCTTGATGTGATGATGAAGTGCTGTACATTTACAATAATTCTATTTTTGTCGAGTAGTTAAACTGCCGCATGTTGTTACTTAAAAAATCTGAAACGAGAGCTACATTTCGAATTTCCTATCTGTTGCAGGTTTACTATAGATGTTGACGGAGATTAGGAAGATCTTGAAGACGCTGATGATTTGGAAAACCTATGATTAAGTTGCTGAGTGGTTATGTAATATGCTTTGTTTGTTGAACCTGGACACTTGCTCTGCTCATTTTGCTGGTTAAGCCACTATATGCTCATTTTGGTTGTGGCACCCCCAGAAACATATGTACTTTCTCCTTTTGTGGCAATACTTCAGTTTGGTTGTGGCACATTTAACATATATGTACTGTACCTTTTGTGGCAGAACCTCCTTATGTATATATGGATATTATGTTTATCTGATGATGTTTAAGGTTTTCTGGACGAGGCCTATATGTTACTCTGATTGAAGTGTATGGATGAGATGTATGTGCTACTGTGATTAATGTGTATGTATAAATTATGTAATATTTCATGATTGTTTGAAGATAATGAATGGATATTATATTTGGGATGCCTAGATTAATTTGGTAGTGAAATGTACCTGCTGGCATAAATGCTGCCAGGTGAAAAGGCTTCTGTAGGCAGATGGACTGCCGGTAATTGAAATTTCATGTGTTTTGACAAATCTGTCGGGAGAAAACATACTGCCGGGAAATAGAAGGGCAAGGGCAGAAAAACTGCCAGGAAGAGTTTATCTGCCGGGAGAAGTAATCCCCGGCAGCCGTTCTCGTGGCAGTTCTATCTGCCGGGAGAAATGTTCTCCCGGCAGTTTGCCTGCCCTTTAAAGTGATTTCTCCCGGCAGATTACATGCCATTGCCTCAGTGTTGTGGTGTAGTGTTGACATTGATGGATTTGAAATAATCATCAGCTCTAGGTTTTGTGATCCTGGAAAACAGGTTATATCAATGACAGCACAACAAAACCACACACCGATGATCCTTGAAACTGGAGATATACTGCAACTGAATAATGTCTGTTATGTTAGCATACATTTCAATTGTCTCTTTGTCGTATGTATCCGTGCTCATAATGGCACTGTTTTGTGTCTTCCTGCCTTCGCCTCGTGCAAGGGTGCTGTAGCGCACATCTCCAACAACGCAAGATTCATAATGTCTTACCCGAGTATCAGGACCCATTTCTAGTGAGTAAAGGGCATCATCAACTGCCTGCCCATCCTCCCACATCTTCTTAACCTATGGTTAGAAAATAGACAAGCTGATCATCTTATGTGCTCAATATATTAAAAAACTGACAGTGTACTTCAAAAGCTTACATGGTTCTTGAACCATTTCGCAAATCCTTCCATAACCAGTTTGTCAATGTTTCTTGGATTTTGCGGCAGTAATTCCTCTTTGTAGATGCTGCACAACATACTGATCGCGTCAAACATCTAAATATATAAGAATGTGCTGCAAGTTTAGTAGATTACGATGTATAAGCTGCAGTACTGCACTTACTTGAGATAAGGTAGTATCTCAGGACAGTTATTCAACACATACCAAACCATTTTGTCCAAATCTTTAGGTTTGTCCTCTTGTCGACTCTTCCCTGTAACTCGAACAGAATAATTAAAAACATTGAGCCCGGGATTGTCTTCGCCCACCTCTTTGCTAAGCTGATCAGCTGTTTCAATGTATTTTGAGCAGAATGTCAACGCTTCTGTAGCAATGTAGGCCTCTGCAATGGAACCCTCGGGTCTAGCTCTGTTCCTAACATAGCCCTTGAAAGGGCCTAGCCGCCTTTCAATAGGGTACATCCATCCATACTGTACTGGACCTCTAAGTAGTGCCTCATCAGGTAGATGAACAGCCAAATGCACCATCACATCAAAGAAGGCTGGAGGATATATCTTCTCAAGGTCGCATAGGATAGTTGGTATCTTGTCTCTAAGACGCTCCAAAGCATCTATCCTGATATTCCTACTGCAGAGTTCCCTGAAGAATTGTCCCAACTCTGCAACTGCTCTGTATAAGTCAGGGCGGCCCAATCCTCTAAGGATAACAGGTAAAACCCTTTAAAGTAGGACGTGGCAGTCATGAGTTTTCAACCCTTGTACCTTGTTTCCATCTGCACTGACTCTCCTTTCAGGGTTGGAAGCAAATCCATGTGGGAATCTCACACGTGACAGGACCTCACAGAATTCTTTTCTTTTTACCTTGTCCAAGACGTACACAACTGGTGCCATATCCCGTGTTTTACCTTCATCTTGCACCTGCAAATCCTTTCTAATACCCAGGTGTGTCAAATCAATCCTAGATTTTAAGGTATCTTTCGTCTTGCCTTCAATATTAAGAAGTGTGCCGATAATGCTATCACATATATTTTTCTCGATGTGCATCACATCAAGATTATGCCTTCGATCCAAATCTTTCCAATACTCCAAGTCCCACAAAGTGGACCTGCGGGTAAACAATAATCTCTCTTCTACCCTGCCATGCTTCCTTTTCCCGCTATACCAGGATGGTTTCCTAGTGTAATATGCCTGACCTTCTCTAATTCCACTTGCAACTCATCGACGGTGAGCCTCTTTGGCGCATCACGGTTTTCATGCTTTGCATTGAACACATGTCTTCGGTATTTTCTAGGATGCGGCTTGTCCTTGGCAAGGAAACGGCGGTGTCCAATGTAACAGATCTTGCTAAGTATTGCGTATGACAGCGGATTCTCGTCACAGCAAACACATGCATTGTAACCATGTGTCGTTCGCCCTGACATAGTGCCCAAAGCCGGATAATCATGGATGCACCAAATTATAACAGCACGCAGAAAGAAATCAGCTGGTGGGCTGCTATATAGGTCTCGAGTGAGAACACCCTTCCATAGCTGTTGAAGTTCCTCCACAAGAGGCTCCATGAACAAATCAAAATCCTTCCCAGGACTTTTTGGACCTGGGATGAGCAAGGCCATCATGTAGTTTGATTCTTCGGTGCAGACATTTGGAGGCATGTTGTAAGGGATAACAAGCACTGGCCACATGCTATATGTGGCGCTCTGGTGGCCAAATGGGTTAAATCCATCTGAAGCTAAGCCAAGTCTAATGTTTCTCGGGTCAGCAGCAAACTCTTTGTGTTTATCATTGAAGCTTTTCCACTCACTACCATGAGATGGATGGCTCATTACATTCTGATCTCTGTACTCCTGGTTCCTAGAATGCCACAGTACATCCTCTCTTGTTTCAACATCATGAAACAACCTCTGCAATCTTGGTGTAATTGGAAAATGTCTCAGAACATTATGAGGAATCCTCTTCACAGCATCGCCATCTATCCATCTTGATGATTTGCATTTCGGGCATTCACTTACGTTGGCATAATCCTTCCGGAATAGAACACAATTATTCTTACAAACATGGATCATATCATATCCAATTCCAACTGCACGAAGGAAATTCTTCATTTTACTGTAGGTGTGTGGCAGCTCAGACGCATCTGGGAAAGATTCGCTGAAAGCAGCCAACATCGCATCGAATGATTTGTTGGTCATCCGCTCAGATGTCTTCACTTGAAGAAAGGTGACCATAGCTGAGAATACTGACAGCTTATTTCCTGGGGTGACAACAACGTTGCATTGTTCCAACATGCGGGCCCACCGTTTTTCTTCTGCAGGTGAAAGTTCACGGAATGCACGAGCATTTCGTAGCATTGTTTCAATGTTGGTCAAACTCACTGGCTCCGCCACCACCACCTCCTCCTCCTCTTCCACCTGAGCATCAGGCAGATCAAGATGGTGATCTGCTGCTTCCACGTAGTCAATAACATTGACGTTCATAGCTTCACCATGATGAACCCACCTAGTATATGTGACCGACATCCCATACAAGTGTAGATGATTTTGCACAGTTGACTGGGGTCTTGTAACTGAATTCATACAACTGCTACACGGGCAGAGCACATCTGATTTCGGACCACCGTACTCAGCTCTGATAAAGTTCATGAAGTTTTCAACCTCCTCGACATATGCAGTGGAGAATCTTCGAGCAGAAGTTATCCAAGTCCTGTCCATCTGTTAGACATACAAATTAGTTCTTCTACTAGACATTACATGAAAAACATATATGCTTTTTTATGAAGTCCAGAAAAAAAATACCTAGGTCGATATCTAAAGCTATGGTAAGATATTTGGACGAGAAGATCTAAGTAACGAAATATATGTAAAGCTAATTCAGCAAACAGATTTGAGTGCCAAATTATGGCAGGCTGTTTCAGCAGTCAATGAGGCCGAGCACACAGCCATCGAACTATCGAAGGCCATCACAGCAACAAAGATTGTGTATAAAATGGTGTAGAGCTATTTCAGCTAACAGATTGGCTACTAGACCATGGCAATCTACGTCACAATAAATATATGGCAGGATATTTTATCAACTACTCGGCCTTGGCATGCCATCTCAGCTAAGCAGATTGAGTGCAGAACAGGGCAAGGAAGCTTCATAAGCAGAGCATATTGACAGTAAACTACTTCGGCAAACAGTGAGATTAACAACGTCTATCAGCTAACATTCAACGCTACACCGACATAAACGGGGCCTCAGTCTAGAATGCGCGTACCGTGGGAGAATCTGACCGCCGTGCATCTCCACACGAACGTCGCTAGCGGTGGCGGCGCTGACCGCCGTGCACCTCCACAAGAACGTAGCCAGAGGTGGCGGCGCGGCTAGAGGACGGCAGCCTACGAGAGCGTACTATGGGAGCGAGAGGATCGTCGAACCGCGGCGCCGACGTATCGGCGCGGCAGGGACGGCGTCTTTGGCGGAGCGAATGTAGTGGAGGGGGACAGGGGGGAGGGTGTTTGGGGAATATTATTGGCTAGTTGGCCGAAGGGCGGTTGAATCGGATTTGGGGGGAATTTTTGGGTGTGGGGGGGGAGGATTTTCGCGCGGTGGGCGGGGGAAGTTTGGCGCATGGTCGGTTTCTCCAAGTGCAGTCCCACGTGTCAGTGAAGAGGCAAGCCGAAGCGCGTTCCGTTTGCGTGAGCCATGTGTAAGACCGAACGTGTGTGGGGTGCAATGCGACCGCGACAGGAGTGCTGTGAGTGTACCACATTTTTTCCTTTTAAACTAGGTGCTTCGCCCCCTCAAAAAAAATTTGTTGCTTCGCGCGATCCATCGATACTACTACTAGTAATCCGGTAATCCCGACTAAAACGGCGCGGCGCGATATGCTAGGAGGTTGGCTTAGTTGGGTTTTTTAGGACGAGTAATGCTACACCTATGTAATCCCAGTTACATAATTAACACAATGTGAAACGTGTGAGCTGTTGATTGTAGATTGGGGGGAGGGAGGGGCCCACCACCATGAAAATCAGGGGAGGAGAGAGAGAGGCAATTTACGTTAACCCTTTCGTAGGTTCCCGTAGATGTAGAAAGATGTGTCCAATCCTGCAATATAGGCCGTCCAATCTATATCTAACGGATAGGAAGGAAACTATGACAATTTACCCGCACTCCTCTCCACATTTGCAAATAAGGATTTCCCTCGTTCATCCTTTTGTCCCACAAGATCTTGTTCTTCTGTGCAACGCACGGGCATATTGCTAGTACTCCTACAATATGTATATTATTGTGAAAGTTATGTCACAGCCCTAGATTAATTGTGTGCAATAGTTGGATTTGCATCCATGCATCATGGAAATCTTTCCTTAAACCTGAAATGGGGATTAACAAACCCTAGCACTCCTTTGAAAACTAGGATCAACCAAAAGAATATTTTTCAATGAACCCAAAAATGCCATAATTAATGTTTGATAATTTTGGCAAGGGCTTTGATCCAAGCCAAAAATAGTGAACATTTTTAGGGAATTATTTGGGCTTTGAATTAATCCACTAATGTATTTGAGTTGGAGCAAATAAATCCTATAAATATTTTTATTGCTCCAATAATTCTGAAACTTTTTGTGGGGCTTTGGGCTAGTCCATATTGCATCCACAAATAATTTCAGAAGCAACAAAAATGGTTTAGTATTATTACTAAATCAAAACAGAGCAAAATAAATAGAAAACAGAAACTAAATATAAAAGGGAGAGAGAGAATGGCTAGAGGCCACTTACCTGGACTGGGCCGGCCCATCTGGCCGTGCCTGTCATCACCTACCTCTGCCAGTAGGCAGAGGAGGGAGACAGCGCACGCACGCGCGAGGTGCCACGCCTCCTCCCTGCTCGCCTGCCTCACCGGACGCCTCGAAGCCCCTCCTCGACGACACGCGACCCTGGACCCTCTCTCACTATCCCTCGAGCTCTCTCCTCTCCCCTGGTGCTCCCTCTCCCGTTTGCCCGAGCACGTCCGCCGCCGCCGCTTGCTGCTGCCGCAGCCACCGCCTCCCCTTCGCTTCTCCGACGTGCCCACGAGCTTCGCCTCGACTCCGTCTTCCTCCCCACCGATCCGCGCCTCGCCGGAGGCCCTGCATCGTCATCATCTTCATCATCTTCGTCGTCGGCCGCCGGAGATCCCCCTCGCCGCTGCGCTCGCTCCGGTGCATCCCCGAGCCCGCTAACCATCCCTACGGATCCGCCGTGAGCTCCTCCTTCTTTTTCCCCTGTCCCCTCACCTCCGCACGTTCTCTAGCCCCGATCCCCAACCATGATCGAAGCATCTCGCCGCCGGCCATGGCGTGGCCATAGCCGCGCAAGCTCGCAACCGAGCGCTTCACCGCACTCGCCGCGTACCCAGGATCCCGCAGCATCGCTCCGCACCTCCTGCCGTGCCTCCTAGCGACAACCCCGAGCTCGCCCGAGCTCCGGCAGCAGCCAACGTCGTCGCCAGTGTCTTTTCCGACCATCCCGAGCCCAAACACCACCACTACTCGACGCGGCAGCCCCCCAGCTTCATGTAGATGCTCCCCGCGCGCCAACTAGGGCCCTGCAGTGAAATCTCAACTTCCTCTACCGCGGATTTGGTCGCCGGCGGCTAAACATCAGCAGCTAACGTGGTCGTCATTAGCTTGAGGCTAATTAGCGCGTTAATCTCGCCCTGTGCCACTGACAGACCGGCCCCACCCACCCCTAGTTAACCTCGGGGTAAACCCCTATTAAACTTTAACCTAACCAATGTGGACCCCACATGTCAGTTGACCCGCTGACGTCACCGTTGACTGGCCCCACCTATCTATGACTCGAGCCAGCACTGTGAGACTGACCAGTGGGACCCACTGGTCAGGTTTGACCTGGACCCGTTCTGTTGACCTGCTGAGGTCAGCATCACGCAGTGCTGACGCAATAAGCTATTTTCTGGGTTTAATTTAATCCAGGAAATTCCAAAAAATGTTTTAAACTTCTAAAAATCATATAAAATCAACCGTAACTCCAAATGAAATAAGTTATATATGAAAAATTATCAGAAAAATCCAAAGAATCTGAATATGGTATTTACATGCATGTTTGAACAAGTTAACCTCACTGAATAGGAAAAATCATGATTATGTAATAAGTGGTAATTGGTTTTGGAGTTGGAATTTGCTATAGGTTTGAATTCCACTTTAATGAATATGACTAACTGTTGCACTAGGTCAATTCAGTACCTTAATATGACATATCATTCATATGTATGTGAATTGCATTGATTGCGGTTCATTTTGTGTTTGCCGGTGGTTGTTCCCTCTCGGTAGACGTTCGTTCCGACGATGAGTTCGATGACACCGATGAAGAGTTATATCATCTTCAGAAGTGCCAGGCAAGCAAAACCCCCTTGTTCATTCCGATACAATCCCACTCTCTCGCTCCTGCTCTCTTTTACTGCATTAGGACAACAATGATTCAACTGTTACATGTTGCGGTAGCTGAACCCCTTCCCTCTGCATGACCTGTCATTGCCACAGTAAATAGATGAAACCCACTAGCATGAGTAGGATTTGTTTGAGCCCTGATGTGCCTACTCATTCATGCTTGTTGTCATGCCTGCTACTGCTTAGAGTTGAGTCAGGTTAGATTCATCGGGAATGAATTGGAACGTGGTGAACATGTCCTACTGTTGAGATCTGAGTGTGTGAACATGATTTGGTAAAGGTAGCAGTGAGAGGCCATGTAGGAGTACATGGTGGGTTGTCTCATTGCAGCCGTCCTCAGGAACTGAGTTCTGTGTTTGTGATCCATGAACAGTTAGTACCACACATTGGGTTCCGGTAACTCGACCCCTCTCGACTTATTAATCAACTCGACCTCTGTCCAGGAGTTGCAACTAGTTTCTGGTGTTTATAGGTAGTGTTAGTAGTCTACCAAGTGGCACCCGGTACAGGTGGGCTTGGGACAGACTAGGCACAGTGGCACGGTGTACCAAGTGGCACCCAGATGGTGGGCTTGGGAACCCTGCACACATCGTTTGGGGCCGTGAGCGACACCCCGGCCGGATCTCCTTGCGGATGGAACCCGAATAGGCGATAAACCTGGACTAGAGACTTGTTGGTTAGTCAGGTCGTGGCCGACTCCCTCGCTAGGCTTCCGCTTGAAGGTTGCCGAGATACACGATGTGTACATGGTGGTAAGTGGCAAGAGCGTGTGTGAAGAAGTACACCCCTGCAGGGTTATCATTATCTATTCGAATAGCCGGATTCCTCGGATATGGAAACTTGTACCCCTTGCATAGTTCATAGACAAGTGAGAGTGGATACTCTAACATACGCCAGATAAGCGTGAGTGCTATGGATGGCCTTCTCGTAGGGAGACGGGAGCGGATCCATAGTGGTGTATTGATATGGTGAATATGTGGACTCGTGTGCGCCACCTCAAAAGAGTTACTTGCAGTCGTAGTTCAGGATAGCCACTGAGTCAAAGCTGGCTTGCTGCAGTCAAACTCCACCACCCCTTTGTTGATACCGATACATATGTAGTTAGTTATGATGTAAGTCTGGCTGGGTACATTTGTACTCACGTTTGCTTATTTTATGTTTTTGCAGAGAGACTTCAGTCTCGCTAGTAGTTCTATGTGGACTTCGACGTTTAGCTTGATACCTCAGTTACGATCTTGTGCCCTCAACAGGATCTTGTAGATAGTCAGGTTTCTCAGTCTTTTTCATTTGTAGATGTCTGTACTCAGCCATGTCAAGCTTCCGCGTGTGCTTTGACTTGTATGCTCTGAATGTTGGGTCATGAGACCCATGTTTGTAATATCTCGCTCCTCGGAGCCTAATGAATAAATACTTTGAGTCGTAGAGTTATGTTGTGATGCCATGTTGTATTTACACATATCGAGCATATTGTGTGTATGATTGAAATGCTTGGTATGTGTGGGATCCGACAATCTAGTTGTTCATCCTTGGTAGCCTCTCTTATGGGGAAATGTAGTCTTGTGCTTCCATGAGCCATAGTAGTCCGCTACAGCCCAGTTCACCGGAGTCCTGCTAGCCCAGCACTACTGCTCCGGAATACTTGACTGGCCGGCATGTGATTCACTTCATTCCTGTGTCTGTCCCTTCGGGGAAATGTCACGCGGTGACATCCGGAGTCCTTCCTAGCCTGCTACAGCCCGGTTCACCGGAGTCCTGTTAGCCCAGTGCTACAGCCCGGATTCGCACGCTGCTGACCGACATGCTCGTAAGTTAGTGCCACTTTGGGTTCACGACTAGTCATGTCGGCCTAAGTTCTCCGTCATATGGATGCTAGCGACACCATCATATACGTGAGCCAAAAGGCGCAAACGGTCTCGGGCCATGGTAAGGCGACACCCGTGGGAATACCGTGCGTGAGGCCGCAAAGTGATATGAGGTGTTACCGGCTAGATCAACGTGACTTGGAATCGGGGTCCTGACAGCTTTGGTATCAGAGCCTGACTCCCTGTAGGATTACCAAGCCAAGCTGGTCGAAGTCGTGTCTAGAAATGCTTTAGTTATATAAGGGAATTGATTGTGGATGGGAACGTAAGGCTCTTTTTACTCCTTTACCTTATGCCCTTCTGATCTGAGTCAACCTCTTCTTTTCTACGGGGATTAAGAACTAGGCTTCTCTTCTATCTCTCAGGATGACATGTTACTAAACTGTAGTTGCCTAGGATTGTTGAGTTCAAGCCTCAGTTCAGTTCCTACTACTTCCATATGTTCATAGCTGGCCTCAGAGCCTTGATATCGTGATGTTGAGTGGTTATGCCACCATTTTGCATGATGTCTCAAATCATTTTGAGCATTTACAACCGTTATGCTGTCCGAGTCATCCCGGGTTTCTAAATAGTCTGATGCATCTACAAATCCCTTCCTCCCGTTCCTGATGTCCTTTTGGGCCAGATTAAGCACACTAATCGGTGAGTTGAGGTACTCTATTGCCTCGACATATATGTTGGAGTTGTTATTATGACACTAGGGTATCTTAGAGTTAGTAATCTAGCCATGTTTGGTGTTCCCAGTGTGATGATTCTAGCCACCATTCTCGAAAGCATCTCGTGATGTTATTTAGTTAGTAGGTACTCTACTCCTGGGTTTTGAACCCGAGATTCACCCTACTTCATGTTGTTAGTATTTGCTAGTTCCCTTAAGATATTAGTAACCTTGTGATAGCCCTCGAGGTATGTGGTATATCGTTCTTCCAATACCATAAGCCAATATGGCAGAAGTTATTTGAGCCAAAAGATCACAATCAGAGTACTCTTGAGGAGTTCTCCATTCATAATTGTGACTCTGCCAGTTCTACCTCTCTGCATGGGTTATCCGGAAGAAACATGTTGAACTTGGTTCGACATACTAATCCATGAATCCACAACTCAGAAAGTTATATGTTCCTTGAGTTGACCCTCCTCAGCTGTATTCCGACCCTAGTCTATCAATTGATAGTCAGGAATAGTTGTGCATTCGTGTTCATTGATGCCTATTATTCTTGTGGTCCGTCAAGCCATTCTATTCTGGAATGACTAGGAGAAACAAACTCCAGCACCTCATCCATTTCTTGGATTGGTCAATGTAGTTGTATTCCGTAGATCAAAATGCCAATCCAACTTTTGTTCTGCTCTACCTCGGAGTATTACCCCCTTTATGTCAGGATTGCCATGAGAATTGCACCACCTCTTATGAATTCTTGACGAAGTGATACTTCTCGCCATCATTATCCATTTCTCGGTTCCCGTGTTATTGTAACCGGAATGCCGACAAGTGAATCGTGATGTGTGAAATCAATACTGCGAGCAACTCGTTGCTTGGTAGTAAATGGACAATATTCTCATTCTTAGTGTGTTGGTTGTTGAACTACCATTCTAAGATTGATCTTGCTACCTAGTCCATATTTCCTGGTGCACTCTTCGATCAATGAGTTAGGATTGTGTCAATCCCTCGCTCCCTTGATCATATCATCTTGCCCTGAAATGCAAGATTGATCTTGAGCTTAGTAACATATCGGTGGTTCGTGACGTTCCGGTTATCTTCTCGGAAGTATTACCAGGTTGTCACCTGACCGCTATGTTGAGTTCATGATCATGTTGGTTTTCCTCCAAACCGCCCATTCTCCAAGATCTATGTGGGATACCCCCTGAGCTAGTTGGTTAAGCCAAACAACAACTTGGAGAGTTGGAAGATAAAAGCTTGTCTGACTTAGTTCGTGTTAAGGGTTATCTTTTGTGTGTGTGTGTGTGTTGAAGAAAGATCATATCTTCATCGATTGGTCCTCATCATGAGTTGTTGGATCTATTGTCTTGTCCAAACTTTGATTTGAGTGTGGGCTATCCTCAAATCAAATCAGAACCAACGATGTTCGTAATGTTGTCTTACTCGAGGTTGATTCCTCGGGCATACACCATTACATTCTTTGGTCTGACCAATGCTATCACCTTGTTCACATAGTCGTGGAATTCCATGTTCATGGGAACCTGGATGAACTGTTGTTGAGCCCATAGACAACATTCTTATCTTGTCCATGATTCATGTCGAACATCTAAGTAGTATTGGAAACTTTTATAAGCATTATCTTCATGTTTCGTTCATGAAGAATATGTTTGGATGAAAGAAGTGACCTCCTAGAATACATGTGCATTTGACGCAAGTTGCCGCCGTGAATTCGAGAAAGTCAATGTTGCTTCCTCTGGAATCATCCCAAGTCAGTCATACACGTGCGAAGTATGCTATGGTTTGACAGGCTCGCTACCTCCATTCCATGTGCATCTCCTAGTACCCCAAGCCACTGATTGATTTGTTCAAGGAAAAGAAGCTCCTTCTTAAGACCCAGGGCTTATATAACGACTTCGATATCCTCGATGATGGTTCCCCACATGGACTCGGTAGTGTTTTATTACAAGACTACTACGTGGTCATTGTCGGTGTCAAAACCGGCGGATCTCGGGTAGGGGGTCCTGAACTGTGCGTCTAGGCCGGATGGTAACAGGAGGCAAGGGACACGAAGTTTTACCCAGGTTCGTGCCTCTCGATGGAGGTAAAACCCTACGTCCTGCTTCATTAATATTGATGATATGGGTAGTACAAGAGTAGATCTACCACTAGATCGGGGAGGCTAAACCCTAGAAGCTAGCCTATGGTATGATTGTTGTTCTATATGTTGTTCTACGGACTAAAACCCTCCGGTTTATATAGACACCGGAGAGGGCTAGGGTTACACAAAGTCGGTTACAATGGTAGGAGATCTACATATCCGTATCGCCAAGCTTGCCTTCCACACCAAGGAAAGTCCCTTCTGGACACGGGACGGAGTCTTCAATCTTGTATCTTCATAGTCCAGGAGTCCGGCCAAAGGTATAGTCCGGCCATCCGGACACCCCCTAATCCATGACTCCCTCAGTAGCCCCCGAACCAGGCTTCAATGACGATGAGTCCAGTGCGCAGTTTGTCTTCGGCATTGCAAGGCGGGTTCTCCTCCAAATTCCGTGTACCTGTTGAATAAAGTCCGGTTTCTTGTAGATGTTGCGCTCCTTGGCTTCTACGCCCAATAATGGCCGCTTCCCACGTGTCAAACGAATAAGAAAAGTCTAAGAATTTTTACATTCACACCCCTAGCCACGTAAACAAGCTGACCTATTAAGGGGACGAGGATTTAGATCCAAACCACATCTTTCCCCCTTCGCGAGTGTTCATCAGAGCGCATCCGACAAAGGTCCATTCCACCATGGCCAGCCGTCACGACTCCTCCCCTCGCCCTTCCAACCCTGAACCTGGATATTGGGAGAGATGCTCCATCCCGCATAGCGAGCTAGTGACGCTCCAGACCAAGGGATTTCTCCCCCCAGCCTATATGGTCCCGGTTCGAGCTGGCCTTGCCATCTATAATGGCGGAGAGCAAGCGGAGAGTGCCCCTAATCCCTCCAAAGGAGAGCGGGTGTGCCTCATCCCTTATTTAATAAGGGGGCTTGGATTTCCAATCCATCCATTTCTCCGGGGGCTCCTGGAGTTCTATGGCCTCCAGCTACACAATCTCACGCCTGCCTCCGTATTGCATATCGCGGGCTTCGTAGCCCTCTACGAGCTGTTTTTGGGTATCGAGGCTCATTTCGGGCTATGGAAAAGGTTATTCTGTCTTGTGCCCCGCTCTAAGGAGGGGTCAATGTATCAAGTGGGCGGAGCCGAAGTGAGGCGCATCGCCGGGACCGGATATCTGTCCGGAACCCCAAAGAAGGCGTCCGAAGACTGGCCCTCAGAATGGTTTTATATAGAAGACGTCCCGCTGCCGGATCCTGTCCGGATCGGCCTCCCTGAATTCGACAATGCTCCCTTAAAGAAGCGCCTAAGCTGGCGTCCGCGGAGCCCTCAGAGGGAAAGTGAAAGGGACATCATTTACCTGATGGGCCGAATAAGATTGTTAGCCCATTTCGGACTAACCATGATTGGGGTTACAGCCGAATGCATTATGCGGGGGGTGCAACCGCTTCAGTATAGAAGCCACCCCATGTGGGACTTCAACGGGGAGGACGACGCCACCCGCTACGGCCGTAAGGGGCTGGATTCAGCTGCCGCTCTACTAAAGATCTTGTCCACCTTGTATAAGGGAGAAGAGGAGGAATTTCTCCGCGTCAACCCACATGGTGCATTCTCCATGCACAATCCCCCAAGCTGGGTAAGCGGTCGTATTTACTTGCCCATCCGTTTTATATTCCCATTGTTAAATATTCAGTCTGACGACTTCAACGCAGGAACTGCGCTGGGCTATTAAGGAAATAAGCAGCCCTCCTCCACAACCCGAGGACCCAGGACGGTCCCTCGACCCGGCCTCTCAAGAGGATCCGGACATATCTGTGGAGCTGATTGATGGAGTGTTCCATCAATTGAGCAAGAACAACGCCTTGGTGGCTGTCGGTGTCAAAACCGGCGGATCTCGGGTAGGGGGTCCCGAACTGTGCGTCTAGGCCGGATGGTAACAAGAGGCAAGGGACACGAAGTTTTACCCAGGTTCGGGCCCTCTCGATGGAGGTAAAACCCTATGTCCTGCTTGATTAATATTGATGATATGGGTAGTACAAGAGTAGATCTACCACGAGATCGGAGAGGCTAAACCCTAGAAGCTAGCCTATGGTATGATTGTTGTTGTGTATGTTGTCCTACGAACTAAAACCCTCCGGTTCAAATAGACACCGGAGAGGGTTAGGGTTACACAAAGTCGGTTACAATGGTTGGAGATCTACATATCCGTAACGCCAAGCTTGCCTTCCACGCCAAGGAAAGTCCCTTCCGGACACGGGACGGAGTCTTTTATCTTATATCTTCATAGTCCAGGAGTCCGGCTGAAGGTATAGTCTGGCTATCCGAACACCCCCTAATCCAGGACTCCCTCAGTAGCCCCTGAACCAGGCTTCAATGACGACGAGTCCGGTGTGCAGATTGTCTTCGGCATTGCAAGGCGGGTTCCTCCTCCAAATACTTCATAGAAGATTTTGAACACAAACATAGTGTCCGGCTCTGCAAAAATAAGTTTCCACATATTGCCATAGAGAGAATAATATTTACACCAATCTAATCTGCTGACGTATTCTGTAGCGTGACACACCACGGCCAGGCCTTTATCTGAGTCGTTTCATTATCCCACCTTAGCACGTCATGCGAGGCGGTTTCCTTGGCACGTCTTGTTAAAGCTGAGATTGTGTCCCCTTATCCCGGGATTCTCATCAATACGGGCGTGGGTAACCCAACCGCGCCATTGATTACGGCGCTTGGAGATAAGCGATTTTTACCAAGCTGGTGGGGACATGTAGTTGCGTCCACCCATATAAGGGGATAAGGATCCACCTTTTCACCTACGCCTTCTTCCTCCTTCGCCTATCCATTCTTGCGCACTCGAGCTCCAGCGCCCAAGTCCGCACTCCCCAAGTTTTGGTCCGGACCCCCTACGCGGCTCACCTCCTAGAAGGAGACGGACCTGTCGTGGGGTAAGAAAGGAGAGCTGACCGGACTCCAAACATGCATCCAAACCCTGGTGGACAAGAAGCTCAAACTTGTCAACGTAGTCTAGGTTATGCTCATCCGCCTAATCCTCCCATGTCAACAACGGGCTTTCAACCTGTGGGAGTTCGACCCGGCGCGGCACCAAACTCTGAGCAGGCTCTTCGACACGACATACGAAGATGCCTGGAAGGTGCTTTTCAAGGGCGCCGAGGCCCCCGCATCCGCTACCGAGGATCGCAGATTCAGTATGCAGCGTCACGCTCATGCGGTAAGGTGTTTTTTCCTTTTATAGGGTATCAGTTTTTCATAGTCTGACTCCATGCAGGATCTAAGCTCCCTTACCTCTGACAGGACTGGCAGGTGACGTCCGGACAGATCAACTGTCCGGCTCCTTTGCCCGAAGGCCCAGCGGACGCTCGCTTGGCGAAGCTACTGGTTCCGGCACCCTCCGTGGTGCCGGAGAAGAAGGCCGCGAAAAAGGCCACAGGGACTCAAAAGAGTGCTCGGCGCCAGGAAGTGTCGGATCCATCATCCGACGGTTCCGAGGCGCATTCCTCCCGTGAAGACGAGGAGGAAGAAGAAGAGACCTCTCCCCCTCCAGCGGGAGGAGAGAAGAAAAGGAAGGCCGCCCTCTCTGGGGAGGCCGGAGGGTCCAAGAAGGGGAAAACCCTTCCTCCGGACTACTCCACCGACGCCGATGACGGCAGAGAGGGGTGGCAGCCCAGGGCCAAGCCCCTGGCAAAATCATAAGTATCCGGATACCTGAGTAATTCATAGTATTCATTTATTGCACAGCTTTCCCTTACGTCGAATATGTTTATGCAGCCCACCCAAAGACCGGCTCGACGTGTCGTCGAGCGGTTCACTGGACTCGTCGGATGTGAACTCGCTTCCGACGGCTTCCTCCCCCCGCCCTACGGACGACACCGAAGTGTTGTCCCAATAGGTTCCAAGCCGGGAGGAGGTGGTCCTGGAGGTGCCGCAAGGCGACCTCCCGGACTCCGGGAGTAAAGGGGATGAGACCCCCCAGGGCTCCAAGTCTGGCTCTAGGCCGGACACTGCTCCGGAACCTTCAAAGGTTCCAGAGTCCGGCGGGGGACCTCCTTCCAAGAGGAGCAAGCCTACCGTGCCGGTGGCCCCCGTCCAACCGGAGGCGCCGGACAATATGTTGGAGGCGCTCCAAGGCGCCTCCATCGACGAGGAGCACCGCACCATTATGAGTGCGGTGGTCCAGAAGGTTCCTTTCCGCCAAGAGCGGACTGACTGAAGCTTGTACTAGCCTTTTAACAGGCTTTGAGGTAAGTAAAGAATGAGTAAATAATATTACCGCATAGACAGTAGCCCCTGATGCTCTGTTTGGCGTTCGGAAAGAAAAGCCGAATAGAGGATCAAATAAAATTCGCAGGAGTCTAACAAAAATGAGTCAATATGCGTATGCAGGCTTCTCTGCTTACGTCTGCCGCACTGACTGCGGAAGTGGACACGCTAAAGCAGAACCTTGAGCGGTCCGAGCAAGAGCTCGGGCGTGCCAAGAAGTAGCTCGAGGACAATGAAGGTAAGAAATACCTTGTTTTTTAAATATATATAAAAAGGTGCAATTGCAAAGAATGACAGGATTATCGTGGCTATTGTAGGGGCCACGTCTGATGTGGCGATCCTTAAGCAAGCGCTGGTCGAGGCCGAGAAGAGGGCGGCCTCGGAGCGCACTGAGCGGGATAAGTATGAGGCCAAGGTTGGCAAGGTACGGCAAGAGCTCCAGGCTCTCATGGAAAAACATGAGAATTTGGAGCTTGACTCAAAGATGCGAGCGTCCGAGCTCGCGGTGGCTATTGAAAATGCCAAGTCTGCCAAGGCCGAATCCCAGAAGACCCTCCAGGAGTTGGATGAGGTGAAGAAGATAGCGGCGGGTAAGGCATTCTTTATGCAAAGCAAACACATAAACGTGAGTTACTTGTTACTTACCCGAATCCGGAGCTCTCCAGGAGCGTTCGCAGATCTTCCCCGGAGTGTGTCCGATGCCGCCGCATTCTATCGAGCCAAGGAGGGCATCTCGACAGAGAAGGTGTTCTGGTCTCAGTATGCTAAGGCCGGACACCCCGTGCCCCTGAGCGACCAGCTGAAGCAACTGGTCAAGCTTCACAAGGCGGCCGAACAGGCCATGAAGGGCACCATTGTTCGGCTGTGGCCTGGAGGGGCTCTGCCTGGGAGCTATTTCGGGATGGTGCGGCGGCTGGTGGAGACCTGTCCAAGGCTCGAAGTCATCAAGTGCTCCGTCTGCATTGAAGGTGCCCGTCGGGCCCTTGCCCGTGCTAAGGTGCACTGGGGCAAGCTGGATGCTGAGAAGCTTGTGAAGGACGAGCCACCGTCGGGGAAAGAGCATCGCAAGCCCGAGAATTACTATAAGGATGTTCTGAAGGGTGCCTCCCTTGTGGCGGATGAATGTTCTAGGGATGTAATTTTTGAGTGAAACTTGCTCGTTTTGTCCTGTGCGCTGAAAACTTGTTCATATGCGCTAAGCAATGCTGTTGAATTTAAAATATTAACTTCTGTGCGGCTGCTTATCAATTCTGAGAGATGGCAAGTCGTCGGCTTCTACCCCCGTGCCGCTAGTGCTGGGGTGTTCGGGGATAAACCTGAGTGCTCTTTTTCCCATGTTTGGGTCCTTCGAGGGAGGCGCTCAGCCCAACGAACAAGGCAATCGGACTATAATGCGTGATACCTCTCACCTAGCCATAGAATTCTATAATTTTAAATTTCAGCGAAGCCCCTGGTATTCGGAAGACCGAGTTCGGGGCGCTATCCACGCCTTGGCCGGACAGAGCCGGCTCCTCGCCCTAAGCGACATAAGTCTTTAGGGACTCGAACAACCTCTCGAACATCGACCAGCTCTCACTTCATCATGACAGTCAATTTTAGCTTTCTCCACTGAGGTGCTCAGCCCAGCTCAACTGGGGCACAATCGTAGTGGTTCTCCTAGTGCTACCTTAGCCGATATAGTGGAACGTAAGGCACCAAAACATAGGAGCCGGGAAAACCCAACTATTGACCCAACACATGATTCGGAGCCGATGCATATAATGCTATAAGTTTGGGGTGCCGCACTTGTTAAAGTGTTCGGACTTCTCACACCATATTGAGGGGTACTAAAGCCCCTGGCGTATTTTGGCCGTACCAACGTGTACGGGTGCAACATGTCATTAAGGAACATATATAAAGAAAAAAGGTAATGAAAAATTAGACGAAAGCTTTGCATTGTTTATTAAAAAGGGCTGCGATCAAAGCAGAACGATACAAATAATGTGATAAGTGAAAGGTTGGACTAGTTAACATGTCCGTTCCAGGGGCAAGCTGCGGAATAGTATGCGGAACAGGTATACTGCTCGTGATAGAGACCACCTGGGAGTTCCGTAATGCGGCGTGGCTTGTCTGCTTCCTTGGTTCTTGCATCGTTTGTGCGGCAATTGAACTGCCGAACAAGCCTTCCGAAGGATGGAGTCCTGAAAGTAAGAGAAAATTAAAAAATCGGCAGCCCCTGGTACGGTTTAAGCCGTGTTTCGGGTGTGCCATGATGGTGCCCCTCCCCCTCTACCCATGGTATCTCTAGAGCGTAGTTATGTACGCGAAGTACTGGCGTCGCCTTTTTGCGAGGGTTGGGGTTGGGGCCGCATTGCTACGCCTGCTCGGATCGTGCCAGGCGGTCTTGTTGTAGGTTACTCCGAGCGCGCTTGACGGTGTCCGGTCGTTTAGTGGCCGGACTGGAGAACTGCTTGGAGAGGCTGCTTTGTACTTCCGCTGCAAGGGCCGCCGTGTGCTCCTCCATTCGGAGGGAGCATTTAGTGTTTCCATTGACCATAATTAGTCCTCGAGGGCCTGGCATCTTGAGCTTAAGGTATGCGTAGTGCGGTACTGCATTGAACTTGGCGAATGCAGTTCGCCCGAGCAGTGCGTGATAACCACTGTGGAACGGGACTATGTCGAAGATTAACTCCTCGCTTCGGAAATTATCCGGAGATCCGAAGACCACTTCAAGTGTGACTGAGCCTGTACAGTTGGCCTCTACACCTGGTATTACGCCTTTAAAGGTCGTTTTGGTGGCCTTAATCCTCGAGGGATCTATGCCCATTTTCCGCACTGTATCCTGGTAAAGCAGGTTCAGGCTGATGCCGCCGTCCATAAGGACTCTAGTGAGATGAAATCCGTCAATAATTGAATCTAGAACCAATGCGGCGAATCCGCCATGACGGATGCTAGTGGGATGGTCCCTTCGATCAAAGGTGATCGGGCAGGAGGACCATGGGTTGAACTTTGGGGCGACTGGCTCTACCGCGTATACGTCCCTTAACGCGCGCTTCCGCTCCCTTTTGGGGACGTGCGTTGCATATATCATGTTCACCGTCCGCACTTGTGGGGGAAAACCCTTCTGTCCACTGTTGTTCAGCAGCCGAGGCTCCTCGTCGTCATCGCTATGCAGCCCCTTGTCTTCATTTTCGGCGTTTAACTTGCCTGCCTGCTTGAACACCCAACAATCCCTGTTGGTGTGATTGGCCGGCTTTTCGGGGGTGCCATGTATCTGGCACAAGCGGTCGAGTATTCGGTCCAAACTGGATGGGCCCCTAGGATTCCTTTTGAATGGCTTTTTCCGCTGACCGGATTTAGAGCCTCTGAATCTGGCATTAACTGTCGTATCCTCAGCATTGTTGTCGTTAATGCGGTGCTTCTGCTTGTTGCGACGCGACCTGCCACTACTGTCCCTGGTGTCCGAATTACCAGGGTTCTTGGTCATACTGTTGCTACGAGCAAGCCAGCTGTCTTCTCCCACGCAAAAGCGGGTCATGAGTGTCGTGAGTGCTGCCATAGATTTCGGCTTTTCTTGTCCAAGGTGCCGGGCCAGCCACTCGTCACGGATATTGTGCTTGAAGGCTGCTAGGGCCTCAGCGTCCGGACAGTCGACTATTTGGTTTTTCTTTCTTAGGAACCGTGTCCAGAATTGCCTGGACGATTCCTCTGGCTGCTGAATTACGTGACTTAGGTCATCGGCGTCTGGGGGTCGCACATAAGTGCCCTGGAAATTGTCGAGGAATGCAGCTTCTAGGTCCTCCCAATAACTGATTGATCCTGTTGGCAAGCTGTTAAGCCAATGCCGAGCTGGTCCTTTAAGCTTGAGTGGGAGGTATATATTTGATGGCGTGGAAATCATCGCCGCGGGCCGTGTGGATATGAAGGAGATAATCCTCGATCCATACCGCAGGATCTGTTGTGCCATCATATGATTCGATGTTTACGGGTTTGAAACACTCGGGGACTTGATGATCCATTATTTCGTCTGTGAAGCATCGTGGGTGTGCGGCGCCTCTGTACTGTGCTATATCATGACGTAGCTCCAATGAGCTTTGTCTACTATGTTTGGCCCTACCGAATTTGTGGCCGGCGTGACGGTTACCGTCTCGAGCCGTGGGGCACCTCCGCGATCCGTAGATCGATCTTGTTTTCCTTGCCTTGTCCTCCAACATATCTCGTAAGTCCGGCGCATATTCACGTGCCTTGGTACGTGGTGCGGCTTGAGTGGAGGGCCGAGAGGCCTCTCTGTTTCGGCCACGAGGTGGCCGGTCGGCCGCATCAAGTGCTTCCTCCTCTAATCGGGGTAGCAACCTGCGTTTTGGGTAGCTCTTGGAGGGGCGTTCGAGTTTATGCTCTTCGGCCGTAAGGACTTCAGTCCATCTGTCGACTAGCAAATCTTGATCAGCTCTAAGTTGTTGCTATTTTTTCTTGAGGCTTCTTGTCATGGCCATAAGCCTGCGTTGAAAACGCTCTTGCTCGACGGGATCCTCTGGCACGACGAATTCGTCGTCGTCGAGGCTTGCCTCGTCTTCGGAGGGAGGCATATAATTATCGTCCTCGACCTCTCTGTCTGCCGCTCTCTCATGAGGGCTGGTTTCTCCATCCTCCTGTGCTAAATCTGGCTGGAGGGGGTTTTCTTCGGCACTTTTCGGAGTATTATTATCTCCCGTGCTGGAATCACCGTATTTGTTTTGGCGGGATTTTGAGCGGCGCCGCTGACGCCAGCGCTTAGGCTGTTTCTTGGAGGGGTCATCCTCCGCTGTTCCATCGCCATCTCCTTCTTTTGGGGTGTCCACCATGTAAGTGTCATATGACGAGGTGGCTTTCCAGGGCCTGGTAGGCACTGGTTCTTCATCATCTCCTTCATCGGTGTCCATACCGTCGATATCTTCGGAGTCGAAGTTGAGCATGTCAGTTAAGTCGTCGACAGTGGCTACAAAGTGGGTGGTGGGTGGGCTTTGAATTTCTTCATCGTCCGTATCCCAACCTTGCTGACCGTAGTCCGGCCAGGGCTCTCCTGATAAAGAGAGAGACTTCAGTGTCTTCAGGATATCGCCGAAAGGCGAGTGCTGAAAGATGTCCGCGGCAGTAAACTCCATGATCGGTGCCCAATCGGATTCGATCGGCAGGGGTGCGGAGGGTTCGTAGTCCGGAGAGGAGTCCGACTCCTTGGAGTCACGAGTCTCGCAGAGTACGGGGCTAGTGTTCGGCTCAATCGCCGTGGGATCTCAGCCCCCGAGGTGGCGTCCAACCGCCCATCCTCGATCGGTGCAGTTGGCTCCGAATTAAGGGTCGAATCTGATGCGGGTGCGGCCTCCAGGGCACTGTTCGGCGGCAGAGCTAGATCATGCTCGTCGGGACAGTGCGGCGCGCTCAGAAGTGGCTCGAATCCATCGAAGATCAAGTCCTCGCGGATGTCAGCCCTGTAGTTTAAACTTCCAAATCTGACCTGACAGCCAGGGGCGTAGCTTTCGATTTGCTCCAGACGGCCAAGTGAATTGGCCTGCAATGCGAAGCCGCCGAAGACGAAGATCTGTCTGGGGAGGAAGGTCTCACCCTGGACTGCATTGCTATTGATGATCGTAGGAGCCATCGAGCCTGACGGCGATGACACAAAGGAACTCTCAATGAAAGCACCAATGTCGGTGTCAAAACTGGCGGATCTCGGGTAGGGGGTCCCGAACTGTGCGTCTAGGCCGGATGGTAACAGGAGGCAAGGGACACAAAGTTTTACCCAGGTTCGGGCCCTCTTGATGGAGGTAAAACCCTACGTCCTGCTTGATTAATATTGATGATATGGGTAGTACAAGAGTAGATCTACCACGAGATCGGAGAGGCTAAACCCTAGAAGCTAGCCTATGGTATGATTGTTGTTGTGTATGTTGTCCTACGGACTAAAACCCTCCGGTTTATATAGACACCGGAGAGGGTTAGGGTTACACAAAGTCGGTTACAATGGTAGGAGATCTACATATCCGTATCGCCAAGCTTGCCTTCCACGCCAAGGAAAGTCCCTTCCGGACACGGGACGGAGTCTTTTATCTTATATCTTCATAGTCCAGGAGTCTGGCTGAAGGTATAGTCCGGCTATCCGAACACCCCCTAATCCAAGACTCCCTTAGTGGCCATTACGGCCGATTACCCAGGGCTAATCCCGGCCCCCCAGGTAACTGAGATCGAAGTCCCAGTACCCCGAATAGGTGTCCGCCCTCTCGTGTTTTCAGTTTCCTGATTACAACCGAACTTTGCAGGGGAGGTTTTTAAGGCGGAAGGCCGAACCTGCGGCGACAAGCCAATGAGGGGTCGCAGGGCACCGTGGGAAGAGAAGAAGTGTAGTCCGGACCGAGGCGTCAGCGCAAAGGTATGGCGTGCCCCCTTATCCCATGTGTTATACCTTCGAGGCACATTGACACGCGTGCTCTCTTCAGGACAAAGAGACCTCACCGGACTATATCCGGAGAGGCTGCCAATCGCGACTCCACCAGCCAGGCTCCAAAGCCTGGTCCGGAGGCGGAGGCGAACGCAAGGCGTGCGCCAGACGCTCCTCCGACAGAGGATGTGGACGGGTTGTCTGCCACCAACTCTGAGGTGGAGAGTGCCATGAACCACAGGCGTCGCCGGACAATTCTTCGCGACGCTTGTTTCTCCCAAGGGGTGTTAGATGCCTTCAAGTCGGGAGATGCGTACCAAGGGGTGTTACTTTGAGGTGGAGATGCCTTCAAGCCGCTGAAAATGGTCTAGCCAGAGCCACGGAGCAATATGTAAAAGACATACGGGTAAGAAAATTTTGGTAATTATATATATATACCAGTAGCCCCCGAGACTTGAAACAGTTAGAATAACTGATTTAAGGATCATTTGTTATGCAGGTTCTTACAAAAAAAGAATTCCCTACTGTCCAAGGAGCTGGGAGAGTGCAAATCCCAACTTGAGGCCGCACTAGCCCGGCAGGGGAGCCCAAGGAGACCCCCTCTGGTAATATACACTTCGAAAGATAAGTATTTTGCGAAGAACGGCATGGGTGCGAATCTGACAAATGAAATTGCAGATGGCGCCGGATTGAATCCGGAAAGGCAACACCTCCTACGCCAGCTAAAGGCTGGTGAGAAGGTGCTGACGAAGGTGAGGCGGGAGAAGAACGATCTCCAAGATGCCAACACCAAGCTGGGCGTCGAGCTGAAAGATGTTCATGCCCAGCAGTCAGGGTCCGTGAAGGAGAATCAGCGGCTTCGGCGCGGCATATTTAGTAAGTGCTTGAACGAACCTTTGAAAGAAAGTTCGGCGGGGAAGTCGACTAACAGAGAAATGTCTGTAGATGTGCTAACAGGTCGTCCTACAGAGGAGATGCCCGGTTCTATGGGTGACCTTCTTCCCGAGCTCTCGCAACTGCTCGATCAAGTTCGGCAGGCGATGCAAGGCGTCGCCCAGGCCCTGTGGCCATCTGTCTCCATGCCCGAAGGACTTGGAGAGCTTGCGGAGAAGCTAAAGGGAGCACGGCGGTGCTTCCGATTGTGGAAGATATCGGCCTGCTGTCAAGGCGCTAGGGAGGCCTAGGCCATGGTGAAGACGCGGTACGCAAAGGATGACCCCAACCACATGGCCGAGGTCGGTCCTGTAGGGCCCGATGGGAAGGAGATCCATGTAAGCTTAGTATACGGCCAAGTAGAGTTGGCCACAAAGTATTCCCAGCAGGACTGTAAATTAGATAGCCTGTTAGATGGTATTGAAGAGGAATACAATCAGTCAAAATGACTATGTAATTTAATTGACATTTATAATGCCTTCTAGCCAGATTGTAGATCATTTGTCATGGCCGACCTTTTCGCTTCAGCCTCGGGACCTGACGGTCTGGAGTGTGTCCGAATTGCCATGCGGTTATATAGGAACCGGGGAATGCATGGAGACCAGGCGTAGGGGTCATTAGTGCGTGAACAGACAAGTGCCCGACTAGTTATGTTATATTACATGGTTAGTAAGAAACATCTTCCAGGGAGAATAGTTCCGTTAGGGGTTCCTTTCCCTGGGAGGCATGCCCTAAGGTGCATGTCCATGCTGCAAAAAGAAACGCATGAATAACATCTGGGGGCGTATAGATAAAAATAAAAAATATCATCTTTAGTTCACCGACCGAATATTCCCTTAAGAACGCTAGCTTTCGGCTTCACCCAGTCTGAGGTACACGTCCGGCTAACCCGGCAATAACAATCGCAGAGGTGCTCCCTTTACCACCTAGCCGAACAATCGAGAACGTAGGGGTAAGCACAGGAGCCAGGCAACCCAGCTTGGCCAAAACTTAAGTCATATTGATGGATATAATGGTGAATAAAAGATACATGCGGAAGTGTGACACATGTGTTGGGCATGAAGCCCGTATGAATGAGCTTCTGTTTAAAGAAGCTCCCAGGTTTAATGAGCGCGGATAGCGCGTCACTTTATGAGCCTTTAAAGGCTATAAGAGAGAGAGAGAGAGAGAGAAGAGAAATGTAAGACAGAAAATATATAAAAAATGGACAGAGGAAGGAGACAAACACAGAGTCCGGCGCTAGGCATAGAATCTTCGGAGACGGGCTGCGTTCCATGGGTTCGACTCGAGTCGGTTATCCGATGCATCCCGCAGGCGGTACGCTCCACCAGTCAGGACTTGGTCAATTATGAAGGGGCCTTCCCACTCGGGCTTGAGCTTGTCCTTTTTCTTGCCCGGTAGTCGTAGAACTAATTCGCCAACGTTGTAATTTTTGGCCCGTACTTCTCTGCTTTGGTATCTTCAAGCCTACTATTGATAGAATGCGGAACGGGCTTTTGCCACGTCACGCTCCTCCTCCAATGCGTCCAAGCTATCCTGCCGATCGAGCTCGGCTTCTCTTTCTTCATACACGCGCACTCGAGGTGAGTCATGAATTGTGTCGCAAGGCAAAACTGCCTCTGCGCCGTACACCATAAAGAATGGTGTGTATCCGGTGGTGCGATTCGGTGTGGTCCGCAGCTCCCAGAGTACGGAGTCGAGCTCCTCTACCCAGTGCATGTTAGATTCCTTGAGGGACCGCACTAATCTGGGTTTGATGCCGCTCATGATGAGACCATTTGCACGTTCGACCTGGCCATTAGTTTGTGGGTGATAGACGGAAGCATAATCGAGCTTGATGCCCATGTTTTTACACCAGAGATTTACCTCGTCAGCCGTGAAGTTCGTGCCGTTATCAGTGATGATGCTGTGGGGGACGCCGTAACGGTGTACAACCCCGGATATAAAGTCTATCACCGGTCCGGATTCGGCTGTCTTAACAGGCTTGGCTTCTATCCATTTGGTGAACTTATCCACCATGACCAGTAAGTATTTTTGCTTATGGATTCCGCCTTTAAGGGGTCCAACCATGTCAAGCCCCCAGACCGCGAAGGGCCAGGTAATGGGGATAGTTTGGAGGGCGTCGGTGGCATATGGCTTTGGTTTGCAAAGAGCTGGCAACCGGTGCATCGTTGGACTAAGTCCTAAGCGTCTACCCGGGCCGTCGGCCAATAAAAGCCTGTATGGAAGGCCTTGCTTACAAGGGACCGAGCTGCAGCGTGATGACCGCCGAGTCCGGCATGAATTTCAGCCAGGAGGTTCCGCCCCTCCTCTTCGGAGATGCACCTTTGAAGGACTCCAGTAGTGCTTTTCTTATAAAGCTCTCCCTCGTGGACTCTGTAGGCTTTGGATCGCCGCACTATGCAGCGTGCCTCATTTTGGTCCTCGGGGAGTTCCTGCCTAGTAAGGTAGGTGAGGAATGGTTCTGTCCATGGGGCGAAGACGGCCATTATTACGTGGGCTGAAGGTGTTATTTCATTGGCAGAGCCTCCGATTGTGTCAGAATATTCGGAGTCGGGCAGTGCGGTTGGGTCCGGGCTGTTATTGTTCGGCTCCCCTTCCCATACTACGGATGGCTTGAATAGCCTTTCCAAGAAGATGTTGGGGGGACTACATCGCGTTTTGCGCCGATGCGTGCCAGGACATCTGCCGCCTGATTAGTTTCCCGGGCTATATGGTGAAATTCAAGCCCCTCGAACCGAGCTGACATTTTTAGGACGGCGTTGTGGTAAGCTGCCATTTTTGGATCCTTGGCATCGAAGTCTCCATTTATTTGGGATATTGCAAGGTTCGAGTCCCTGCGCACCTCTAGGCGTTGAATGCCCATGGATACTGCCATCCGGAGACCATGTAAAAGGGCCTCATATTCGGCTGCATTGTTGGAGTCCGTGTACATAATCTGGAGTACATATTGAACTTTGTCTCATGTGGGGGACGTCAAAACGACGCCAGCCCCCAGTCCGGCCAACATCTTGGAGCCATCGAAATGCATGATCCAATTTGAATATGTGTCGTACTCTTTAGGGAGTTCGGCCTCCGTCCATTCTGCGACGAAGTCGGCCAAGACTTGCGACTTGATGGCTCGCCGTGGCTTATAAGTTATGTCGAACGGGAGGAGCTCAATGGCCCATTTTGCAATCCGGCCCGTTGCGTCACGGTTGTTTATAATATCGTTAAGTAGTACTTCCGAGGCTACTGTTATTGAACACTCTTGAAAGTAGTGTCGTAACTTTCGAGATGCCATGAATACCGCGTACGCAATCTTTTGATAATGCGGGTACCGTGATTTGCAGGGAGTGAGGACGGTGGACACATAATATACCGGCTTTTGAAGGGGGAATTTGTGTCCGTCCGCTTCTCGTTCGACGACGAGCACTGCGCTTACAACCTGATGTGTTGCTGCAATGTATAATAGCATTGGTTCGCCAATGTTTGGCGCGGCCAGGACTGGGTTTGTTGCCAGTATGGCTTTTATTTCGTCGAGTCCGGCCGTGGCTGCATCCATCCATTTGAAGTGTTCGGTGCGCGGAAGGAGGCGGTAAAGGGGTAGGGCCTGAGGGAGTCCTGGATTAGGGGGTGTTCGGGTAGCCGGACTATACCTTCAGCCGGACTCCAGGACTATGAAGATACAAGATTGAAGACTACGTCCCGTGTCCGGATAGGACTTTCCTTGGCGAGGAAGGCAAGCTTGGCGATGCGGATATTCAAGATCTCCTACCATTGTAACCGACTCTATGTAACCCTAACCCTATCCGGTGTCTATATAAACCGGAGGGTTGTAGTCCGTAGGACATCATCAAAATCAACTCCATATACAACAATCATACCATAGGCTTGTTGGGGAACGTAGAAGAAATTCAAAATTTTCCTACGTGTCACCAAGATCTATCTATGGAGAAACTAGCAATGAGGGGAAGGAGAGTGCATCTACATACCCTTGTAGATCGCTAAGTGGAAGCGTTCAAGAGAACGGGGTTGATGGAGTCGTACTCGTCGTGATCCAAATCACCGGAGATGCCGAACGGATGGCACCTCCGCGTTCAACACACGTACAGCCCGACGATGTCTCCCACACCTTGATCCAGCAAGGAGAGAGGGAGAGGTTGAGGAAGACTCCATCCAGCAACACCACAACGGCGTGGTGGTGGTGGAGGAGCGTGGCAATCCTGCAGGACTTCGCCAAGCACCACGGGAGAGGAGAAGTACTTGGGAGAGGGGAGAGGGCTGCGCCAGAACATTGGTATGGCTGCCCTCCCACCCCCACATATATATAGGGGCAAGGGAGAGAGGGGGGGGGCGCAGCCTTGGCCCTTCCTCCAAGGAAGGGTGCGGCCAGGGAGGAGTCCATCCTCCCCAAGGCACCTAGGAGGTGCCTTCCCCCTTTAGGACTCTTCCTTTCCTTATCTCTTGGCGCATGGGCCTCTTGGGGCTGGTGCCCTTGGCCCATATAGGCCAAGGCGCACACCCCTACAGCCCATGTGGCCCCCCAGGGCAGGTGGCCCCACCCGGTGGACCCCCGGGACCCTTCCGGTGGTCCCGGTACAATACCGGTGACCCCGAAACTTGTCCGGTGACCAAAACAGGACTTCCCATTATATAAATCTTTACCTCCGGACCATTCCGGAACTCCTCGTGACGTCCGGGATCTCATCCGGGACTCCGAACAACATTCGGTAACCACATACAAACTTCCTTTATAACCCTAGCGTCATCGAACCTTAAGTGTGTAGACCCTACGGGCTCGGGAGTCATGCAGACATGGCCGAGACAACTCTCCGGTCAATAACCAACAGCGGGATCTGGATACCCATGTTGGCTCCCACATGCTCCACGATGATCTCATCGGATGAACCACGATGTCAAGGACTTAATCAATCCCGTATACAATTCCCTTTGTCTAGCGGTACGATACTTGCCCGAGATTCGATCGTCGGTATCCCGATACCTTGTTCAATCTCGTTACCGGCAAGTCTCTTTACTCGTTCCGTAACACATCATCCCGTGATCAACTCCTTGATCACATTGTGCACATTATGATGATGTCCTACCGAGTGGGCCCAGAGATACCTCTCCGTCACACGGAGTGACAAATCCCAGTCTCGATTCGTGCCAACCCAACAGACACTTTCGGAGATACCCGTAGTGTACCTTTATAGCCACCCAGTTACGTTGTGACATTTGGCACACCCAAAGCACTCCTACGGTATCCGGGAGTTGCACAATCTCATGGTCTAAGGAAATGATACTTGACATTAGAAAAGCTTTAGCATACGAACTACATGATCTAGTGCTAGGCTTAGGATTGGGTCTTGTCCATCACATCATTATCCTAATGATGTGATCCCGTTATCAACGACATCCAATGTCCATGGTCAGGAAACCATAACCATCTATTGATCAACGAGCTAGTCAACTAGAGGCTTACTAGGGACATGGTGTTGTCTATGTATCCACACATGTATCTGAGTTTCCTATCAATACAATTCTAGCATGGATAATAAACGATTATCATGAACAAGGAAATATAATAATAACCAATTTATTATTTCCTCTAGGGCATATTTCCAACAGTCTCCCACTTGCACTAGAGTCAATAATCTAGTTCACATCGCCATGTGATTAACACTCACAGGTCACATCGCCATGTGACTAACACCCAAGAGTTTACTAGAGTCAGTAGTCTAGTTCACATCACTATGTGATTAACACTCAATGAGTTCTAGGTTTGATCATGTTGCTTGTGAGAGAGGTTTTAGTCAACGGGTCTGAATCTTTCAGATCCGTGTGTGCTTTACAAATCTCTATGTCATCTCCTAGATGTAGCTGCCACGTCTTATTTGGAGCTATTCCAAATAACTGTTCTACAATACGTATCCGGTTTGCTACTCAGAGTCATTTGGATAGGTGTTAAGCTTGCATCAACGTAACCCTTTACGACGAACTCTTTTACCACCTCCATAATCGAGAAAAATTCCTTAGTCCACTAATTACTAAGGATAACTTTGACCGCTGTCCTGTGGTCCATTCTTGGATCACTCTTGTACCCCTTGACTGCCTCATGGCAAGGCACACTTCAGGTGTGGTACACAGCATAGCATACTGTAGAGCCTACGTCTTAAGCATAGGGGATGACCTTCGTCCTTTCTCTCTATTCTGTCGTGGTCGAGCTTTAAGTCTTAACTTCATACCTTACAACTCAGGCAAGAACTCCTTCTTTGACTGATCCAACTTGAACACCTTCAAGGTCATGTCAAGGTATGTGCTCATTTGAAAGTACCATTAAGCGTTTTGATCTATCCTTATAGATCTTTGATGCTCAATGCTCAAGTAGCTTAATCCAGGCTTTCCATTGAAAAACACTTTCCAATAACCCTATATGCTTTCCAGAAATTCTACGTCATTTCCGATCAACAATATGTCAACAACATATATTCATCAGAAATTCTATAGTGCTCCCACTCACTTCTTTGGAAATACAAGTTTCTCATAAACTTTGTATACACTAAAATCTTTGATCATCTCATCAAAGCATACATTCCAACTCCGAGATGCTTACTCCAGTCCTTAGAAGGATTGCTGGAGCTTTGCATACTTATTAGCATCTTTCAGGATTGACAAAACCTTCCGGTTGTATCACATACAACCTTTCCTCAAGAAAAACATCGAGGAAACAATGCTTTGACATCCTATCTGCAAGATTTCATAAATAACGCAGTAGTTGCTAATATAATTCCAACAGACTCTTAGCATCGCTACGAGTGAGAAAGTCTCATCGTAGTCAACTCCTTGAACTTGTCGGAAAACATCTTAACGACAAGTCGAGCTTTCTTAATGGTGATACTTACCATCATTGTCCATCTTCCTTTTAAAATCCATCTGTACTCAATAGCCTTACGACCATCGAGCCGTTCTACCAAAGTCTACACTTTGTTTTCATACATGGATCCTCTCTCGGATTTTATGGCCTCGAGCCATTTATCGGAATCCGGGCCCACCATCGCTTCTTCATAGCTCGTAGGTTCATTGTTGTCTAGCAACATGACTTCCAAGACAGGATTACGTACCATTCTGAAGCAGTACGCATCCTTGTCATCCCACGAGGTTTGGTAGTGACTTGATCTGAAGCTTCATGATCACTATCATAAGCTTCCACTTCAATTGGTGTAGGTGCCACAGGAACAACTTCCTGTGCCCTGTCACACACTAGTTGAAGAGACGGTTCAATAACCTCATCAAGTCTCCACCATCCTCCCACTCAATTCTTTCGAGAGAAAATTTTCCTTGAGAAAGGACGCGATTCTAGAAACAATCCCTTATTGCTTTCGGATCTGAGACAGGAGGTATACCCAACTGTTTTGGGTGTCCTATGAAGATGCATTTATCCACTTTGGGTTCGAGCTTATCAGCCTGAAACTTTTTCACATAAGCATCGCAGCCCCAAACCTTTTAACAAATGACAGCTTAGGTTTCTCTAAACCATAGTTCATATGGTGTCATCTCATCGGAATTACGTGGTGCCCTATTTAAAGTGAATGTGGTTGTCTCTAATGCCTAACCCATAAACTATCGTGGTAATTCGATAAGAGACATCACGGTATGCATCATATCCAATAGGGTGCAGTTATGATGTACTGACACACCACCACACCATGGTGTTCCAGGCTGTATCAGTTGTGAAACAATTTCCACAATGTCTTAATTTTGTGCCAAACCCGTAATTCAGATATTCATCTCTATGATCATATCATAGATATTTTATCCTTTTGTCACGACGATCTTTCAACTTCACCCTGAAATTACTTGAACCTTTCAATAATTCAGACTCGTGATTCATCAAGTAAATATACTCAACATCTACTCAAATCATCTGTGAAGTAAGACCATAACGATATCCACTACACGCCTCAGCACTCATTGGACTGCACACATCAAAATGTATTACTTCCAACAAGTTGCTTTCTAGTTCCATTTTACTGAAACCGAGGCTTTCAGTCATCTTGCCCATGTGGTATGATTTGCATGTCTCAAGTGATTCAAGATCAAGTGAGTTCAAACGGTCCATTTGCATGGAGTTTCTTCATGCATATACACCAATAGACATGGTTCGCATGTCTCAAACTTTTCAAAAACGAGTGAGCCCAAAGATCCATCAACATGGAGCTTCTTCATGTGTTTTATACCGATATGACTTACGTGGCAGTGCCACAAGTAGGTGGTACTATCATTACTATACTATATCTTTTGGCATGAACATGTGTATCACTACGATCGAGATTCAATAAACCATTCATTTTAGGTGCAAGACCATTGAAGGTATTATTCAAATAAACAGAGTAACCATTATTCTCCTTAAATGAATAACCGTATTGCGATAGACATAATCCAATCATGTCTATGCTCAACGCAAACACCAATCTCGATGGTAGAGGGAGCGTACAATATTTGATCATATCAACATTGGAAATACTTCCAACACATATCGTCAACTCACCTTTAGCTAGTCTCCGTTTATTCCGTAGCTTTTATTTCGAGTTACTAACACTTAGCAACCGAACCGGTATCTAATACCCTGGTGCTACTAGGAGTACTAGTAAAGTACACATCAACACAATGTATATCCAATATACTTCTATCGACCTTGCCAGCCTTCTAATCTACCAAGTATCTAGGGTAATTCTGCTCCAGTGGCTGTTCCCCTTATTACAGAAGCACTTAGTCTCGGGTTTGGGTTCAACTTTGGGTTTCTTCATTAGAGCAGCAGCTAATTTGCCATTTCATGAAGTATCCCTTCTTGCCCTTGCCCTTCTTGAAACTAGTGGTTTCACCAACCATCAACAATTGATGCTCCTTCTTGATTTCTACTTTTGTGGTGTCAAACATCACGAATATCTCAAGGATCATCATATATGTCCCTGATATATTATAGTTCATCACGAAGCTCTAGCAGCTTGGTGGTAATGACTTCGGAGAAACATCACTATCTCATCTGGAAGATCAACTCCCACTCGATTCAAATGATTGTTGTACTCAGACAATCTGAGCACAAGCTCAACAATTGAGCTTTTCTCCCTTAGTTTGTAGGCTAAGAAAATCGTCGGAGGTCTTATACCTCTTGACGTGGGCACGAGCCTGAAATCCCAATTTCAGCCCTCAAAACATCTCATATGTTTCGCGACGTTTCAAAACGTCTTCGGTGCCTCAACTCTAAACCGTTTAACTGAACTATCACGTAGTTATCAAAATGTGTATGTCAGATGTTCGCAACATCCACAGACAACGTTCGAGGTTCAGCACACTGAGCGGTGCATTAAGGACATAAGCCTTCTATGAAGCAATGAGGACAATCCTCGGTTTACGGACCTAGTCCGCATAATTGCTACTATCAACTTTCAACTAAATTTTCTCTAGGAACATAACTAAACAGTAGAACTAAAGCGCGAGCTACATCATAATTTGTGAAGACCTTCTGACTATGTTTAGGATAATTAAGTTCATCTTATGAACCCCCACTCAGATAGACATCCCTCTAGTCATCTAAGTGATTACATGATCCGAGTCAATTAGGCTGTGTCCGATCATCACATGAGACGGACTAGTCAACATCGGTGAACATCTTCATGCTGATCGTATCTACCATACGACTCATGCTCGACCTTTCGGTTTTCTGTGTTCCGAGGCCATGTCTGTACATGCTAGGCTCGTCAAGTCAACCTAAGTGTTTCGCGTGTGTAAATCTGTCTTACACCCGTTGTATGTGAACGTTAGAATCTATCACACCCGATCATCACGTGGTGCTTCGAAACAACGAACTGTCGCAACGGTGCACAGTTAGGGGGAACACTTTCTTGAAATTTTAATGAGGGAACATCTTATTTACTACCGTTGTTCTAAGCAAATAAGATGCATAAACATGATAAACATCACATGCAATAAAAAAGTGACATGATATGGCCAACATCACTTTGCTCCTCTTGATCTCCATCTTCGGGGCTCCATGATCATCATCGTCACCGGCATGACACCATGATCTCCATCATCGTGTCTTCATGAAGTTGTCTCGCCAACTATTACTTCTACTACTACAGCTAACGGTTAGCAATAAAGTAAAGTAATTACATGACGTTTATGTTGACATGTAGGTCATAAATAAATTAAGACAACTCCTATGGCTCCTACCGGTTGTCATACTCATCGACATGCAAGTCGTGATTCCTATTACAAGAACATGATCAATCTCATACATCACATATCATTCATCACATTCTTCTTGGCCATATCACATCACATAGCATACCCTGCAAAAACAAGTTAGACATCCTCTAATTCTTGTTTGCATGTTTTACGTGGCTGCTATGGGTTTCTAGCAAGAACGTTTCTTACCTACGCAAAGACCACAACGTGATATGCCAATTGCTATTTACCCTTCATAAGGACCCTTTTCATCGAATCCGATCCGACTAAAGTGGGAGAGACAGACACCCGCCAGCCACCTTATGCAACTAGTGCATGTTTGTCGGTGGAACCGGTCTCACATAAGCATACGTGTAAGGTTGGTCCAGGCCGCTTCATCCCACAATGCCGCCGAATCAAGATTGGACTAGTAACGGTAAGCATATTGAACAAAATCAACGCCCACAACTACTTTGTGTTCTACTCGTGCATAGAAACTACGCATAGACCTAGCTCTATGTAACCCTAACCCTATCCGGTGTCTATATAAACCGGAGGGTTGTAGTCCGTAGGACATCATCAAAATCAACTCCATATACAACAATCATACCATAGGCTTGTTGGGGAACGTAGCAGAAATTCAAAATTTTCCTACGTGTCACCAAGATCTATCTATGGAGAAACTAGCAATGAGGGGAAGGAGAGTGCATCTACATACCCTTGTAGATCGCTAAGCGGAAGCGTTCAAGAGAACGGGGTTGATGGAGTCGTACTCGTCGTGATCCAAATCACCGGAGATCCTAGTGCCGAACGGACGGCACCTCCGCGTTCAACACACGTACAGCCCGACGATGTCTCCCACGCCTTGATCCAGCAAGGAGAGAGGGAGAGGTTGAGGAAGACTCCATCCAGCAGCAGCACAACGGCGTGGTGGTGGTGGAGGAGCGTGGCAATCCTGCAGGGCTTCGCCAAGCACCACGGGAGAGGAGAAGTACTTGGGAGAGGGGAGAGGGCTGCGCCAGGACATTGGTATGGCTGCCCTCCCACCCCCACATATATATAGGGGCAAGGGAGAGGGGGGGCGCAGCCTTGGCCCTTCCTCCAAGGAAGGGTGCGGCCAGGGAGGAGTCCCTCCTCCCCCAAGGCACCTAGGAGGTGCCTTCCCCCTTTAGGACTCTTCCTTTCCTTATCCCTTGGCGCATGGGCCTCTTGGGGCTGGTGCCCTTGGCCCATATAGGCCAAGGCGCACACCCCTACAGCCCATGTGGACCCCGGGGCAGGTGGCCCCACCCGGTGGACCCCCAGGACCCTTCCGGTGGTCCCGGTACAATACCGGTGACCCCGAAACTTGTCCGGTGACCAAAACAGGACTTCCCATATATAAATCTTTACCTCCGGACCATTCCGGAACTCCTCGTGACGTCCGGGATCTCATCCGGGACTCCGAACAACATTCGGTAACCACATACAAACTTCCTTTATAACCACATACAAACTTCCTTTATAACCGTACGGGTTCGGGAGACATGCAGACATGACCGAGACGTTCTCCGGTCAATAACCAACAGCGGGATCTGGATACCCATGTTGGTTCCCACATGTTCCACGATGATCTCATCGGATGAACCACGATGTCGAGGATTCGATCAATCCCGTATACAATTCCCTTTGTCTATCGGTACGATACTTGCCCGAGATTCGATCGTCGGTATCCCGATACCTTGTTCAATCTCGTTACCGGCAAGTCTCTTTACTCGTTCCATAACACATCATCCCGTGATCAACTCCTTGATCACATTGTGCACATTATGATGATGTCCTACCGAGTGGGCCCAGAGACACCTCTCTGTCACACGGAGTGACAAATCCCAGTCTCGATTCGTGCCAACCCAACAGACACTTTCGGAGATACCCGTAGTGTACCTTTATAGCCACCCTGTTACGTTGTGACGTTTGGCACACCCAAAGCACTCCTACGGTATCCGGGAGTTGCACAATCTCATGGTCTAAGGAAATGATACTTGACATTAGAAAAGCTTTAGCATACGAACTACACGATCTAGTGCTAGGCTTAGGATTGGGTCTTGTCCATCACATCATTCTCCTAATGATGTGATCCCGTTATCAACGACATCCAATGTCCATGGTCAGGAAACCGTAACCATCTATTGATCAACGAGCTAGTCAACTAGAGGCTTACTAGGGACATGGTGTTGTCTATGTATCCACACATGTATCTGAGTTTCCTATTAATACAATTCTAGCATGGATAATAAACGATTATCATGAACAAGGAAATATAATAATAACCAATTTATTATTGCCTCTAGGGCATATTTCCAACAAGGCTAGCTTCTAGGGTTTAGCCTCCTTGATCTCGTGGTAGATCCACTCTTGTACTACCCATATCATCAATATTAATCAAGCAGGACGTAGGGTTTTACCTCCATCGAGAGGGCCCGAACCTGGGTAAAACATCGTGTTCCCTGCCTCCTGTTACCATCCTGCCTAGACGCACAGTTCGGGACCCACTACCCGAGATCCGCCGGTTTTGATACCGACATTGGTGCTTTCATTGAGAGTTCCTCTGTGTCGTCGCCTTTAGGCCCGATGGCTCCTTTGATCATCAACAACGATGCGGTCCAAGGTGAGACTTTTCTCCCCGGACAGATCTTCATCTTCGGCAGCTTCGCTTTGCGGGCCAATCGCTCGGCCATCTGTCTGGAGCAGATCGAAAGCTACGCCCCTGGCCATCAAGTCAGGTTTGGAAACTTAAACTACACGGCTGACATCCATGGAGACTTGATCTTCGACGGGTTCGAGCCACGGCCACGCGCGCCGCACTATCTCGAGGGGCATGATATAGCTCTGCCTTCGGACAGTGTCCTAGAGGCCGCACACGCATCGGTTCCGACCCCTAACTCGGAGCCTATTGTGCCAATCAAGGACGAGCAGTTGGACGTCACCTCGGGGGCTGCGATCCCAAAGGCGATCGAGCCGAACGCTAGCCCCGCACTCTGCATGACCCGTGACTCCGAGGATCCGGATTCCTCCCGGGACTCCGAACCCCCCGCGCCCCTGCCAATCGAATCCGATTGGGCGCCGATAATGGAGGTCACCGCCGCAGACATCTTTCAGCACTCGCCTTTTGGCGACATCCTGAATTCTCTTAAGTCTCTCTCTTTATCAGGAGAGCCCTGGCTGGATTACGGTCAGCGAGGATGGGATACGGACGATGAAAAAACTCAAAGCCCACCCACCACCCACTTGGTAGCCACTGTTGACAATTTAAACGACGTGCTCAACTTCGACTCCGGAGACATCGACAGCATGGATGACGATGCAGGAGATACCGACGAACCAACGCCCATAGGGCATTGGACAGCCACCCCATCTCACGATGTGTACATGGTGGATACCCCTAAAGGAAGCGACAACGAGGAAAAAGGGGAAGGGGCGGGAGATCGACCCCCCGAAAAGCAATCAAAGCGTCGGCGTAAACGCCGACCCAAGCCCCGCCTCGACAAAAACCCAGCCATAGAGCAGGACGAGCTGGTAGATGACGAGCAGGCCTTAGAGCAACCGTCCGAACAGGGCAACATGGATAGAGAAACCGAACATCCCTCCTCCGGCGAAAACGGCATTCCGGATGACCTCACGCCGGATAAACCTATGGAGCAGAAGAATCTCCACGAGAGGCTCATTGCAACTGCGCGCAGCCTAAAAAAGCAGAAGCGGAAGCTAAAAACAGCGGAAGATGCACTCCGGATTAGATGGAGCAAAGTAATCAATACCGTAGATAAATATGGCAACAGTCACCGCACTAAAAGCTATCCGAAAAGAAAGCTACTGCCCGAATTCGACGAAGAGGCCCTAGAGCCCTCGCATTCAAAAAATGAGAAAGCCACACGGTCGGATAGATGACCCCATAAAGCGGCAAGCGGCGCCGCACTCAAATCGGCATGCGACCCACTTAAGGATTCGCACCATGGCCCAGTCAGGTCCATTTATGGGCCAAGAAAGCAAGCTCTCCTAAGCAATGCTATGAAGCCATCATCAGAATCTGGCACACCCAAATATAGGGGCGCCGCACACCCCCTATGTTTCACCGATGAGGTCCTGGACTATGAATTTCCAGAGGGATTCAAACCCGTAAACATAGAGGCATATGATGGAACAACAGACCCTGGAGTCTGGATCGAGGATTATATCCTCCACATACACATGGCTAGAGGAGATGATCTCCACGCCATAAAATATTTACCCCTTAAGCTTAAAGGGCCAGCCCGGCATTGGCTTAAAAGCCTTCCCGAAAACACAATTGGAAGCTGGGAAGAGCTCGAGGATGCTTTCCGAGCAAACTTTCAAGGGACCTATGTCCGCCCTCCGGATGCAGACGATCTTAGTCACATAGCTCAACAACCCGGAGACTCAGCTCAGCAGTTCTGGAATAGATTCCTCACTAAAAAGAATCAGATAGTCGACTGTCCGGACGCCGAAGCCTTAGAAGCTTTCAGGCATAACGTCCGAGACGAATGGCTCGCCGGACACCTCGGTCAAGAAAAGCTAAGAACAATGGCCGCACTAACAAGCCTCATGACCCGCTTTTGTGCAGGGGAGGACAGCTGGTTGGCAAGGTGCAGCCCCAGCGACCCAAGTACATCCGAAACTAGGGATGGAAACGGATAACCGCGACGCAACAAGGACCGTCGCTGGACTAAGGACAAAAGTCGAAAGAGCACGGCAGTCAATGCCGGATTCAAAGGCTCACGACAAATTCAGGCAAAATCGTCCTCCCAGGATAAGAGGGACGATCCATCCAACCTGAATAAAATCCTGGACAGGATATGTCAGATACACAGTACTCCCGGGAAGCCTGCTAACCATACCCACAGAGACTGTTGGGTTTTCAAACAATCCGGCAGACTCAATGCCGAACACAAGGGGCTCGACACACCAAGCGAAGACGAGGACGAACCCCAAAAGCAGAGCACCAGGAAACAAAAGAACTTCCCACGAGAAGTAAAAACAGTGAACTTACTTCACACAACAAAACATGCGGCGCCCGTAAAGGTACGCACCACATGACCCACCCCCAAAGGGTCCTGCCACTGGTTGTCAAAACCGATCATCTTCGATCAGCTAGATTATTCTAAAAATATCAAGAATGCAGGCTGGACTGCCTTGATACTCGATCCAATAATTGGCGGACTCCAGTTTTCAAACGTCCTGATATATCAGGATACAATCTAGCACATGGGGATAAACCCAGCAAGAATCCGCCGCAGCAAAACCTCCTTTCAAGGGGTAATACCTGGTCCGGACACCCATTGTATGGGTTTTCTCCGGCTCGAAGTCATATTCGGCTCTGCCGATAACTTCCGCCGCGAAAAGCTGACCTTCCATATCGTCCCGTTCTCAAGTCGCTATCAAGCACTACTGGGACGCGAAGCTTTCGCTCGCTTTAACACAATACCACATTATGCATCTCTTACGCTTAAGATGCCCGGTCCACGAGGCATCATCTCTTTGAAGGGGAAGCACTAAAGTGCGCCTCCCCAAGCGGAGGACTGCGCGGCCGCTTTGACAGCCCCATAGCAAAATGGCCTCACCGGCCAAAATACTTTGAAATAGGTCATTAAAGACCACGAACGCGGATAGACGAGTTCGGTGCAAAAGCATCATTGATGCAGGCTTAGTGGCCATATAACCCCGCACTAGGGGCTCCATGCATATACAATAAGAGACAATAAAGCTCAATTTTATATATTTTACTTTATACTTTTTTATTTTAAACTTTTTCGGCACGACCCGTTTTCAACTCAGTTCCTCTCTTTTACAGATGAACGTCGTGCGGCGCCCGTCCAGGATACGGCACAATGGAGACACAGGCGCAGACGTGCAGTAGGGACCCGTCCTAAAGGATTCTTTTTAGATTAAGACCCTGCGTAAACCTTTTTTACTGTCTCTTGTTGCTACACATCCCCTGGTTTTTTTTGATATAACCAAGGAGGAGGCTGGCGTCTTGGCATGTGGCCACGTCAGAATTTTTGCACGTACCTGGACACTAGGGGCTTTTTTTTTAATAAAGAGTGTTGTTTCGCCCGCACTCATAAAGACCGAACACCTTAGGGAGTGTTCGGCGTCGCGAGTTTTGGCATTATATGCATCAGCTCCGAATCATGTCTTTGGTCAAATGTTGGGTTGCCCGGCTCCTGAGTTCGGTTACCTTACATTCCGCTCTATCGGCTAAGGTAGCACCAGGAGAACTACTGTGATTGTGCCCCGGTTCGGCCGGGCGAGCACCTCAGTAGAGAAAGCCGAAAACTGACTGTCATGATGTAGCGTGAGACTGGTCAGCCACTCGATGACCTATCGGAATCTATCAGATTCCTCCGCTTTAACGAAGGGCCGCTTCCCGATCAGGCACATACGCGCCCCGAACTCGGATGAGCGCAGTCGCCACCAAAGAGCTACTTAAATAGTCTCACTGTCAAGCTCCTATGGCTAAGTGAAAGTGTTAAAGCATTATAGTTCGGTTGCCTGGCCCGCTGCGCTATCACCTCCTTTGTAAGACCAAGACGTTGGGTTAAGTGTGAAAATGCGTCTTCTACGAGCACCCCCGCACTATGTGCATGGGGGCTGAAGCCAACGACTGCCATCTTTCAGATTATATATATATATATATATTAAAACGGCCGCACAGGAGGTGTTCCCAATACTTGAAGGGACAGGTATAAAAAGGCCACTACAGTTTATCAAAATATTACTTTATAATTACATATGCTATCATAACATAGCATCTTTCGAGCACTGCGTCTCTATTACACGAGCGCCTTCAAGGACTTCCTGAAAATAGTGCTCGGAGGGTACTCGGCTTTCGTCCGAATCTCGGGACGCAACAACGGTGGTCTCCATCTCTGCCCAGTATGTCTTGACACGGGCAAGAGCCATCCTTGCGCCCTCTATGCATGCTGACCTCTTCATTGCATTAATACGCGGCACCGCGTCAAGGAATTGTTGCACCAAGCTGAAATAACTCTTCGGCTCCGATCTCCCCGGCCACAGATGACCCATGACGTACTTCATGGCGAGTTCGGACAACCTATTCAGTTCGGCCCATTGAGCCAAACGATCGTCCACGGCCAGTGGACGCTCTGGTTTGTGAAACTGCAACCAGAAAAGCTTTTCCACTTCGCGATCTTTCTGATCTCGAAAGTGTTCGGTCGCATCAGCAGCACTCGCTGCCAAATCCAGATAGGTATCCTCCACACTCCACATCCGGTCCAACGGAGCCAACTTTGGATCGCAAAATTTCCTTTGTAGCATAAAGGGCTTTCCAGCCGCAATCTGTTCGGCCTGACGCAGCTCCTCCTTCGCAGCTCTCATCGCAGAGAGCGCATCCTTGGCATTGGCAACGGCCTTCTCTAAGTCCGTTTGTTTCGCCTGGTCTTCTTTCTCAAGAAGTCTGCAACGGTCTGCAGCACTCTTTAACTTTTCGGCCATCTCTTCCTTGCTTCAGCAATGAGCAGCCTGTTCGGCTCTCAGCTCTTCAAGGGCTTTCTCGGCAGCCGCATCACTATTTGCGGCTTGTTCTTTAGCGCGGGCAAGTTCTGCCCTAAGACTCTCCAAGGCGGCCGCACCATCTGCGTCAAGCACACACATCGTAAGACACTGGCATAAAACTCTTCTTACCTGATGCCGCCCGAGGAATTACATACCTTGAGCCTCATCAAGCCGCTTGTTGACAACCGCGATGTCGGCATCTGCCACGTCCAGTTGCCGCTTTAGTTCGGCAAAATCATTAGTTCGGCTCCATTCCGGACACCCTGCCGCCTACATTCAAAGGCGACATCTTAGACCTGGGATTATGATCCTCCGCGTGCCATCATTTCTTGACGACGCGCAGAGTCTCAGGGGCTACTATCTACACAGGGCACATCTTATTCATGCGCAACTGACAAAAGTATACATTATCTAATGTACCTCGAAACCCGTCAGTAAACTTTTGACGGCCTCATGCAATCCGCTCTCTGCGGATGAAATCCTTTCAATCACCGTGCCCATCAGTGCGCGGTACTCCTCTGAGATAGAAGCTCGCCCCAGCAGAATCTTTAGCTGCTCTGGCCGAGCACCAGACGGTGCCGGGCTCGTCCCACGACCTCTTTCGAAGGCCGGACACGGAGAACCTCGGGGGGCCGCATATCTACCTTCCGCCCCTGCCGGATTCGGAGAAACCCTCCGCGACGACACCTCAGGGTCGCCTGCCTCGCTAGGCGGCACGGCAAGGGGAGGCGTCCCTCTCTCCATCATCTCCGGAAGGAGATCCCCTGAAGACGGGCTCTGTTGAGAAGGGCTGAGGTCCGAGCTACAAAGTAAAGGTTCGGTTAATCTTCTCAGATATAAATTAAGGATTTCCCTCATCCCTCAAAAGGAAAATCTTTCTCTACTTACGGCTCGCTGGAGGGCTGATCCCCTTGAGGGCATAGTCCGGCCGAAGAACTCCCCGGCGTCGGACCCTCTGACGAGTATTTTCTCCCCCGCTTCGAGGCCATGGTTTACGGGTCGTCAGAGGCGGCTCTCTTCTTCTCCTTAGGAGAGGAATTGTCGGTTCCTCCCTTCGGAGCAGCCTCCTTCGAGGAGGCCATAGCTTCCTTGTCCTCCCCCTCCAAAGGCATTATCTCCAGCATCCTGACCAGCACGGGATCCGGCCTGGTTTCAGGAAGGGGAGCCGGACACCTGATCAGCTTTGCCTTCGCTATCCACTCCTGTTTAAAAGGACGGCTCTTTTAGGGGCAAGTTTATGACAATTATACGGATAGAAGGTCCGGGCACAAGGTTGCTTACTTGAGTATCCGGGTGATTGCAACTTAGGCCTGCGTCCTCGGTTAAATCCGGACACATCTCTTATGATCCAGAGAACAGTTTATACATCTCCACGGGCGTTGCACCCATAAAGTTTTGGAGAGCTCGTGGTCCCTCTGGATTAAACTCCCACAGGCGAAGGGGGCGACGTTTGCCGGGCAATATTCGGCGAATCAGCATGACCTGCGTCACCTTGACCAGGCTGAGGTCTCCTTCCAAGAGATCCTTAATGCGGCCCTGTAATAAGGGCACGTCTTTGGGCAAACCCCAATCTAACCCTCTATTAACCCATGACGCTAGCCGTGGTGGGGGACCCGAGCGAAAGGCAGGAAGCGCCACCCACTTGGTGCTCCGGGGAATGGTGATATAAAACCACTCTCGTTGCCACAAGCCTAGCTCCTCTTGAAAAGAGCCCTCGGGCCATGGAGCATCAGCATTTTTGCTTATAACAGCGCCTCCGCACTCTGCGTGCCGTCCCTTGATCATCTTCGGCTCCACTTTGAAAGTCTTGAGCCATAATCCGAAGTGAGGGGTAACATGGAGGAACGCTTCACATACAACGATAAACGAGGAGATATGGAGGATGGACTCCGGAGCTAAGTCATGGAATTCCAGCCCGTAATAAAACAGCAGTCCCCTCACAAAGGGATCCATTGGGAAGCCCAACCCCCGAAGGAAGTGAGACATGAACACCATGGTCTCACCGGGCTGGGGACTGGGGATGACCTGCCCTTGAGCAGGCAACCTATGCCAAATTTTGCCGGTCAGGAACTTAGCCTCCCGCAACTTTAGTGCGTCCTCCTTTGTGACGGAGGAGGGCATCCATCGGCCTTGAAGGTCGGAACCGGACATTATCGAAGGTCCGAGGCGCCCGGAATATGGAGCCTAGGGTGTTGGAACTCGAGGCGACGGGCGAACTTGTTTTGGGGATTGGAGAAAAGGATAAGGCCCTAGTCTCTTTATAAGAGGTTGAATACCAGGAGCCCTCCCCGTAACCGTTTGGGACTCACCTTTAATCGAGAAAACATGCTAACGGGCACGATTGGGTTACCCACGTCCGTATTGATGAGAATCCCGTAAAAGGGGGGCACACGATCTTTGCTTCGACGAGACGTGCCAAGGAAACCGCCTCGCAAAACACGCTGAGGTGGAAAAGTAAAAACGATTTGAGTAAAGGACTTGGCCATAGTGTGATGATGCACTATGGAATACGTCAGCGGATTTGATTTGTGTCAATATTATTCTCTCTATGGCAATATGTGGAAGCTTATTTTACAGAGCCGGACACTACTCTTGGTGTTTACAATCTTCTATGAAGGACTTGGAGGAGGAACCCGCCTTGCAATGCCAAAGACAATTTGCGCGTCGGACTCGTCATCATTGAAGCCTGGTTCAGGGGCTACTGAGGGAGTCCTGGATTAGGGGGTGTTCGGGTAGCCGGACTATACCTTCAGCCGGACTCCAGGACTATGAAGATACAAGATTGAAGACTACGTCCCGTGTCCGGATGGGACTTTCCTTGGCGTGGAAGGCAAGCTTGGCGATGCGGATATTCAAGATCTCCTACCATTGTAACCGACTCTATGTAACCCTAACCCTATCCGGTGTCTATATAAACCGGAGGGTTGTAGTCCGTAGGACATCATCAGAATCAACTCCATATACAACAATCATACCATAGGCTAGCTTCTAGGGTTTAGCCTCCTTGATCTCGTGGTAGATCTACTCTTGTACTACCCATATCATCAATATTAATCAAGCAGGACGTAGGGTTTTACCTCCATCGAGAGGGCCCAAACCTGGGTAAAACATCGTGTTCCCTGCCTCCTGTTACCATCCTGCCTAGACGCACAGTTCGGGACCCACTACCCTAGATCCGCCGGTTTTGACACCGACAGGGCCTTTTCTCCCAAGCGGGAGATAAAGCGGCTTAGAGCCGCCACACATCCGGTTAACTTTTGTATTTGTTTGAGGTCCTTTGGGATATCCAGTTGCGACAGAGCTCGTATCTTGGCTGGATTTGCTTCGATTCCTCTACTGGATACAATGAAACCCAAGAGCTTTCCGGCTGGAACGCCGAAAACGCATTTTTTCGGGTTGAGCTTGATGTCGTATGTTCGGAGGTTATCAAATGTGAGCCTCAGGTCGTCTACTAGAGATTCAACATGTTTTGTTTTGACGACCACATCATCTACATATGCCTCCACTGTTTTGCCGATCTGGCTTGCCAGACATGTCTGAATCATGCGCTGATATGCTGCGCCGGCGTTTTTGAGCCCGAAGGTGTCACATCCCTAGTTCTGGTATGCACTAGGCTAGCCCTTCATGTGAGCATCATGTTTAAATTCTAATGAAATTTAAATTGAGGAATTTTCAAAAGCCTCAGAAGACCTCTAAAAATAACCAACATTTAAATCTCATCAAATGAGTCCAAGAAAATGTTCCTGTTATTCTATGAAAATATTGGCATGAGGTAAAATGCAAACCAATATTTTTGGAGTGACTGAAATATTTATTTTGGGCCTTTTGAATTAAATCATAATTGTATTTGAGTTGGATCAAATAAATTCTATAAATATTTTTATTGCTCCAATGATCCTGGAATGTTTTGTGGAGCTCTAGGATAAACCTTATTGCATCCACAATAATTTCTAGAGAGCTGCAAAAACAATTTGGTTAGCAAACCAAATTAAAACAAAACTGCAAAAATTAGAAAAACAGAAATAGAAAAGAGAGAGAAAGAACCAACCTGGTCCACTTACCTGGCGCTTACCTGAGGCCCAGTTACCTGGTGGCCCAGCAGAATCGGCCCAGCCCACCAGGGGCGCCTTGGTCTTCTTCCACCTCTGCCAGTAGGCAGAGGCGTGTCGACACACGCGCGATTGCCGTGGCCTCCTCCCTGCCTGCCTCACGCCCTCGAGGCCCTTCCAGCGCCACGGAGACGGCCACGCACCCCCCCCAGGCCCTCTCACTCTCTCCCCGAGCTCCTCTCCTCCTCTGGCTCTCTCGCACGCAACCATCGAGCACTATCGCTGCCGCCGACGAACACCACCGCGGCCATCGCCTCTCCCTCGTCCCCTCGAGCAGTCCAGAAGCTCCGCTGCATCTTCCTCGGCCTTCTCCACCGAGCTACACGACGCCGGAGGCCCTGCTTCACCGTCCAAGTCGTCGTCTTCAATCTTCGGCCGCACAGATCTCCGGCGACCCTGCGCTGCCTCCGACGCTCCCCCGGCCTCGCCTCCGCCTTGGATGGATCCGCTGTGAGCCCCTGCTGCTTCTCCTGTGCTCGCCCCCTCCGTTCCCGTCCCCTAGCTCCATTTCCCATTGCGGCCGAAAGCTTCTCGCCGCCGGCCATGCGTAGCCGTGGCCATAGCCGCGCACGCTCACAACGGAGCGCCTCACCGTGCTCAGAAAGCCCCCAGGAGGCCAACGCAGCCGCTAGCCAGCCCCCTAGTGCATCGCAGCCTCGTGCCCGCATGTTCCCGAACTCCGGCCACCGCAAAAGTTGCCGCCGCCGTCGATTTAGTCAACCCCGGCGCGAGGTGTTGCCACCGCTGGATGCGCGAGTCTCCCAGCTCGTCGTAGCCGCAAACCACGAGCGAAACGATGCTCTGTAGCTCCATCCCAAGCATCTCCGGCGAGCCACCGCCGTGCTTTTGGTCGCCGGTGTCGACCGCTGACGTGGTCGCTTAATTAAGACTAATCACCACTAATCCCTCCCTAACAGACGCTGACAGACGGGCCCCACCCGTTAATTAACCACAGGGTTATACCCTGTTTAATTTAAGCTAATGACCGTGGCCCCACTGGTCAGTTTGACCTGGCCACGTCACACGTTGACCGACCCCACCCGTTAGTGTTGACTTTGCTGACGCGGCAGTTAGTGTTGACTTTGCTGACGCGGCAGTTGACTGGTCCCACATGTCATCCACCCAAACCAGCCCTGTTACACTGACACGTGGGTCCCAGCCGTCAGGTTTGACTCTGGGCGACCGTGTTGACCAGCTGACGTCATAGTGACGCAGTGCTGATGCAGTAACTCCTTTTTCTGGATTTATTCTTATTCAGGAAATTCCAGAAAATGTTGCAAACTTCTAAAAATCATAGAAATTCAACCATAGCTCCAAATGAAATAATTTATATATGAAAAATGATCAGAAAAATCCAATCTATCCATCTGTACTGAATTCATGCATGTTTAAACAAGTTAACTTGCTGTTTAGTGCAAAACATGATAAAGCACTATTTAAGATCACAAATGTGTTTGAACTTTGAATCTTTGGTTCAAAATAGCTCAAACCCATCTGGTTGTAGTTGCATTAGCCCAACACACTCATTTTACCATGTCATGATCATGCATCATATTGTGCATTGCATTGATTGTGTTTCTCTCTCTGTTGCCGGTATTTGTCCCCTCTCGATAGATGTGGTTTCGACAATGAGTTCGATGACACCGATGAAGAGCTATAATATCTTCAAAAGTGCCAGGCAAGCAAAACCCCCTTGTTCATTCCGATACAATCCCACTGTCTCGCTCCTGCTCTATTTTACTGCATTAGAACAACAACGATTCATGTGTTACTTGCTGCGGTAGTTGAACCCCTTATCCTCTGCATCACCTGTCATTACCACAGTAAATAGATGAAACCCACTAGCATGAGTAGGAGTTGTTTGAGCCCTGATGTGCCTACTCATTTATGTTTGTTTGTCATGCCTGCTACTGCTTAGAGTTGAGTCAGGTCTGATTCATCGGGAATGAATTGGAATGTGGTGAACATGTCCTACTGTTGAGAGCTAAGTGTGTGAACACGATTTGGTAAAGGTAGCGGTGAGAGGCCATGTAGGAGTACATGGTGGGTTGTCTCATTGCAGCCGTCCTCAGGAACTGAGTCCTGTGTTTGTGATCCATGAACAGTTACTACCACACATTGGGTTTCGGTAACTCGGCCCCTCTCGGCTTATTAATCAACTCGATCTCTGTCCAGGAGTTGCAACTAGTTTCTGCTGTTTGTAGGTAGTGTTAGTAGTCTACCAAGTGGCACCCGGTACAGGTGGGCTTGGGACAGACTAGGCACCGTGGCACGGTGTACCAAGTGGCACCCGGATGGTGGGCTTGGGAACCCTGCTCACATCGTTTGGGGCCGTGAGCGACACCCCGGCCGCATCTCCTTGCGGATGGAACCCGAATAGGCGATAAACCTGGACGAGAGACTTGTTGGTTAGTCAGGTCGTGGCCGACTCCCTCGCCCGGCTTCCGCTTGAAGGTTGCCGAGGTACATGACGTGTACAGGGCTATAAGTGGCGAGAGCGTGTGTGAAGAAGTACACCCCTGCAGGGTTATCATTATCTATTCGAATAGCCGGATTCCTCGGATATGGAAACTTGGACCCCTTGCATAGTTCATAGACAAGTGAAAGTGGATACTCTAAAATGTGCAAGATAAGCGTGAGTGCTATGGATGGCGTTCTCGTAGGAAGACGGGAGCGGATCCATAGTGGTGTATTGATATGGTGAATATGTGGACTCGTGTGCGCCACCCCAAAAGAGTTACTAGCAGTCGTAGTTCAGGATAGCCACCGAGTCAAAGCTGGCTTGCTGCAGTTAAACTCCACCACCCCCTTTATTGAGACCGATGCATATGTAGCTAGTTCTGATGTAAGTCTTGCTGGGTACATTTCTACTCACATTTGCTTATTTTATGTTTTGCAGAGAGATTCAGTCCCGCTAGTAGTTCCACGTGGACTTCGACGTTTAGCCTGTTACCTCAGCCACGATCTTGTGCCCTCAGCAAGATCTTGTAGATAGTCAGGCTTCTTAGCCTTCTTCATTTGTAGTTGTCTGTACTTAGACAAGTTAAGCTTCCGCATGTGCTTTGACTTGTATGCTCTGAATGTTGGGTCATGAGACCCATGTTTGTAATATCTCGCTCCTCGGAGCCTAATGAATAAATACTTGAGTCGTAGAGTTATGTTGTGATGCCATGTTGTAATTACACATATCGAGCATATTGTGTGTATGATTGAAATGCTTGGTATGTGTGGGATCCGACAATCTAGTTGTTTACCCTTGGCAGCCTCTCTTATGGGGAAATGTAGTCTAGTGCTTTCTTAAGCCATAGTATTCTGCTATAGCCCGGTTCACCGGAGTCCTGCTAGCCCAGCACTACTGCTCAGGACACTTGACTGGCTGGCATGTGTTTCACTTCGTTCCCATGTCTGTCCCTTCGAGGAAATGTCACGCGGTGACATCCGGAGTCCTGCCTACCCTGCTACAGCCCGGGTTACCGGAGTCCTGTTAGCCCAGTGCTACAGCCCGGATTCACACGCTGTTGACCGACATGCTCGAGGTTGATTCATGTATGCATGTCCCCATGGGTTAGTGCCGCTTTGGTTTCACGACTAGCCATGTCGGCCCGGGTTCTTTGTCATATGGATGCTAGCGACACTATCATATACGTGAGCCAAAAGGCGCAAACGGTCCCGGGCCAGGTAAGGTGGCACCCGTGGGAATACCGTGCGTGAGGCCGCAAAGTGATATGATGTGTTACATGCTAGATCGGTGTGACTTAGGATCGGGTCCCTGACAGAAGGGCATCGTGTTGAAGCAGAATGGGTCGTATGGTGTGATAAATGCGGTTGCGGCTTGGTCTGGTTCTGCCATCTTGATTTGATGGTAGCCGGAATATGCGTCGAGGAAACACAATGAATCGTGTCCTGCGGTAGCATCGATAATTTGATCGATGCGGGGGAGGGGGAAGGGATCCTTTGGGCAAGCCTTGTTAAGGTCTTTAAAATCAACACACAGGCGCCAGGATTTGTCCTTCTTTGGTACCATCACCAGGTTTGCTAGCCAGTCCGGATGTTTTATATCTCTGATGAATCCGGCCTCCAATAGCTTTGCTAGCTCCTCTCCCATGGCCTGTCTCTTAGCTTCGGAAAAACGCCGAAGAGCCTGTTTGACAGGTCTGAATCCTGTTTGGATATTTAAGCTATGCTCGGCCAGCCTGCGTGGGATTCCTGGCATGTCTGAAGGGTGCCAGGCGAAAATGTCCCAGTTCTCTCGTAGGAACTCTCGTAGTGCGGCATCCACATCAGGGTTTAACTGTGCCCCGATGGAAGCTATTTTATTGGGGTCCGTTGGATGGACTTGGAATTTGACTATTTCGTCCGCCGGTTTAAAGGACGTGGACTTGGATCTTTTGTCGAGTACCACATCGTCCCTATTCACCGTAGAGCGCAGCGCAGTCAGTTCCTCAGCCGCTAGGGCTTCGGATAGTGCCTCGAGGGCCAGTGCGGCTGTGTTGTTTTCGGCGCGGAGTGCTATGTCCGGCTCACTAGCGAGAGTGATGATCCCATTAGGCCCGGGCATCTTGAGCTTCATGTACCCGTAATGGGGTATTGCTTGGAAGATTGTAAACGCTTCCCGCCCTAGCAGAGCGTGATAACCGCTGCTGAACGGAGCCACATGGAACATGACCTCTTCGGACCTGTAATTATTCGGCGTGCCGAACACCACATCTAGTGTGATTTTTCCTGTACAGCGCGCTTCCCGACTGGGGATTATTCCTCTAAAGGTTGTGCTGCTTCGCTCAATGCGGTTCCAGTCTATTTCCATTTTTTGAAGGGTTTCCTCATAAATGAGGTTCAATCCGATGCCGCCGTCCATGAGTACCTTGGTAAGACGAAAGTCGTCCACTATTGGACTGAGGACCAATGCGGCTGGTGCTCGGGCTGTTCGGTTTTAGGTTCATCACTCGCGTTAAAGGTAAATAGCCGTGTCACTCCATGGGTTTATTTTTGCTACTTGGTAGACTTCGGCAAGGCTGCGGAGTGTCCTTTTCGCATATTATTTGATGCGAAAGTCTCGAAGACTGTTAATACCGTATTGGTGTCTCTGGGGTGGCTTTCTGTGGCCTCCAGAATTAGGAGATTTTCGCCAATTTTGGCCACCTGCCGGAGTATCCAACATGCTCTGAGGCTGTGAGTTGGTGTGGCGTCCTCTGTACTGTGAATTTTTACAGGGTCCATTAAGCCATCCTTCCAGTACGGTTCCATGCCCTGTAGAGGGTTTTTGCTTTTTAGTGCTTGACCCGGGTGTCTGGTGATGATGCACCCTTTTATTTCGGACTGAGTTTGTATTCTGGGCTGGATTATCCCAAAATTTATTTCGGTTTTCCAGGCGCTTACCATCACACAGTACTTTCGTACAATGGATGCCAAGTCAGCGAAGCGTGTAATATCACGTCGAATTATGGCGTTGAGTATTCCCTTGTCCGTGCAATTATTGCAGAAGATTGAGATTGCATCTTCCTCGCGGCAGTCCCTTAGCCTGTTCTTAACCAGGAGGAATCTGGCCCAGTAATGATGTACTGTTTCATCGGGTTCTTGCCTGATTTTGGATAGATCGCTTATGTTGGGGTGGGTGGGTGGAATTAAATCCGAAGCCTCAACCCATCTCAGGCTCAGAGGCCGAGGTATTTCCGAACTCAAAAATTTGGATTCCTGGATGTTGTCCAATGAATCCAGCCCGTCGCCTGACTCTAAGTTTAGGTCTTGAGTGATATCCTCCCCTCCGTGGGTATCCGGCTTGGAGGGATCGGGAATCCGGACGTAGCGAGTACTTAAGATAGATGAAGGGTCGCCGCACTGTCCCTCTACCACGGCAACGTGATGGGTGACTTGGGGAGAGTTAATCTCTCTCAGATCAGGTTTAGGCCCAATCTGGTCGTAATCCATAGCGACTACCAGCGCGGCGAAGCGATCCAAGAGCTCGTTTATGGAGGAGATCTCCATTGGATCTAACTGCTCGGCGAGTTCCGAGCTGACATGAAGATTTTTTTCGATGGCTTGAGAGGTCATCGTCGGCGCAGAAGCCGAACAGGCGGTCATAAGAAAACCACCTAGCCGGAGGGTTTGGCCGACAGCCAAAGCTCCTTAGCAATGGTGCCGTCTTTAAAGACGGGGCGAGGCATCCTTCCTGATGGCGACGACACAAAGGAACTCTCAATGAAAGCACCAATGTCGGTGTCAAAACCGGCGGATCTCGGCTAGGGGGTTCCGAACTGTGCGTCTAGGCCTGATGGTAACAGGAGGCAAGGGACACGAACTTTTACCCAGGTTCGGGCCCTCTCGATGGAGGTAAAACCCTACGTCCAGCTTGATTAATATTGATGATATGGGTAGTACAAGAGTAGATCTACCACGAGATCGGGGAGGCTAAACCCTAGAAGCTAGCCTATGGTATGATTGTTGTTCTGTATGTTGTTCTATGGACTAAAACCCTCCGGTTTATATAGACACTGGAGAGGGCTAGGGTTACACAAAGTCGGTTACAATGGTAGGAGATCTACATATCTGTATCGCCAAGCTTGCCTTCCACGCCAAGGAAAGTCCCTTCCGGACACGGGACGGAGTCTTCAATCTTGTATCTTCATAGTCCAGGAGTCCGGCCATCCGGAAACCCCCTAATCCAGGACTCCCTCGGTCATGCTTGTCTGGGACAGCATGTTCACGTGTGTTTAGCAGAACCAGCTCATGTTTTGGAGCTTACTACCATAGTCCATTTCCCGAGAATCTCGCAACGCCATCTCGTTGATTGGTGTTGTAAACTTTCATTTTCTTCTAGACTCAATGAGTCTGGAATATCCTGTTACCAACTAGATCTGAATCTCAGGCAGATATGATGGTTGGAACGTTTCCCAGGAGTTATAATATTGGTCTCGTGGTAACCGATGGAGTGGATCCCGTGGCCAACACACCCAACCGGAAGACCTATTATTGTAGTATCTTGCTTGAAGAAGTTGGCCACCTCCCCATAAGGATTTTGTAGGATACTACTTCCTTAGTTATTCCTTATGGATTCTTGTGCTCCCGAAGTCCGACCTTTTACTTGATGTCCTAGATACCAAACCATATCAATAAATGGGTTATCCTAGCACATCAAGGAGAACATTAGAAGCGGAGTGCTAAATGTCTCTCGGTCGATCATCCAGATTTTGATCCCTTGGCCTCACTAAGGTGAACTCTGAGAAGGTGTTATCTTCCTTTGCATCTGCGTCGTCCATCACTATTCATCATGGTAGTATGATGTGTTGCCAGGATCCTCGACTCGGATGTTCGTAGAACCTTGATGAATATGGAAATGCTCAAGTTCTTGAGAGCACGCGCAAGCAAAATCATCCCTTGCGTTGTCTTCAACAAGGTAGTCCATATCATCCATTCTAGTCCGGGTGTGCCATCCATTTGTACTCCGCCAAACGATTGCTGTGAATTGCCTTAAGATGGTATAAAGAGTTTCAATGATCTTTGAATCAAAAGTAATTCTTTTTGCCACTTAAGGGAATAGCTCTACGAGCCACCTCCTCTAAGGTGCCCCGTTCGAGATGAAGGGCAACTTAACTCCTCGCTACTTGAACGCATCCACCATCTTCTTAAGCGTGGAAATGTTGCCTACCAAATTGAACCTTTGTTATCAATTTCTCTCCATCCGTCTTGATGTGTGCATTGTGTCCCGGCTTAAGATACGTTCTATCGTCTCATTCCATGAGTTGATCGTGTATCGCTTGATCTTTGTGAAGATCGAATTCTGTCGAGTTTCCTCTCTTCCGTCATCATAGTTGCAAGAAGATTTCAAAGCAAAGACATCAAGATCAATTGGAAAAAAATGAATCAACATCCTCGAGAAGGGCATCTGGATCGTGAAGATCGTGTTAGCTCTGTGTCCCCTCTGTCTTCTTACCTCACGTCTTGAATCTCGGGACGAGATTCTTGTTTAGTGGGGGTGAGTTGTCACAGCCCTAGATTAATTGTGTGCAATAGTTGCATTTGCATCCATGCATCATGGAAATCTTTCCTTAAACCTGAAATGGGGATTAACAAACCCTAGAACTCCTTTGAAAACTAGGATCAACCAAAAGAATATTTTTCAATGAACCCAAAAATGCCTTAATTAATGTTTGATAATTTTGGCAAGGGTTTTGATCCAAGCCAAAAATAGTGAACATTTTTAGGGAATTATTTGGGCTTTGAATTAATCCACTAATGTATTTGAGTTGGAGCAAATAAATCCTATAAATATTTTTATTGCTCCAATAATTCTGAAACTTTTTGTGGGGCTTTGGGCTAGTCCATATTGCATCCACAAATAATTTCAGAAGCAACAAAAATGGTTTAGTATTATTACTAAATCAAAACAGAGAAAAATAAATAGAAAACAGAAACTAATCCAGAGGCCACTTACCTGGACTGGGCTGGCCCATCTGGCCGTGCCAGTCATCACCTACCTCTGCCAGTAGGCAGAGGAGGGAGACAGCGCATGCACGCGCGAGGCGCCACGCCTCCTCCCTGCTCGCCTGCCTCACCGGACGCCTCGAAGCCCCTCCTCGACGCCACGCGACCCTGGACCCTCTCTCACTCTCCCTCGAGCTCTCTCCTCTCCACTGGTGCTCCCTCTCCCGTTTGCCCGAGCGCGCCCGCCGCCGCCGCTTGCTGCTGCCGCAGCCACCGCCTCCCCCTCGCTTCTCCGACGTGCCCACGAGCTTCGCCTCGACTCCGTCTTCCTCCCCACCGATCCGCGCCTCGCCGGAGGCCCTGCATCGTCGTCATCTTCATCATCTTCGTCGCCGGCCGCCGGAGATCCCCCTCGCCACTGCGCTCACTCTGGTGCATCCCCGAGCCCGCTAACCATCCCTATGGATCCGCCATGAGCTCCTCCTTCTTTTCCCCCTATCCCCTCACCTCCGCGCGTTCTCTAGCCCCGATCCCCAACCGTGATCGAAGAATCTCGCCGCCGGCCATGGCGTGGCCGTGGCCACAGCCGCGCAAGCTCGCAACCGAGCGCTTCACCGCACTCGCCGCGTACCCAGGAGCCCGCAGGACCGCTCCGCACCTCCTGCCGTGCCTCCTAGCGACGACCCTGAGCTCGCCCGAGCTCCGGCAGCCGCCAACGTCGTCGCCGGCGTCTTTTCTGACCATCCCGAGCCCAAACACCACCACCACTCGACGCGCAGCCCCCCAGCTTCATGTAGATGCTCCCCGCGTGCCAACTAGGGCCCTGCAGTGAAATCTCAACTTCCTCCACCGCGGATTTGGTCGCCGGCGGCTAAACATCGGCAGCTGACGTGGTCGTCATTAGCTTGAGGCTAATTAACGCGTTAATCCCGCCCTGTGCCACTGACAGACCGGCCCCACCCACCCCTAGTTACCTGCGGGGTAAACCCCTGTTAAACTTTAACCTGACCAATGTGGACCCCACACATCAGTTGACCCGCTGACGTCACCGTTGACTGGCCCACCTGTCTATGACTCGAGCCAGCACTGTGAGACTGACCAGTGGGACCCACTGGTCAGGTTTGACCTGGACCCGTTCTGTTGACCTGCTGAGGTCAGCATCACGCAGTGCTGACGCAATAAGCTATTTTCTAGGTTTAATTTAATCTAGGAAATTCCAGAAAATGTTTTAAACTTCTAAAAATCATATAAAATCAACCGTAACTCCAAATGAAATAAGTTATATATGAAAAATTATCAGAAAAATCCAAAGAATCTAAATATGGTATTTTCATGCATGTTTGAACAAGTTAACCTCACTGAATAGGAAAAATCATGATTATGGAAGAAGTGGTAATTGGTTTTGGAGTTGGAATTTGCTATAGGTTTGAATTCCACTTCAATGAATATGACTAACTATTGCACTAGGTCAATTCAGTACCTTAATATGACATATCATTCATATGTATGTGAATTGCATTGATTGCGGTTCATTTTGTGTTTGCCGGTGGTTGTTCCCTCTCGGTAGACGTTCGTTCCGACGATGAGTTCGATGACACCGATGAAGAGTTATATCATCTTCAGAAGTGTCAGGCAAGCAAAACCCCCTTGTTCATTCTGATACAATCCCACTCTCTCACTCCTACTCTCTTTTACTGCACTAGGACAACAATGATTCAACTGTTACATGTTGCGGTAGCTGAACCCCTTCCCTCTGCATGACCTGTCATTGCCACAGTAAATAGATGAAACCCACTAGCATGAGTAGGATTTGTTTGAGCCCTGATGTGCCTACTCATTCATGCTTGTTGTCGTGCCTGCTACTGCTTAGAGTTGAGTTAGGTCTGATTCATCGGGAATGAATTGGAACGTGGTGAACATGTCCTACTGTTGAGATCTAAGTGTGTGAACATGATTTGGTAAAGATAGCGGTGAGAGGCCATGTAGGAGTACATGGTGGGTTGTCTCATTGCAGCCGTCCTCAGGAACTGAGTTATGTGTTTGTGATCCATGAACAGTTACTACCACACATTGGGTTCCGGTAACTCGACCCCTCATGACTTATTAATCAACTCGACCTCTGTCCAGGAGTTGCAACTAGTTGCTGGTGTTTGTAGGTGGTGTTAGTAGTCTACCAAGTGGCACCCAGTACAGGTGGGCTTGGGACAAACTAGGCACAGTGGCACGGTGTACCAAGTGGCACCCGGATGGTGGGCTTGGGAACCCTGCACACATCGTTTGGGGCCGTGAGCGACACCCCGGCCGGATCTCCTTGCGGATGGAACCTGAATAGGCGATAAACCTGGACTAGAGACTTGTTGGTTAGTCAGGTCGTGGCCGACTCCCTCGCCAGGCTTCCGCTTGAAGGTTGCCGAGATACACGATGTGTACATGGTGGTAAGTGGGGAGAGCGTGTGTGAAGAAGTACACCTCTGCAGGGTTATCATTATCTATTCGAATAGCCAGATTCCTCGGATATGGAAACTTGGACCCCTTGCATAGTTCATAGACAAGTGAAAGTGGATACTCTAAAATACGCCAGATAAGCATGAGTGCTATGGATGGCCTTCTCGTAGGGAGACGAGAGCGGATCCATAGTGGTGTATTGATATGGTGAATATGTGGACTCGTGTGCGCCACCTCAAAAGAGTAACTTGCAGTCGTAGTTCAAGATAGCCACTGAGTCAAAGCTGGCTTGCTGCAGTCAAACTCCACCACCCCTTTGTTGATACCGATACATATGTAGTTAGTTCTGATGTAAGTCTTGCTGGGTACATTTGTACTCACGTTTGCTTATTTTATGTTTTTGCAGAGAGACTTCAGTCTCGCTAGTAGTTCCGTGTGGACTTCGACGTATAGCTTGATACCTCAGCTACGATATTGTGCCCTCAACAGGATCTTGTAGATAGTCAAATTTCTCACTCTTTTTCATTTGTAGATGTCTGTACTCAGACATGTCAAACTTCTGCGTGTGCTTTGACTTGTATGCTCTGAATGTTGGGTCATGAGACCCATGTTTGTAATATCTCGCTCCTCGGAGCCTAATGAATAAATACTTTGAGTCGTAGAGTTATGTTGTGATGCCATGTTGTATTTACACATATCGAGCATATTGTGTGTATGATTGAAATGCTTGGTATGTGTGGGATCTGACAATCTAGTTGTTCATCCTTGGTAGCCTCTCTTATGGGGAAATGTAGTCTTGTGCTTCCATGAGCCATAGTGGTCCGCTACAGCCCGGTTCACCGGAGTCCTGCTAGCCCAGCACTACTGCTCCGGAACACTTGACTGGCCGGCATGTGATTCACTTCGTTCCTGTGTCTGTCCCTTCGGGGAAATGTCACGCGGTGACATCCGGAGTCCTGCCTAGCCTGCTACAGCTTGGTTCACCGGAGTCCCCAGTGCTACAGCCCGGAATCGCACGCTACTGACTGACATGCTTGATGTTGAGTCATGTATGCATGTCCCCGTAAGTTAGTGCCACTTTGGGTTCACGACTAGTCATGTCGGCCCGGGTTCTCCGTCATATGGATGCTAGCGACACCATCATATACGTGAGCCAAAAGGCGCAAACAGTCCCGGGCCATGGTAAGGCGACACCCGTGGGAATACCGTGCGTGAGGCCGCAAAGTGATATGAGGTGTTACCGGCTAGATCGATGTGACTTGGAATCGGTGTCCTGACAAGTTCATATACACCGGCCGAGATTAATGCAAACACGACAGATTTTCATTACATTTCGAACTTTTATAGGACAAAAAAATAAAAGAAACCCGACCCTAAACCTATTCTACGACAGCGACCGACGTCCTCCATCTGTGATCTCCATGTACGGGGGCGGGGTTCAAGACCCGTGAAGTGAAGGGGCGGTCTCCGGCGAGGAAAAGTAGAACACGGGAGACGAACCGGCCAGTTGGCACACCATGCCCTGCCGCCTCCCATGCCCTACTCATCCTCGAACGAGTCCCCGACCTCGGCGATGCCGAACGTTGGACCGCGGCAAGTAGGATGCGTGGTTGACAGTGCTCCCATCGTCGGCCGCCAGCGTGGCCACCGCTTGTGCGGCGACTTGAGCGAGGGCGGCGACCTCTAGCTCCATCCTCGAAGACAAGCTCTCCCACAGAGCATTCGCGCTTGCGGTCATGGCGGATGTGGTTCCAGGTAGGAGGACGATGCGCTATGGTGTGGAGGTTAGCTGGGCGTTGCCGCTTTAAGTAGCGTATTCCGGTGAGGCCAAGCGTCCGAGTGCGTCATTAAGTCGCCGGAGTTGGTTCCGCGGGCACCGAGCCTCTTAATGACGACATACGAACGGACGGCATGAATGCGGGCAGCTGGCGCCAGCTGGGAACGCACCGCGCGATGGCACGAGGGACGAGGGTTTTGGTGTGCCAGGGTAGTCAGCTGCGGTCGTGGCAACGTTGGAGATGCCATTTTCTCACATGCGATCCCCGCATGTCATTGGAAAAGCAAGATGACCCGGCATGGTCTCAGGTCCAGAGGATGCAGTTGGCCGCGCTACACCACTCCGTGAATGCGTCGCGGTGCCCCGTGCATCCTCCACGAGCCAGGTGTTGGGGTGTGTTTGGATTGTGGCCAAAGTGCACCTTGCCAAAATTTTGGTCATGACCAAAAGATTGGTCTTTGTTTGGATGGTTGCCATTTTTTGGCATGCCAATGAACTCTAGCCAACTCTAGTTCATTTTTCTTGCCAATGTCGGCCAAATCATGGGCAACCAATACGTCAACCAAAATTTTGGTCATGACCCAAAGATTGGTCTTTGTTTGGACGGTTGCCATTTCTTTGGCATGCCAATGAACTCTAGCCAACTCAAGTTCATTTTTCTTGCCAATGTCGGCCAAATCATGGGCAACCAATACCTCAACCAAAATTTTGGCTACCCAAGGCTTTGATGGGGCAACCTTGGGCACAAACAAAACATACCATTGGTCGTGCCACAGCACTAACGCCACCCTCGGCAAACTGAAACCGACCGTGTCTAGCGACGATATGAGCGTGTCGCTCACCGCGGTCGCCGTGTCCAGAGGCGGTGCTGGAGCTGCGCCCCGTTGTTGGCCCCAACGACCCACATGAACGGTTGTCGGTGGGGAGGAGGTCGTGGGCCATCTCCTCCATTGGACTAGTCTATGCTACGTCGTCCCGACGGGTGTGCCCCACATGTCTGTTTCCCTGTTTTCCCGGCCATATTCGAGCATCGGTGCTCCGCGTTGCGCATTAGGCCTTTCACTATGTAGGCCAAGCGAGACAACTTATTGTTTATTTGAGTCGTTCATGTATAATCATGTGGCATTTGCTTATTTCTCATTCCTCTCCAACCCTCTTCTCCATCGATCATGTCGCCCTCCAGTCGAGTCCATCCTCCTGCATGCCTCATTTGAACATTCCGCCGAGTATCATTCACATGTACCCACCCTAGTCCTCTTTCAATAGATCTCTGGACCCCGAGATGAAATCGAGAGGGAATGAGTGGTGGCACGTGATACCTAAGGCGGATTCAAAATTTTGAACCGGTGATAATAGCATCCGCAAATCATATATAAAGGGTATTCAATGTTTGTTTTGTTTTTTGAACGTACAATATACTCCCTCCTATCCTTTCTAGTTTACATATAAGTTTTACGTGTAGTCAAAGTACATCTACTTTGATCAAAAAGGTATCAACATTCAACAACGCCAATCAATATTGTTAGATTCGTACGTACTCCTAGATTTGTACTCGAGATGGTTTCCAATTTGACTATTGACAAGATTAATAGTACATGAGATGTATAATGTGAAAATTATATCATTGGAAACTCCTTTCACATACGAATTTGACCGTATGCCTTGTGTAAGTTGCATGTCATATATTATTACTCTAACATTTGGTCAAAGTTAGCCTCGAAAAATGCATTAGACCATGTATGTTTTGTGTAAGTTGCATGTCATATATTATCACTCTAACATTTGTGTAAGTTACATGTCATATATTATTACTCTAACATTTGGTCAAAGTAGTATAGTGGAAGTGGATCCTTTGACGTAGGTATCGCTGCCTTACCCTCCCTTTCGGTCACTTACTGGCGGACCCCATGCTTGCTAGGCCCCGCATGTCAGTTACTCAATGGGTTCGGCCACGTCAGGGGATCCTCATGTGTAGTATACTCCCTCTGTTTTTATTTACTCCGCATAAAACGGAGGGAGTGGTGGTATAATAAATGACGCGGGCAGGGGAGGGGGAGGGACGTCGGTTTGCTCTCAACTGCGGTCCCACAAGCAAGCGAAAACGCAAGACGAAGCGCGTTCCATTCGGTGAGCGACATGGAGGGTCCAGCGTGCCGGGCTGCAACGCGAACGCGACAAGAGCGATGTACAGTCAAAACCGATTGACCGGTCGTCACCGGAACCACTGTTCACACCAGAACCTTCGCTGCTCGGCCTACGCCAGCCACTACCCTAAAACCACACCAAATCTCCAGCCCATTCCCCCACCTTTTGATCCCCTAGCCCGCATCAAGCGTCCCCTAGTTTGCCAGAAAGCCATGGTGCGCCGCAAGATCACTTACTACAAGATGCTGACGCCGGAGCGCCGCGCAGAAATCGCGGCGGCGGTCGGCGCCACAGACCTCCGTTCCCAAGCTCGCTTTGCGGCAGGCCAATCCCCGAGTTCTCTGGAGCCAAGCTATGAGGAGGAGGAAGCCGATCCAATGTTCATGGCGGAGGTCGCGGCGCAGAAGGCCCCCGATGTGTATGAGACGATGGACGTCGACTTCGTGCTGGCGTCCGAGTCCCATGGTGCAGGCGGACCAGCAGTTCAACATGGCGATACTAAAGGAGGACCGGGAGGCAGAGGCTCAACTCGACGCGGAGCACGCGCATGCCTCTGCCATCGAGGCTCTCCTGCAGGCGGAACCGGATGTCGTGGATGTGAACCGGGCGGCAGAGGCTCAACTTGAGGCGGAGCGTGCGGATGCCGCTGCCATCGAGGCCCTCCTGCAGGCGGAACCGGACGTCCTGAACTTGAACCGGGTGGCAGAGGCTCGACTTGACGCAGAACACGTGGATGCCGCTCTCATCGGCGCCCTCCTACAGGCGGAACCGGACGTCCTGGACTTGAACCGGGCGGCGGAGGCTCATCTCGACGCGGAGCGCGCGGAAGCCGCTGCCATTGGGGCCCTCCTGCAGGCGGAACCGGACGTCCACGACTTGAAGCGGGCTGTGCTCTCGTCCGTGTAGAGCGCCCGCACGCTCCGCTTGAACGAGTAGCTGGAGGCCGAGGACAACCACGGTGCAGAGACACACGTCAGCAGCGACGGCTAGTTCGCGCCGGCAGCGAAAGACGACGAGGTCATCTCTTTCCGCAAGCAGTGATAGTTTTTCTTTATGTTGTTGTTTTTATGGATCTTTTGCTGTGTAAAAACGTATATTTGTTATGCAAGTCGCCTGACTTGGGTCAGTCTACCATTTCAGGCGGTTGGATGAATATCTATGTCTCCTAACCATTCTTTCCTTCTTCCTCACCTCTTCTTCTTCCCCAACAGACCACCGCACGGGCCGTACGGATACTCCCCAACATGCGGTTGGATAAACATACTCTATCAACGAAAATTATGTGTCAGCGATAGGATGGCTGGGTTTGGTGTGTTCCCATGCGACAACGATACGTCTCCAATGTATCTATAATTTTTGATTGCTCCATGCTATATTATCTAATGTTTTGGACTATATTGGGCTTTATTTTCCACTTTTATATTATTTTTGGGACTAACCTATTAACCGGAGGCCCGGCCCAGAATTGTTGTTTTTCCCTATTTCAGTGTTTCGGATAAACAGAATATCAAACTGAGTCCAAACGGAATAAAATCTTCAGAAACGTGATTTTCTCACCGAACGTGATCCAGGAGACTTGGACCCTACTACAAGGGATCAAAGAGGTGGTCACGAGGGTGGGGGCGCACCCCCCCGCCTCGTGGGCCCCTCAGTGCTCCACCGACGTACTCCTTCCTCCTATATATACACACGTACCCCCCAAACGATCAGAACAGGGAGCCAAAACCCTAATTCCACCACCGCAACTTTCTGTATCCACGAGATCCCATCTTGGGGCCTGTTCCGGAGCTCCACCGGAAGAGGGCCATCATCACGGAGGGCTTCTACATCATCCTAGCCCCTCCGATGAAGTGTGAGTAGTTTACCTCAGACCTTCGGGTCCATAGTTAGTAGCTAGATGGCTTCTTCTCTCTCTTTGAATCTCAATACAAAGTTCTCCCCCTCTCTCATGGAGAACTATTCGATGTAATCTTCTTTTTGCGGTGTGTTTGTTGAGACCGATGAATTGTGGGTTTATGATCAAGTCTATCTATGAATAATATTTGAATCTTCTCTGAATTCTTTTATGCATGATTGGTTATCTTTGCAAGTCTCTTCGAATTATCCGTTTGGTTTGGCCAACTAGATTGGTAGTTCTTCCAATGGGAGAAGTGCTCAGCTTTGGGTTCGATCTTGCGGTGTCCTTACCCAGTGACAGAAGGGGCAGCAAGGCACGTATTGTATCGTTGCCATCGAGGATAACAAGATGGGGTTTATTTCATATTGCATGAATTTATCTCTCTACATCATGTCATCTTGCTTAAAGCGTTACTCTGTTTTTTAACTTAATACTCTAGATGCATGCTGGATAGCGGTCGATGAGTGGAGTAATAGTAGTAGATGCAGAATCGTTTTGATCTACTTGTCACGGACGTGATGCCTATATACATGATCATGCCTAGATATTCTCATAATTATGCACAATTCTATCAATTGCTCAACAGTAATTTGTTCACCCACCGTAGAATACTTATGCTCTTGAGAGAAGCCACTAGTGAAACCTATGGCCCCCGGGTCTATTCTCATAATATCAATCTCCATCACTTTTATATTGCTTTGCTATTTACTTTGCTTTTACTTTTTACTTTGCATCTTTATATCAAAAAATACCAAAAATATTCTATCTATCAGATCTCACTCTCGTAAGTGACCGTGAAGGGCTTGACAACCCCTAATCGCGTTGGTTGCGAGTAGCTATCTCTTTGTGCAGGTACGAGGGACTTGAGCGTGGGCTCCTACTGGATTGATACCTTGGATCTCAAAAACTGAGGGAAATACTTACGCTACTCTGTTGCATCATCCCTTCCTCTTCGGGGAAACCAACGCGAGCTCAAGACGTAGCAAGAAGGATTTCTGGCGCCGTTGCCGGGGAGTCTACGCAAAAAGTCATATACCAAGTACCCATCACAATCCCTATCTCTCGTATTACATTATTTGCCATTTGCCTCTCGTTTTCCTCTCCCCCCAATTCACCCTTTCCATTTTATTCACCCTCTCTCTCTCTATCCTCCCTCTCTATTTGCCTCTTTTTGCCCGTTTCTTGTTTGCTCGTATGGTTGGAATAGTTGTTTATTTATTACTAAACAGAGAACTTAAGATCTATGGATCCTCATCCGCTTTCCAATCTTTTTAAGGGATCCAATTATGATGAACCAATTCCTAGTGATTTGGATGCACTAGATTATCTTTATAAGCTTTTGCCTGAAATCCGTAAATCTGAAAATCGGTGATGAAGTGCTTTATGAAGTGACTCATGATAGATCTTTGAATAAAAAGCATGATTGCAATGATTTTATTATAAATTCTCTTGATGTCAATTGTGCTAATAATATGTAAAACCCTAAGCTTGGGGATGCTAGTTTTGCTATGTCTACTACTTGTTGTAATCATCATGATTGGGGTGATTCTTCTTATGTAATTGAAAATTTATTTAAACCCCATGATGAATATGAGATTGATAATAGTGTTTGCAATATTATTGAAAGTGAGTTTGGAGAAGTCATGACTTTAGTTAATGTTAATCCCACTATTTTGGAAGAGTGTAAACTTTGCATGTATGTGGATCGTGTTGAAAATATTTTGTGTGATAGCTATTTTGTTGAATTTTCTTATGATCCCTCATGCAACTATTATGAGAGAGGAAATATGGTGGTAGAAATTTTCATGTTACTAAATTACCTCTCGTTGTGTTGAGATTTCTATTGTTTCTTTCCGCTTCCTTGCATATGCTAGTTTTTGCTTGCCTTGACAATTTGTTTGCCTATAAAATTCCTATGCATAGGAAGTATGTTAGACTTATATGTGTTTGTCACATGTTGCTCTCTTTGTGCTTCAATTTTTGTCTTTCATGTGAGCATCATTAAAATTAGCAATGCCTAGCTTTAAGGATTTAAAGAAAAGCGCTTGTTGGGAGACAACCCAATATTTATCTTCCTGTTATTCAATAAATAAATTATTTAGCCTCTGTTTTGGTTGTGTTTTTTGTTTTATTTAGTGTTTGTGCCAAGTAGAACCATTGGGAAGACTTGGGGAAAGTCTTGTTGAACTTGCTGTAAAAAACATAAACTTTAGCGCTCACGAGAACTGCTGTCATTTTTACTTGAAGAGTGCTATTTAGTTAATTATTTTTGCAGATGATTAATAGATAAATTCCTCACGTCCAGAAATTTATTTTAGAATTTTTGGGGTTCCAGATCTTGCGCTAGCTACAGATTACTACAGCCTGTTCTGTTTTTGACAGATTCTGTTTTTCGTGTGTTGTTTGCTTATTTTGATGAATCTATGGCTAGTAAAATAGTTTATAATCCATAGAGAAGTTGGAATACAGTAGGTTTAACACCAATATAAATAAAGAATGAGTTCATTACAGTACCTTGAAGTGGTCTTTTGTTTTCTTTCGCTAACGGAGCTCATGAGTTTTCTATTTTGAGTTTTGTGTTGTGAAGTTTTCAAGTTTTGGGTGAATTCTTTTGATGGATCATGGAACAAGGAGGGGAAAGAGCCTAAGCTTGGGGATGCCCATGGCACCCCCAATATAATCCAAGGACACCAAAAACCAAAGCTTGGGGATGCCCCCGAAAGGCATCCCCTCTTTCGTCCACTTCCATTGGTAATTTACTTGGAGCTATATTTTTATTCACCAACATGATATGTGTTTCGCTCAAAGCGTCTTGTATTATTTGTGTCTTTGTTTGTTAGTATGCCACAATCATACTTGCTGTACACACCTTTTGAGAGAGCCATACATGAATTAAAATTTGATAAAATACTCTATGTGCTTCACTTATATCTTTTGAGCTAGTTAATTTTGCTCTATGTGCTTCACTTAGATCTTTTAGAGCAAGGTGGTGGATATGTTTTAAAGAAACTATTGATCTCTCATGCTTCACTTAAATTAATTTGGGAGTCTCTTAATAGCATGGTAATTTTCCTAATAATAATATGCTTGGTATTCAAGATTTGTGAAACTTTCTTTTGAGTGTGTTGAATACTAAGAAAAGATTGAAGCATGATAATTGTTTTGAGATATGGAGGTGATAATATTAAAGTCATGCTAGTTGAGTAGTTTTGAATTTAAAGAATACTTGTGTTGAAGTTTGTGATTCCTGTAGCATGCACGTATGGTGAACCGTTATGTGATGAAGTCTGAGCATGATTTATTTATTGATTGTCTTCCTTATGAGTGGCGGTCGGGGACGAGCAATGGTCTTTTCTTACCAATCTATCCCCCTAGGAGCATGTGGGTAATACTTTTCTTTGATAACTTCTAAATTTTTGCAATAAGTACATGGGTTCTTTATGACTAATGTTGAGTCCATGGATTATACGCACTCTCACCCTTCCACCCTTGCTAGCCTCTCTAATACCGCGCAACTTTCGCCGGTATCATACACCTACCATATACCTTCCTCAAAACAGCCACCATACCTACCTATTATGGCATTTCCATAGCCATTCCGAGATATATTGCCATGCAACTTTCCACCATCTAGTTCATCATGACATATCCATCATTGTCATATTGCTTAGCATGATCATGTAGTTGACATAGTATTTGTGGCAAAGCCACCGTTCATAATTCTTTCATACTTGTCACTCGTGATTCATTGCATATCCCGGTACACCGCCGGAGGCATTCATATAGAGTCATACTTTGTTTTAGTATCGAGTTGTAATCATTGAGTTGTAAATAAATAGAAGTGTGATGATCATCATTCAATAGAGCATTGTCCCAAAAAAATAGAAAGGCCAAAGAAAAAAAAGAAGGCCCAAAAAAATAAAAAAAATAAAAAGGGGCAATGCTACTATCCTTTTTTTCCACACTTGTGCTTCAAAGTAGCACCATGATATACCAAGTCTCATATATTGTGCTTCAAAGTAGCACCATGTTCTTCATATAGAGAGTCTCATATGTTGTCACTTTCATATACTAGTGGGAATTTTACGTTACAGAACTTGGCTTGTATATTCCAATGATGGGCTTCCTCAAATTGCCCTAGGTCTTCGTGAGCAAGGAAGTTGGATGCACACCCACTAGTTCCTTTTGTTGAGCTTTCATACATTTATAGCTCTAGTGCATCCGTTGCATGGCAATCCCTACTCACTCACATTGATATCTATTGATGGGCATCTCCATAACCCGTTTATACGCCTAGTTGATGTGAGACTATCTTCTCCTTTTTGTCTTCTCCACAACCACCATTCTATTCCACCTATAGTGCTATATCCATGGCTCATGCTCATGTATTGCGTGAAGATTGAAAAAGTTTTGAAAAAGTTAGAGTATGAAACAATTGCTTGGCTTGTCATCGGGGTTATGCATGATTTAAATACTTTGTGTGGGAAGATGGAGCATAGCCAGACTATATGATTTTGTAGGGATAACTTTCTTTGTCCATGTTATTTTGAGAAGACATAATTGCTTTGTTAGTATGCTTGAAGTATTATTATTTTCTATGTCAACATAAACTTTTGTCTTGAATCTTTCTAATCTGAATATTCATACCACAATTAAGAAGATTTACATTGAAATTATGCCAAGTAGCACTCCGCATCAAAAATTCTCTTTTTATCATTTACCTACTCGAGGACGAGCAGGAATTAAGCTTGGGGATGCCTGATACGTTTCCAATGTATCTATAATTTTTGATTGCTCCATGCTATATTATCTACTATTTTGGACTATATTGGGCTTTATTTTCCACTTTTATATTATTTTTGGGACTAACCTATTAACCGGAGGCCCAACCCAGAATTGCTGTTTTTTTGCCTATTTCAGTGTTACGGATAAACAGAATATCAAACGGAGTCCAAACGGAATAAAATCTTCGGAAACGTGATTTTCTCACCGAACGTGATCCAGGAGACTTGGACCCTACTGCAAGGGATCAAAGAGGTGGTCACGAGGGTGGGGGTACGCCCCCCCTAGGGCGCGCGCCCTGCCTCATGGGCCCCTCGGTGCTCCACCGATGTACTCCTTCCTCCTATATATACACACGTACCCCCAAACGATCAGAACAGGGAGCCAAAACCCTAATTTCACCGCCGCAACTTTCTGTATCCACAAGATCCCATCTTGGGGCCTGTTTCGGAGCTCCGCCGGAAGAGGGCCGTCATCACGAAGGGCTTCTACATCATCCTAGCCCCTCCGATGAAGTGTGAGTAGTTTACCTCAGACCTTCGGGTCCATAGTTAGTAGCTAGATCGCTTCTTCTCTCTCTTTGAATCTCAATACAAACTTCTCCCCCTCTCTCGTGGAGATCTATTCGATGTAATCTTCTTTTTGCGGTGTGTTTGTTGAGACCGATGAATTGTGGGTTTATGATCAAGTCTATCTATGAATAATATTTGAATCTTCTCTGAATTCTTTTATGCATGATTGGTTATCTTTGCAAGTCTCTTCGAATTAACCGTTTGGTTTGGCCAACTAGATTGGTAGTTCTTGCCATGGGAGAAGTGCTTAGCTTTGGGTTCGATCTTGCGGTGTCCTTACCCAGTGACAGAAGGGGCAGCAAGGCACGTATTGTATCGTTGCCATCGAGGATAACAAGATGGGGTTTATTTCATATTGCATGAATTTATCTCTCTACGTCATGTCATCTTGCTTAAAGCGTTACTCTGTTTTTTAACTTAATACTCTAGATGCATGCTGGATAGCGGTCGATGAGTGGAGTTATAGTAGTAGATGCAGAATCGTTTCGATCTACTTGTCACGGACGCGATGCCTATATACATGATCATGCCTAGATATTCTCATAATTATGCACAATTCTATCAATTGCTCAATAGTAATTTGTTCACCCACCGTAGAATACGTATGCTCTTGAGAGTAGCCACTAGTGAAACCTATGGCCCCCGGGTCTATTCTCATAATATCAATCTCCATCACTTTTATATTGCTTTGCTATTTACTTTTCTTTTACTTTTTACTTTGCATCTTTATATCAAAAAAATACCAAAAATATTCTATCTATCAGATCTCACTCTCGTAAGTGATCGTGAAGGGCTTGACAACCCCTAATCACGTTGGTTGCGAGTAGCTATCTCTTTGTGCAGGTACGAGGGACTTGAGCGTGGGCTCCTACTGGATTGATACCTTGGTTCTCAAAAACTGAGGGAAATACTTATGCTACTCTGCTGCATCATCCCTTCCTCTTCCGGGAAAACCAACGCAAGATCAAGACGTAGCAGACAACATGTGTCAGTGAGGGTGCGTTCCCTTGGTTGGGTTTGCGGCGTGCAGGAGCGACCGTGTGAGGGTGCGGTGCGACCGCGGCGTGCAGGAGCGACCGTGTGAGGGTGCGGTGCGACCGCGATAGCCGTGCGCAAGTGTACCTCCTTCTCATTTTGAAAACTTTAGGCAAGCTTGGAAAAAATGTGTGGCGAAGTTTGGCAATGCAAGGCCTAGACCCAAACCGGATAAGTACGTACGTACTAGGAGTACTAGTGTTAATTGATACAAATCCTCGTTTCACGTGTCAATTAATGCGTATTTTTTCTCCAAAGACCAAAGAGCTAACCATCTCACTCCTCATTGCTTGATTAATGCAGGGCCATGCAAACCAACCTTCTCACTTCCGCATGCATGCAGGGGATATTAATGTCCTTGGTTGCTAACCCCATCAATTTTGCCTCGATTAGTGTTAGTGGCCCTTTGCAAATTGTAATTTTGATATACTGGCCTTGTGTACAAAAAATGGAGGTACTAGTAACTATATTTGACTTCCTTCCCCATTGTGGTGACGTCGACAATATTTTTGTTAGTGGTTTGGCGAAGTGCATTCGACGGAGAACACCATTGAGGGAGACCACAGTAAGTCGTTCGCAAGTGCCGCCTGCAAGCCGAGACAACCGCCTTATTTGCATCTAGGAAGTCCTTTACTAGTACTACTATAACTAATGCGGTGAGATGGCTTCTCGAAGAAGACGATGGAGAAGCAGAATTAGCGAAGAGTGAAATGATGCTTGTTTCATCCGTGCTTTTGTGATTTGACGCCTCACTGCTTTGTGATTTGTGATAGAAGGGACAGGGGAGTAGACTCTGTGCTCTATACTGTACTACATGCGTCCAAGCATGGGAGAAACACGAGAGATGTTGCATTTTTTCTATTCCTTCAATCAATCAATCAGGGAGCTTCGGTTCCATCTTTTTGGCTTTGGCAACACCGTCCACAATGGTTCCTGTCAGTGTCAAAACCGGCGGATCTCGGGTAGGGGGTCCCGAACTATGCGTCTAAGGCGGATGGTAACATGAGGCAGGGAACACGATGTTTTAACCAGGTTCGGGACCTCTTGATGGAGGTAAAACCCTACGTCCTACTTGATTAATATTGATGATATGGGTAGTACAAGAGTAGATCTACCACGAGATCAGAGAGGCTAAACCCTAGAAGCTAGCCTATGGTATGATTTTATGTTGTAGTTGTTGTGTCCTACGGACTAAAACCCTTCGGTTTATATAGACACCGGAGAGGTTTAGGGTAACACAAGGTCGGTTAGAAAGGAGGAGATACACATATCCGTATTGCCTAGCTTGCCTTCCACGCCAAGTAGAGTCCCATACGGACACGAGACGAAATCTTCAATCTTGTATCTTCATAGTCCAACAGTCCGGCCAAAGGATATAGTCCAGCTGTCCGGAGACCCCCTAATCCAGGACTCCCTCAGTAGCCCCCAAACCAGGCTTCAATGACGATGAGTCCGGCGTGCAGTGTTGTCTTCGGCATTGCAAGGCGGGTTCTTCTCCAACTTTCAAGTGTTCGTAAGCAGTGTCCGGCTCCATAAATGTTGAACCTCTTGGCTTCTGTGCCCAATAAGGGCTATCTCCCACGCGTCGAATACGATGCGCCAGGGCATTTTTATATTCGCCCCCCCCCCTAGCTAGATAAATAAATTGTCTATTAAAGGGATGGGGATTCTTAGATCCAATCCATATCATCCTCCCCCAGCGAGAATTCATCAGAGCGTGCTTCGGAAAGATCCATTCCAGCATGGCCGACCTCCGCAGCTCCTCCTCCCGCCCCCGTAGCCCTAAGCTCGGTGATTGGGAGAGGTGTTCAGTCCCACACAGTCGATTAGTCAAGCTGCAGACTAAGGGATTTCTCCCTCCGGCGTACATGGTGCCCGTTCAAGCCGGGCTCGCCACCTACAATGGCGGGGAGCAAGCGGAGAACTTTCCTTGTCCCTCCATGGGGGAACGGGTTTGCCTTGTCCCTTACTTACTAAGGGGACTAGGATTTCCAATTCATCCATTCCTTCACGGGCTCCTGGAGTTCTACGGCCTCCAACTACACAATCTCACCCCTGCCTCCATCCTACACATCGCCAGCTATGTTGCTCTCTGCGAGTTGTTCCTGGGCTGCGAGGCTCACTTCGAGCTGTGGAAAAGGCTATTCTGCCTTGTCCCTCGCACACAGAGGGAATCACTTTATCAAGTGGGCGGAGCCGAAATATGGCGCATCGCCAATACCGGATACCTGTCCAGTACCCCGAAGAAGCCGTCTGAAGACTGGCCTTCAGAATGGTTTTATATGGAGGACGTCCCCCTTCTGGACCCTGTTCGGCGGGGTCTACTCGAGTTCAACAATGCTCCTCTGAAGAAGCGCCGAAGTTGGTGCCTGTCGGTGTCAAAACCGGCGGATCTCGGGTAGGGGGTCCCGAACTGTGCGTCTAGGCGGATGGTAACAGGAGACAAGGGGCATGATGTTTTTACCCAGGTTCGGGCCCTCTCGATGGAGGTAAAACCCTACTCCTGCTTGATTAATATTGATGATATGGGTAGTACAAGAGTAGATCTACAACGAGATCAAGGAGGCTAAACCCTAGAAGCTAGCCTATGGTATGATTGTTGTTCGTCCTACGGACTAAAACCCTCCAGTTTATATAGACACTGGAGAGGGCTAGGGTTACACAGAGTTGGTTACAATGGTAGGAGATCTACATATCCGTATCGCCAAGGTTGCCTTCCACGCCAAGGAAAGTCCCTTCCGGACACCCCCTAATCCAGGACTCCCTCAGTAGCCCCTGAACCAGGCTTCAATGACGACGAGTCCGGCGCGCAGATTGTCTTCGGCATTGCAAGGCGGGTTCCTCCTCCAAGTACTTCATAGAAGATTTTGAACACAAAGGTAGTGTCCGGTTCTGCAAAATAAGTTTCCACATATTGCCATAGAGAGAATAATATTTACACAAATCTAATCTGCTGACGTATTCCGTAGCGTGACATCACACCACGGCCAAGTCTTTATTCGGATCGTTTTACTGTCCCACCTCAGCGCGTTTAGCGAGGCAGTTTCCTTGGCACGTCTTGTCAAAGCAAAGATCGTGTCCCCTTATTCCGGGATTCTCATCAATACGGCGTGGGTAACCCAACCGCGCCATTGATTACGGCGCTGGGGAGATAAGCGAGTTTTACCAGGCTGGTGGGTACGCATAGTCGCGTCCGCCCATATAAGGGGATAAGGATCCACCTTTTCATCCACGCCTTCTTCCTCCTTTGCCTATCCATTTCCGCGCACTCAAGCTCCAGCGCCCAAGTCCGCACACCCCACCTCAACCTTCTCCAGGCTTGTCCGGAGCGGGAGGCAAGTGGATGGTCTCCTCCGTCACTGAGGGACACATCAAAAAACTGAGGAAGGCCAGATACTTGTCTAACGACATTGCGCACCGGCTTCCCGAAGAGGGGCAGCTCATCCCCACCCCTAGGCCCCATGAGAGGGTGGTGTTCCTCCCCCATTTCCTCCGCGGACTGGGCTTCCCTCTCCACCCATTTGTCCGAGGGCTCATGTTCTACTATGGCCTGGATTTCCACGATCTGGCCCCGAACTTTGTCCTCAACATCTCGGCGTTTATCATCATGTGCGAGGCTTTCCTCTGCATCCTCCCCATTTCGGCCTATGGCTCAAGACTTTCAATGTCAAGCCGAAGGTGGTGCGCGGCACCCAGGCGGAGTGCGGAGGCACCATGGTGGGCAAGATGCCCAACGTCCTATGGCTCGAGGGCTCCTTCGTGGAGACCCTAAAGGGGTGGCAATCGGGGTGGTTTTACATCACCGAGTCGCGCGACCCTGAATGGGTCGCAGCCCCCGAGTTCCGATCTGGACCCCCTACACGGCTCACCTCCTGGAAAGAGACGACCCTGTCATGGGGTAAAAAAGGAGAGCTGAACGGACTCCAAACATGCGTCCAAACCCTGGTGGACAAGAAGCTCAAACTTGTCAACGTAGTCCAGGTTATGCTCATCCGCCGGATCCTCCCGTGTCAACAACGGGCTTTCAACCTATGGGAGTTCGACCCGGCGCAGCACCGAACTCTGAGCAGGCTCTTCGACACGACGTACGAAGATGCCTGGAAGGTGCTTTTCAAGGGCGCCGAGGCCCCCGCATCCGCTACCGAGGATCGCGGATTCAGCATGCAGCGTCACGCTAGTGCGGTAAGCTGTTTTTACCTTTTACAGGGTATTAGTTTTTCATAGTTTGACTCCATGCGGGATCTAAGCTCCCTTCCCTTTGACAGGATTGGCAGGAGACGTTCGGACAGATCAACTGTCCGGCTCCTTTGCCCGAAGGCCCAGCGGACGCTCGCTTGGCGAAGCTGCTGGTTCCGGCACCCTATGTGGTGTCGGAGAAGAAGGCCAAGAAGAAGGCCACGGGGACTCGAAAGAGTGCCCGGCGCCTGGAGGTGTCGGATTTATCATCCGACGACTCCAAGACGCACTCCTCCCATGAAGACGAGGAGGAGGAAGAAGAGACCTCTCCCCCTCCAGCGGGGGGAGGGAAGAAAAGGAAGGCGGCCCCAACTGGGGAGGCCGAAGGGTCCAAGAAGGGGAAGACCCTTCCTCCGGACTACTCCACCAACACCGACGATGGCGAAGAGGAGTGGCTGCACAGGGCTAAGCCCCTGGCGAGATCGTAAGTATTCGGACACCAGAGCAATTCATAGTGTTCCTTTCTTGCACAGCTCCTCCTTACGCCGAATATGACTATGCAGTCCGCCCAAGGCCGGGCTCGACGAGTCGTCGAGTGGCTCCCTCGATTCGTCGGGCGTGAATTCACTTCCGCCCGCTACCTCCCCCCACCCTACGGACGACGCCGAGGTGTTGTCCCAACAGGTTCCAAGCCAGGAGGAGGTGGTCCCAGAGGCGCCGCAAGGCGACCTCCCAGACTCCAGGCGCAAAGGGGATAAAACCCCCAAGGGCTCCGAGTCTGGCCTTGAGCCGGACACCGCGCCGGAACCTTCAACGGTTCCGGACTCCGGTAGGCAGCCTCCTTCCAAGAGGAGCAAGCCTACCGAGCTGGTGACCTCCGTCCAACCGGAGGCACCGGACAATTTGCTGGAGGTGCTTAACGGCGCCTCCATCGACGAGGAGCACCGCACTATTATGAGTGCGGTGATCCAGAAGGTTCAGTCCGCCAAGAGCGGACTGACTGAAGCCTGTGCCAGCCTTCTAACAGGCTTTGAGGTAAGTAAAGAATATGTAAAAATATTACCGCATAGACAGTAGCCCCTGATGCTCTGTTCGGCGTTCGGAAAGAAAAGCCGAATAGAGGATCTAATAACATTCGCAGGAGTCTAACATAATCAAGTCAATATGCTTATGCAGGCTTCGCTGCTGGCCTCCGCCACACTGACTATGGAGGTGGATACGCTGAAGCAAATCCTCGCGCGGTCTGAGAACGAGCTCGGCCATGCCAAGAGGAAACTTGAGGACAAGGAAGGTAAGTAATACTTGGCGCAAGTATATAGAGAAGATGTGGTTGCAAAAAATGACAGGATCAACGTGCTATTATAGGGGCCACGACCGAGGTGGCAACCCTTAAGAAAGCGTTGTCCGAGGCCGAAAACAGAGCGGCTGCGGAGCGCACAGAGAGAGGGAAGCAGGAGGCGCGGGTGGAAGAGGTGCAAAAAGAGCTCCAGGCTCTCGTGAAAAAACACGAGTTTGGAGCTTGACTCAAAGACGCAAGCGTCCGAGCTTGCGGCAGCCCTCGAAAGCGCGAAGTCTGCCAAGGCCGAATCCTAGAAAGCCCTCCAAGAAATTGAAGCGATGAAGAAGATAGCGGCGGGTATGAGATCAGGGACATGACGAGGAGTCTCGAAATGGTCAAGACATAGAGATCGATATATTGGACGACTATATTCGGACATCGGAAAGGTTCCGAGTGATTCGGGTATTTATTGGAGTGCTAGAGAGTTACGGGAATTCGCCGGGGAGTATATGGACCTTATTGGGCTTTAGGAGAATGAGAGAGAGGCAAGCCGCCCCCCCCCCCCAAGGCCTAGTCCGAATTGGACTAGGGGGAGGGGTTGCGCCCCCTCCTTCCTTCTCTTCTCCCTTCCCCTTCCTTCCCTCCTACTCCTACTACTTGGAAGGGGGGAATCCTACTCCCGGTGGGAGTAGGACTCCCCAGGGCGCGCCATAGTAGACGGCCGTCCCTCCCCCTCCTCCACTCCTTTATATAGAGGGAAGGGGGCACCCCATAGACACAACAATTGATCATTGATCTCTTAGCCGTGTGCGGTGCCCCCCTCCACCATATTCCACCTCGGTAATATCGTAGAGGTTCTTAGGCGAAGCCCTGCATCGGTAGCATCATCAACATTGTCATCACGCCGTCGTGCTGACGGAACTCTCCCGCAAAGCTCTACTGGATCGGAGTTCGTGGGACGTCATCGAGCTGAATGTGTGCTGAACTCGGAGGTGTCGTACGTTCGGTACATGGATCGGTCGAATCGTGAAGACGTACAACTACATCAATCACGTTGTCATAACGCTTCCGCTTTCGGTCTACGAGGGTACGTGGACACACTCTCCCCTCTCGTTTCTATGAATCACCATGATTTTGCGTGTGCGTAGGAATTTTTTTGAAATTACTACGTTACCCAACAAATCAAGTGCGGAGCTAGATGGCAGATTTTTACCTCCCCTCATAGTTGAGGGATAAATCTTGATTTTTTCGTCTTTCAAGTTCCTCATAGTGATCAGTAGATATAAATCCCGAGTGACTCAAAGAATAGAGCTATGCTCTCCGGCAACAGCGCCAGAAAATAGTCTTGATAACCCACAAGTATAGGGGATCGCAACAGTTTTCGAGGGTAGAGTATTCAACCCAAATTTATTGATTCAACACAAGGGGAGCCAAAGAATATTCTCAAGTATTAGCAGCTGCATTGTCAATTCAACCACACCTGGAAGACTTAATATCTGCAGCAAAGTATTTAGTAGCAAAGTAGTATGAAAGTAATGGTAACGGTGGCAAAAGTAATAGGAGCAGCTTTGTAGTAATTGTAATAGTGGCAACGGAAAAGTAACTAACCAAAGATCAATATGTGAAAAGCTCATAAGCAATGGATCAGTGATGGATAATTATGTCAGATGCGATTCCTCATGTAACAGTTATAACAAAGGGTGACACATAACTAGCTCCAGTTCATCAATGTAATGTAGGCATGTATGCTGAATATAGTCATACGTGCTTATGAAAAAGGACTTGCATGACATCTTTTGTCCTACCCTCCCTTGGCAGCGGGGTCCTATTGGAAATTAAGGGATATTAAGGCCTCCATTTAATAGAGTACCGGACCAAAGCATTGATACGTCTCCGTCGTATCTATAATTTTTTATTGTTCCATGACAATATTCTACAACTTCCATATACTTTTGGTAACTTTTTATACTATTTTTGGGAACTAACATATTGATCCAGTGCCCAGTGCCAGTTCCTGCTTGTTGCATGTTTTTGTTTCGCAGAATATCCATATCAAAAGGAGTCCAAATGGGATAAAAATGGACGGAGATTATTTTTCGAATATTCGGAGAATATGGGAAGGAAAATCCACGCAAGACGGTGCCCGAGGGAGGCACGAGGTAGGGGGCGCGCCCCACCCCCCTGGGCGCGCCCCTGACCCTCGTGGTCCCCCTGTCAGGCGGTTGATGCCCTTCTTCGGCCGCAAGAAACCTAATTTTTAGTAAAAAAAAATCACGGCGAAGGTTTCAGTCCAATCCGAGTTATGGATCTCCATATATATACGAAACGGTGAAAGGGCAGCAGAAGAGAACGCGGAAACGGAGAGAGACAGAGAGACAGATCCAATCTCGGAGGGGCTCACGCACCTCCCATGCCATGGAGGCCAAGGACCAGAGGGGAAACCCTTCTTCCACCAAGGGAGGAGGTCAAGGAAGAAGAGGAAGAAGGGGCCTCTCTCCCCCTCTCCTCCGGTGGCGCCGGAACGCTGCCGTGGCCACCATCATCATCACCGCGATCTTCACCAACACCTCCGCCATCTTCACCAACATCTCCCTCACCTTCCCCCCTCTATCTACATTGGTCCACTCTCCCGCAACCCGTTGTACCCTCTACTTAAACATGATGCTGTATGGTTCATATTATTATCCAATGATGTGTTGCCATCCTATGATGTCTGAGTAGATTTTCGTTGTCCTATCGGTGGTTGATGAATTGCTATGATTGATTTAATTTGCTTGTGGTTATGTTGCTGTCCTTTGGTGCCCATCATATGAGCGCGTGCGTGGATCACACCAAAGGGTTAGTTGTATGTTGATAGGACTATGTATTGGAGGGCGAGAGTGACAGAAGCTTCAACCTAGCATAGAAATTGATGCATACGGGATTGAAGGGGGACCAATATATCTTAATGCTATGGTTGGGTTTTACCTTAATGAACGTTAGTAGTTGTGGATGCTTGCTAATAGTTCCAATCATAAGTGCATAGAATTCCAAGTCAGGGATGACATGCTAGTAGTGGCCTCTCCCACATGAAACTTGTTGTTGGTCTAGTAAAGTAGTTAATTGCTTAGGGACAATTTCACAACTCCTACCACCACTTTTCCACACTCGCTATATTTACTTTATTGTGTCTTTATCTAAACAGCCCCTAGTTTTTATTCTCGTGCTCTTTATTATCTTGCAAACCTATCCAAAAACACCTACAAAGTACTTCTAGTTTTATACTTGTTCTAGGTAAAGTAAACGTTAAGCGTGCATAGAGTTGTATCGGTGGTCAATAGAACTTGAGGGAATATTTCTTCAACCTTTAGCTCCTCGTTGGGTTCGACACTCTTACTTATCGAAAACTATTGCGATCCCCTATACTTGTGGGTTATCAAGACCTTTTTCTGCGCCGTTGCCGGGGAGCAATAGCTTGGGGTGAATATTCTCGTGTGTGCTGGTTTGCTTTATCACTAAGTAATTTTTATTTGCTGTTCTAAGTTGTTCTCTATCTTTACTTATGGATATGGAACACGAAATACCAAAAATTTAGGTGTACTTGCCGCTCATGGAGATGGGGAACCTCCTAAAAGCCTCGATGCTCATTATGTGATAGATATTATGTACTACTTTGATAATACTGAGAAAACCCCATTCAACTTTGTAATGGGAGTAACGTTGGATCAACGTGAATACTTTAGGGATTATTGCTTGACACAAAAAGGGAAACTATTATGGGATCAAATTTATATGTTGAAGTGGTATGCTAGGCAACTATGCTTGAGATATGATTATACTTGTTGCTCTAGGATGAAGGCTCCACACCTTCCCTTTTCATGCAAATTTAATGATAATAAAACCTTATCTTCTTATGCTAATGGTATATATGATTACTATGATGTGGAACAAATTTGTTGCTTTTATGGGTGCCTATGAAATTGAATCTATGTTTAAAGAGTTTGAAGATTTTGATGATTCGGTTTATAGACCTGAAATTTAGCTATCCTTAAATATTGTTATGAGAATTATGAATACAATTATGATATTGATGCATTTATTGAGAAAGTCTCCGCTGTCCAAGAAGAGACTAATATTTTGCAGGAATCTATGAAGAAGAAGTTGATGAAACTGTGAGCTCATTGGATGAAAAAGATGAGGAGGAGAGCGAAGAACAAAAGGAGGAAGAGCGGATTGATCACCCTTGCCCACCTTCTAATGATAGTAACTCTTCAACTCATACATTGTTTAATTTCCCTTCGTGCTTACCGAAGGATCATTGCTATGATGACTGTTGTTATCCCTTTGATTCTTTTGAAATATCCCTTTTTGATGATGCTTGCTATGCTTGTGGCCAAGATGCCGATATGAATTATGCTTATGGAGATGAACTTGCTATAGTTCCTTATGTTAAACGTGAAATTGTTGCTATTGCACCCACGCGTGATAGTCCTATTATCTTTCTGAATTCTCCCAACTACACTATATCGGAGAAGTTTGTGCTTATTAAGGATTATATTGATGGGTTGCATTTTACTACCACACAAGATGATTTTGATAGATATAATATGCATGTGCTTGCTGCTCCTACTTGCAATTATTATGAGAGAGGAACTATATCTCCACCTCTCTATGTTTCCAATATGATAGAATTGCAAGAAACTGCTTATACTATGCATTGGCCTTTACTTTGCGTGCATGAATTGTTCTTTTATGACATGCCGATGCATAGGAAGAGAGTTAGAATTCGTTGTTGCATGATATATGTTACTTTGTGCTCACTACTAAATTACAAATCATTGTTAATTAAAATTGGCTTTGATATACCTTGGGATCCGGGTGGATCCATTACTTGAGCACTATATGCCTAGCTTAATGGCTTTAAAGAAAGAGCTGCCAGGGAGACAACCCGGAAGTTTTAGAGAGTCATTTATTTCTGTTGAGTGCTTTTATATAGTTTAAAAACAAAAAATAAAGAGGGGGACCCAAAACTTTTCAAAAAGAAAAGTGAAAGTGAGAGAGACGAGCATTGTGAAAGTGGGGGACGTCCTTGAACTTTGTTCATGCCCATGGGAACTTTGTGAATCTTAATTACAGAAACTTTTCAACAAAAATAATTATCCCCTTGTACAATTCCATTGTATTATAAAAATAATGTGCCAAGGTTTGCCATTAGGATGTTTACAATGCTTGTTGATTAGTATGGTGCAGGACAGAAACTTTGGCTGTAGTGCGTGGTTTTACATTTTTTACTGGAACGTCAAACGGTTCTGATTCTTTTTGAACTGTCTTTGTCGGTGTCAAAACCAGCGGATCTCGGGTAGGGGGTCCTGAACTGTGCGTCTAAGGCGGATGGTAACAGGAGGCAGGGGACACGATGTTTTACCCAGGTTCGGGCCCTCTTGATGGAGGTAAAACCCTACGTCCTGCTTGATTTATTCTTGATGATATGGGTATTACAAGAGTTGATCTACCAAGAGATTGGAGAGGCTAAACCCTAGAAGCTAGCCTATGGTATGATTGTCTGTTGTTCTACGGACTAAAACCCTCCGGTTTATATAGAGACCGGAAAGGGCTAGGGTTACACAAGGTCGGTTACAAAGGAGGAGATATACATATCCGTATTGCCTAGCTTGCCTTCCACTCCAAGTAGAGTCCCATCCGGATAAGGGCTATCTCCCATGCGTCGAATGAATACGAGGCGCCAGGGCATTTTTACATTTGCCCCCCTAGCCAGATAAATAAATTGTCTATTAAAGGGATAGGGATTCTTAGATCCGATCCACACCATCTTCCCCTCAGCGAGAATCCATCAGAGCGCGTTTTGGAAAGATTCATTCCAGCATGGCCGACCTCCGCAGCTCCTCCTCCCGCCCCCGTAGCCCTAAGCTTGGTGATTGGGAGAGGTGTTCAGTCCCACACAGTCGATTGGTCGAACTGCAGACCAAGGGATTTCTCCCTCTGGCGTATATGGTACCCGTTCGAGCCGGGCTTGCC